>NC_088649.1:4691367-4763867 GCF_964019385.1 Sycon ciliatum | reverse complement strand
GAAATGGATGAGCAAGTGACCAAGCCTGAGAAAGCCCACGGCACCCGATGGCTGCAGCACAAGAAGAGGGCTGTGAAAGTGTTGCTCAACTGCTACCCTGTGCTTGTTGGTCACTTCCAGTCCCTCGCAGAGGCGAATTCAGCTGACAGTGCCAGATTCAGGGGCTATCTACGGCAGCTCACTAGCTTCAAGTTTGTGTCTAACCTGCTTGTTTTCGACGCCATGCTCACTCCTCTGGGTGCTCTTTCGACCAATCTGCAGTGTAGCTCTGTTGATCTGCAGTTTGCGGTCTCCAGTTTATCTGCGTGTCGCACAATGGTTGATCGCATCCGAAATGATGAATGTCCTGACCTGACACCGCTCCATAGTCTTCTTGCAGATATCGAGGAGTACTTGGACAGCAGCGATGCCAATGAAGGAGTTTTGTTCAAAGGAATAAAACTTAGTGGTGTCACTCGAGGCAGTGTGAACGAGTTAGAGCGCTCCCGCCCGGCATATGCCGGCGCAGTCCAGCAGTGCCTTGACAACAGATTTCGAGATCTGGAGACTCAGGCAGCCTTCAAGGGTGTAGGCATACTCAATACATCAACCTGGCCTGGCGAGGAAGCAGACCTAGACCAGTATGGCGTCGACACCCTCACTGCTGTGTACGATCACTTTGAACAAGTCTTAGACGGCGCTGATAAAGAGAGCCTGGTTACCGAGTGGGACGCATTCAAGTCCTTCTGGAAGGCAACATGCAGGCAGCTCAGCAGCAGTGATGTCTGGGTGGTCCTCTTCAAGCACCAGGATGTGTATCCCAACCTGTGGCTTCTCGTCCAGATTCTGTTGCTCTTTCCTGTAAGCAATGCAGTCGTAGAGCGTGGCTTCAGCGCAATGCGCAGGATCAAAACCGACTGGCGATGCAACCTGAAGGAGTCAACCCTGGACCACTTGATGCGGATCGCCATTGAAGGTCCCGAACCAAGTCGATATGATGTGTCGAAGGCAGTGGAGCGCTTCTTCAGCACCCCTCGCCGCCCAGATGTGCAGCCCTACAAGAGAAAGCACACAGAGTCTCAGTAACAGTCAGTCATTACAGAATTATCTCAGCGTGGAATTATCTCAGCATGCAGTTTAAGCCTTACCTTCGTTCACTGGACATGGCTAGTTTAGTTCCTCACAGCGTCCACGGTGCATAACTGAGCCTTCACTTCTTCAGAAGTTAGTAACTTCCTTCCCGTCAAAGATCAATCTATTATGCAGCAGCGTTTTCGACTTGTGTTCTATTCATCAATCCGTTGTAAGACCCGCATTTCTCTAGAGTCTTCTTCTTCTTCCTTTTCTCCTTCTTTTAACCATGATAATGATGTACTTGTTCGGATTTCAAGTTCCATGTTGATGGCATTGTCGACGGAAAAAAAACTGCTATGCAAAATTGTTGCGCTGCTATGCAAACGCCGGGGTGTGTAGCAATTACTGCTACGCAATTTTTTGGAAGTAAATTAGTCCCTGTAGTTAACTAACTTGCTAACCAAAATTGGGATGAAATGGGCTGCCAAGTGAGCATTGGCGACATTATAAACAAAGCTGAAAGATAAGCGACAATATCGCTGACGCGGACCAAGTAACACTTACTTGCTCGAAACTGACACAGGGACGAAGTGTAGCTCGTGGCTGGAACACGGAGTCACGCGGCACTCGCTGCCCTGAAACTGGCCAGGCTCGTACTTGCGGTGCGTGGCCCCATAGATCTACGCAGCGTGAGAACATAGATTTGTTTCGCTCGCACGGCAAGATGAAACATTTCAGTCGTCGTGCAACCAGCGCAGACTCAGGATCAGAATGTTTATGGCCTGGCTTTCTTCGCCTCTCTCCAGTCAGACGTCTCCTTTGTCGCCAAGGGGAATCGCACGGGCCTCCTCGAAGCCATTGTAGAATGCTTGGGAGGATTATCCTGGCGAGAAAATGCGAAGCGTGTGGATGTGCTTCTACGACTCGTTTCACGGCATAATGGAGGTCGCGGGTTGGAACAACTGAATATAGTCGACACCGATTCGTACACAGCCCTAGAGATGAAGAGGACGTAGCCAAAGTCCAGCGTCGGATCATCACTGCAGGTGACAAGAATCTGAACGAAATGCGAGCGGAAGCAGCGACTGTTGGCGATGCGGAGTCGGCGTCATCAGGTGACAATGACATGAGCGACGAAGACTCTGAAAAAACTCAATCTCATTCGTCTGAGTTGCTTTTTTCTTTGTGTATAGCTTATAAACAGGTTAGACAATGCCACAAGTGTTATTCCGAGTCAAACGGAACAATTCCAGAGCTGTGCGCAGCTTTCAAAAAAAAGTCACGAAGTTTTTGTATACGGAGGAAGTAGTCAAAGTTTGGGAAATCGTTATATATGCGGCTCGTTAGAATAATGGCTTTTACAGTAACTAACTATCGATCCTGTCCGGTTCTTACCCACCCTTTAGTTGTGATGAGCTGAACTAGGGCTGCAGCGGGTAGGGCTTTGGTCGCGTAACAGGTTCAGCTATTTTCATCCGGGTAGCACGGGCACCCTATCGGGTTTTTTTTTACACAGTTTGTACTGTGAGTGCGCACTTGCACTCCATAGAAACCCTGCTACCCGATCAAATTACGGGTAGCACGGGTACCCTACTACTCGTTGACAACCCCCAAGATGAACTGCTGGAAGAAGTACAAGCCAAATCACATGGATGGTGGTGGTGAGTCATGACACCCAGAGTGTGCAGCGCTGGTGGGTTGCCGTCACGGCGAAATTCCGGGAAAACATCATTATTTTTTAGTGATGATGTAGTGTGTACAAGCAGGATTCAAGCACGTCTCTTTCAGTTGCACGCACTACGCCATTTCTCGCCTCAGATCTACACCGAATATGATGCAGTCCCCGAATTTTGCCGCGACAGACACCCATGCAGGAAAACGTCAGAAGCTGCACATTCTGAGTTCCGTGTACACTGGGTGTGGCGCAACGCCCACACAGTCATGTACTAACCTGTGGTAACTTTGACGATGCGCACTGCCTCGGTGACGCCACGAGACGTGGTTGCCTTGCAGCGATACTCTCCGTTGACAGCGTTGGTGATGTTGATAATGGTG
This sequence comes from Sycon ciliatum, assembly GCF_964019385.1. Classification (NCBI taxonomy): domain Eukaryota; kingdom Metazoa; phylum Porifera; class Calcarea; order Leucosolenida; family Sycettidae; genus Sycon; species Sycon ciliatum. Next base: position 4,760,759 of record NC_088649.1, on the reverse strand, counting down.
AGGACACCGGTTGCCAACGTGCCAAATGTCTGAACAAACGTCATGAAAAATGAAAGATAGAAAAGTATACGGCTTGGGAGCAAGAAATCAGGGCAAGCTTTTCATTGGAGACTAAAACCTAGGAAGAGGCCAAACTTTGAGCTGTTCACATGCATCAAAATATATACAGCTACCTGACTGAGATCATGCAAAGGGCTCAAATTCAAAATGCGATAAAGACGAAACCGGAGCTTTTTGAGTTTTTTTGTCACGAAAGAAATTCGTTTTCACCCCACGGACGTCTGTGAGTCTGTTTTCATAAACAGCAATAACAACAGCACCCAAGCTGAAGGGTAGTTGGCTGCAGCCAGATGTGCCAATCTCGCTGCGCTCGGCCGGCGAGAAATACAACTTTTATGACAAAGGCCGGCGCAATGTTCGCTTACCGAGGTGTTCATGGCGTAGGTCTCAGAGTTGGTCACCAGGCCGTTCGGTCCGGTCCACTTGACGTTGCCGAGCAGGGTTCCCACAAACGTACAGTTCATGGTGAACAGACGTCTACCCTGCGGTATGTCTAGGGTTGTCTTGGCCGGTGAAAAGTGATCCAGGGTAGCAAGCGCTGCATGCAAAACACAACAAAGAAATTTTAATATTGCACAGGGGCGTAGCGGGCCCCCTTTTAATCTTAAGGGGGTGCACGGCCGCTTGGTACATGTAGCATGGCTGGTGCATGTCAACATGGCCATTTTATGAAGGTCGAAATTGTTAGGAGGGGGGGGGTGCACGTGTCCCCGTGCCCTATGCGGGTTACGCGCCTGTCGCAACAAGGAGGATGAGCTGAAGAGACAATGAAATGTTGCAAGTAGTCCAATGTCATTTCAGCTCGTCCTCCTTGTTGCGATTTTAAAATTGCTGTCTCCTTGCCGATTGCTTAACCCTTTCACTGCTGGCCTAGTTTCCCCCTGCCGGCTAAGCTTTCAGCGCACTTGCTTGCATTTCAGATCCTGCATGCACGTCGCCGAGCAAAATATTTCGCCATGTTTGCATTTATTGATGGATTTCCACGATCAATGGCTTGTTGGAAAGGCCTGAGCCAAGCGGAGACTCTCTGGCAGTTCTCAGCTCCATAGGCATGGCAGCGTCACTTCTATGTGCCCTAGAAGAAGCCCTTGCATGTCTCATAATCGCTAAACAACTTCATGATACATTTTCGTTCGCCATCTCTCTCAAACTAAACCAAACTTCTCCGATTCAAACTGCGCTGCAAAGCTGAGATCCAAGCGCTTTTTTTGATGCCCCACACGCATGCGCTGTAGCAAAGGGAAATCCCCTAAAAAGAAGCGAGTCACGAACAAAACGTTTGGCCAGAAAGCGTATTTTTGATTTTTTTTTTGCGATGCTATTCGTCATAGCTCACTCAAATCTAGTCCTATCGCAAAGACCTTTATATCACTGGAAAGCTGAGCTCAATACCTTTCCAACGGTATATCGTTTGTGAAAATCGGCGGCCGTTGTGTTACGACAGTTTGTACAGTGATATATGCACTTTGTACTATTGCGTGGGCTGTGGAGCAAGATATCTCATCATCCGCCGTTCAGGCACACTTTACAGAGCGAGATATCTCGTCATTAGCACTGAAAGGGTTAAAAATACAACAACAAAAAACCTATCCATTAGGTGTTGCAGCCATGATGTATAGACCTACTGTGGCAGTTCTTGTCGTGCGTCTCTGGTTGCCCGTCGGGACACTGACACACAGGGCCAGTCCTGGGTGCGGTCAAGCAGCGCGCAGCCTGACTGCAAGGGTTTGCGTGCACCACACACGCATTCATCTCTGGGACAAAGAAAAACAATTAAAAAAACAATAGATTGAAACAGGTGTAGGGGTGGAAGAGAAACAAGGAGAGAGAAAAGGTGAGAGTGAGTGACACAAGAGAGAGAGAGAGAGAGAGAGAGAGAGAGAGAGAGAGAGAGAGAGAGAGAGAGAGAGAGAGAGAGAGAGAGAGAGAGAGAGAGAGAGAGAGAGAGAGAGAGAGGAACAGACAGATGGAGATAGAGAGACAGACAGAGACTGATAGAGAGACAGACAGAGACTGATAGAGAGAAACAAGGAGAGAGAAAAGGTGAGAGTGAGTGACACAAGAGAGAGAGAGAGAGAGAGAGAGAGAGAGAGAGAGAGAGAGAGAGAGAGAGAGAGAGAGAGAGAGAGAGAGAGAGAGAGAGAGAGAGAGAGAGAGAGAGAGACAGCGAGAGACACAGAGAGAGAGAGACAGCGAGAGACACAGAGAGAGAGACACACAGAGAGACACACAGAGAGAGACACAGAGAGAGAGAGAGAGCCAGAGAGAGAGAGCCAGAGAGAGAGAGACAGAGAGACAGAGACAGAGGAGAGACAGAGGAGAAAAAGATAGGAGAAAAAGAGACAGAATAAGAGAAAGAATGGAGAGAGAAAGAGAGAGTGTGTGAAAAGCCGCGGGTCAGAGAAACGGAAAGAAAACAAACATAAGAGAGTCTAGTGTAGGGGCGGCCGAGTCATACACCTCTTACTCGCCTACAATAAATCCATATTGTTAGGTGCCTCCTCCTGTACAATCTTACCTACAAACTTTCCTAAGCTGGCCGGCCTGCATGCACCCGTACTACGTCATACTCGCCTTTCGTTCCGTTGGCCTGGGTAGCTACTTGCGCGCGCATGTTTGCCATAGCTACCCAGGCCCTTTATATTGCGCTGTTTCTCAGTCGAGCTCTCTCTCTCTCTCCAATAATCTCGCTCTCTTCAATAATCTCTCTCTCTCTCTCTCTCTCTCTCTCTCTCTCTCTCTCTCTCTCTCTCTCTCTCTCTCTCTCTCTCTCTCTGCAACAATCTCTCTCTGACGACTTGTACTGAAGACCTTGCCTCGAGTCCGATTCGCTCCGTCCGTCTGTTGTTGTGAAACATCCAACATAGTTTCTTGTTGGGTGTGTCGTCACGGGTTTGAAATCGTGAACGAACTGCCTCTACGCTCCTCGCCACGCCACACAACAAAGGACCAGTACAAATTGTTAGAGAGCTTTTCTTCTACTTCATTTCAGTAGGCGACTGGGGAACTCATAAAGAAGAACCAACACTGACAACGAACGTCTGACTCTGACAACGAATGTCTAACAACTGACGACGACCGTCGGACAACTGACGACGAACGTCGGACAACTGACTCTGACAACGAACGTCTGACATCTCACGACTGACATGGCAGAAGGAAAACCTGATATCAGAAATTGGTGCCCTCGTCAGCACAAAAGGTGGTGTACTCAGCACAAAAAGGTGCACGTGTCAACAACAAAGCAGCGCAGCAGCATGTACGGATCGGCAACAAAGCAGCATGTACGGGTCAGCAGCACAGAGACACAAATACAGCAGCAGCTACGACGAAGAGACAACACGTGCAGCCACATGTACATGTACACACAGAGACACAAATACAGCAGCAGCTACGACGAAGAGATAACACGTGCAGGCGCAGGTACAACAGGTGCATGCAGGCCGGCCAGCTTAGAAAAGGTTGTAGGTAAGATTGTACGGGAGGAGGCACCTAACAATATATAAGTGAGGCATGGGGTTTGTTTGAGTCTGATCTTGACCAGATTCAGCTCAAAATGAGATGTACATGTACATGTAATTCAACCTGAAGTGGCATTGGACCAGTAGCAGCAGATGCGAATACTAAGTCTTATTGATGGTAAACCTGGCTAAGTTTGTGCACGGTAGATAGGGTCGAGGGATTAGACTCACCGATGCACCCGCCGGTTTCCGTTTGTCCTGTGCCAGTAAAGCCGGGCTGACAGGAACACTTGTAGCTTCCTCTCGTGTTTGTACACACCGAATTATCAGCATCACATACACCAACAGCAGGTACGGCAGCGGTACTGGATATATTGGAACTCCGGCATTCGTCTATATCTGTGAGCGGCAAGGAGAGGGAGGGAGAGAGAGGAGAGAGAGGAGAGGAGAGAGAGGAGAGGAGAGGAGAGGAGAGGAGAGGAGAGGAGAGGAGAGGAGAGGAGAGAGAGAGAGAGAGAGAGAGAGAGAGAGAGAGAGAGAGAGAGAGAGAGAGAGAGAGAGAGAGAGAGAGAGAGAGAGAGATCGACAGGCAGACAGACAGACGGACAGATAAACAGTGATAGATGGAGAGATAGATAGACACAGAGAAAAAAACAGTGACAGATAAAGAGAATATGAGATACAATTGAAGAGTAGTCGAAGCGTGACAGGCGCCAAACTTGAGCAATTTCGGTTTAAAATGATAGCTTGCATGCCATCCTACCGGTAGGACCTAAGAAATCGAACTGCAAAAGGGCTTGTGGTTGAGAATTTTATTGAAACAATTGTTGAAGTGAGGTCTATATAAGGCAAAGTAATGGCGCAAAATGCAAGACTATGTCCAGAGCATTGCAGATGTGCAATTTTATCACTTGTCAAAATGGCCGCACATGCTCCTGTCGGAGCGCTAGAAACTCTGTCCAAAGTGAATTTTGACCATGGCACATCGATCGTGGTGAGGTCCTAATGTTTTTCTCAGCCTGCCATGGTTGTGGAATGCAAGATTCCATACTTCGTTTCCATGGTTACCATGGGCTATTGTCATGGAATACTGTAGTATGCTCTGTACGATCACGTCTAAAATTTGTGGACGCCTTCATTAGCCCCTTGGCAACAGTTTAGGGTCAAGTTTAACCCTTAGGTGCCGGTAGGTCGATTTTGACCTATGCCGACAGTGCATACTAAAATCGAGCACAGAGCCAGTCTCGTACATCGCAGGTGCCTGATTTTTTGTACAGAGACCCTTCAGTAGCTGGCCTGTAGATAGCAATAGAGAAAGTAGGGGGGTTGCATTTGAAAAAGTCGAGTCGTGATCAACGACGATCGCGCAGATCAGCGGAAGTCAATCGAGCGTGGCAGCCTACGCACGCGTCCCGCAACATGAACAAAACGTTGCTGTTTCGCTTCGTTTTCGACTAGTACAGTTCATGGCTACTACAGCTGACCTCCGTCATGGATGCTGCAGGAGCGCTTGAGTTGCTTGAAGAGCTGGAGGCCGATGATGCCCCTGTAGAAGAAGAATCAGAAGACGACGATGGTGAATAATCTGACGCTCCTTTCTCTGACGGAAACCTGCCGTCATCAGTTGAGGAAGACCGACTAAACGATGATTTGGTTTTCGGTGAAATTCTTGAGAACAGCAGCTCTTCAGATGAGGACAAAATTTCCGACGATGAGCTTCAAGAAGCTGTAGGGCGAGGGCAAGCGCAGCCAGTTCGTGGACGTGCTCCGCTCGCGCTGCGCGGAGGAATTGCTCGCTGCGCTGGTCGAGCTCAGCCAGCTGATCGAACAGCTGATTGTGGCGTGCGTGGCGCGTGTGGCGGAGGCTGTGGCGGAGGCCGTGGACGAGGTAGTGGATTCGGCGTGCTGAGTTGTGTTGGCGACCAAGATGTTCTTGGACCAGCGCAGTACCCTGACCCTATTGTAGATTTTTCTGACTTGAAAATTCAAAAATCGGATCTTGCTGTGTATTGCCATTCAGAATACATACTTTTGTCGCTACATCATCTAAACGGTTGCGGAGATATAGGCTTTCCAAAAAATTGAGCCAAAACTACGAAAAATCTAAAATTCAGTCAGGCACCAAAGGGTTAAGGTCTATGCTAGAACAGAGGCCGTGCAGCATGTCTGTGTATGATGGTCCTACTGGTAGGTCCTACCGATAGGACGAGGGCCATGCAAGCTATCATTAGATATCCTTAGCTAAAAACGCTAACGTAAACGCAAATCTTTCCGTACTTCGGATCGTTCAAGCTGACTTTTCCCTCAGCACAATGTACGTTATAGTTGAGAGGAAGTAGTCGTGACAACCATGGCGATATGAATTTTCGTGGAAACAAATGCGGGAAATTCAAAATTTTGAACCAGGGTCCAGGGATTAGTTTGCTGTCGTTCCGAAAGAATAACTTGGCGAGGTCTTTTACTCTGGAATAGCAAAAGCACAGCGAAAATGAGTTTTCGCTGTTCCCAGGTCCTTGGAAAACCTTTCCTAAACGCAGCACCGAATACTGTAAGGGTTCTCCAGCTCCAGCACGTGTGGGAGAGGCCGATGAATTTCTTCCTCAGGAGTGCCGTGGAACTGGTCCTTTGTTTCCCAGATGGGATAGAGGGTGAAAGGCACGAAGCAGAGGACGCAGACATTGTCAACTGAAAGGCAAAACTCGCCAAAAAAGCTAAAATGTCACAAGAGGAAGCAATCTCGACGCTCATCGCGATCTGCACGTGCTTTTTATCTCCCGCCAGTTACAAAACAATGCGAGTTTTTGCATTTTTTGCAGAATTACTTGGTCCGCGTCAGCAATATTGTCGCTTATCTTTCGACAATTTGAACTTAGACTTTGGACATGAACGCGTGCACTTGAAGTGATAAAACTTGGTACGATGGACGGTAAGGTATAGAATGACAACTAGCTGTAAGGAATTTATTGTCCAAGGAAGGGTTCCTACTTTTTTCGGTCCTCCTCGTCGCTGCTCTCGACGCTGGTGACAAATATTTTTGCTCGGGACCGACTATCTTGCTTTTGCAAGCTCATCTCTCTACCTCTCCGCTGCCTGGCTATTATCTAAACAGAAGTCGATCGTGATGGTCTCCTTCTCTATAGGACTTCGCGTGGGCAGTACGACAGCCTGTGTGATTCAAATCAGACGCCGTTCTTTGCAAGATTTTATTTTGAACGACGACGACGACGCGTACAGTACTTGCAAATCTCCACGATGCGCTGGATACTCCGAGCGTTGAGTTGGAGGTAAGGGAGCTGAGATCTCAGCTTGACAAGCGATCCCTGAGGTGAGCGATCTCGGCCGTTCAGCAAAATGGAGCTGATTCCGAGTAGCCGATTACTTTCTTGTGGCTTGCGCTGCTCTTGCCTGCACAGCGTAACAAGATAATCTATTTTGATGCGGCGCTGTATCAATCAGAATCACCCACCCGTCGCTCTCGAAATCCACTCGAACTGTAGCTAGACCTTTCAGGTACTAGTAAACTAACTTACTAACCAAAAATTGGGATGAAATGGGCTGCCAAGTGAACTTTGGCGACATATAAACAAAGCTGAAAGATAAGCGACAATATCGCTGACGCGGACCAAGTACCATAACGAACGTCGGCCCGTTATTTTGAGCTCTGTTACGTTTTTCCGTTATCCGATAACGTCTTTTGTCACGGCTGGGAGTGAGTACCGTAAAAGTTAGCGTTATCGTACTTTTGCTAAGGATGTCTATTAAAGCTTTTTTCTGTAATCTAGCACTTTCAGCCAAAATTTGAATTTCACATTCAAAATCTGACTAAAACTACCTCAGGAATTGTGCCCATATATAGATGGCTTAGATACAAACTGCACTCTAAAGGAATCCATTTTGTGGCCAAAAGTGCACGGTTCGCACAGGAAAATCATCACAAAATTTAATAACTTTCCAAAACTTGTCCATGACCAAACACAAGCCAAAAAATGGATAAAATGCAACAACGGAAAGGGCAACTTACCAACACAACTACCGCTAGCTCTAGACGTGAACCCAGAATCACATTTGCACACAAAGGAGCCGTCGGTGTCCACGCACGAGCTGTTGGCACTCTTGCAGCGGCGCACTCCCGACAACACAGCCGCAGCACACTCGTCCACGTTCACACAGCGCTGAGCATCGGCAGGGTCCACGGCGTAGCCCGGACTGCATGCAGCACATGTATAGCCGGTTAACGGTGCCTTCTGGTCCACGCACTCACGGTGGATCGGGCATGGATGACCCGAACAGGAGTCCATGTCCTCCTCACAGAGCCTGCCAGTACGACCTGTATGCAGACAGGAGCAGGATCAATAAATGTAATGTGCACTGGGTTTTTTTACCATTTGCAGATCAGAGTGTTGTTTGGTGTAAAAAGGTGTGACTTGTATCCGGGAAAATACGTTGCTTCTCTTACCCCGGTCACATGTGCCACACTTCAGCAATGTGAACTGATTGACGGCATCCAGCTCCGGTATGCACGTGCCGTGACAGCTACATAGGGTGATGCGCAGCGCCGTCGTGGTCAACTGTCCGCTGGAGTCGACGGCGGCGAACACCACGGAGGCAACGGATGGACTACGCACAGCCGGTGTCCACTGGAAGGTCAGTGAGGACGCGCCGGTGGTCACCTTGTGGCCGGCGGAGATGCCGCTGATGCTCTGAAGCGTGATGTTGTAGATGGTGCGGCCGGTGTACGCCACGGCAGTGACCGTTACATACGATGTCTGCTGGTAGGTAGCATGCAGGATGGGCGGGTTGATCTCAATGATCGGCGGAGTAAGACCTATACACACACACACGGCGGGAAGAACAGAAACAATTTTATGCTCGGGAAAATATATACAACGGAACTCTGATAACCACGGGAATGACCGAAACAAGGGGCCCTCGTTTCCTTTATTTTGTATTTCACTCAACTCATGGTCCTTGTCTTGCAATACGGCTGTCCGCAGCCGACCCTGCACTAGCTATGGCTGATGTGAGGTGTGGAAAAAAAACAAGGGCATGCTTGTGAGCACATCTTACTCGTGGCCCTTGACGTCTTCTCAAAGTACATACAAATGGAATACAGATAGAGCTAAGACACCTAGTGGGGTGTATTTCTTACTCTTACATTGGGCAATCACCCAGCATCAGAACAATTTACAAGGGCTGAACCTGGCCTTTCTATAGTAATTTGAAAGCAAGCGTACATGTATGTATTTGCAGGTACATGTGCAGACAACAGCAGAAACACACGATATCAGTATGAAATTGAGTGCGTGGATTTGCATGTACGTGTAAAAGCAGACAGAGAGATGTGTGCGGAAAGAGTGCCTTGTAGAAGCTCTGAAGATGGATGCAGCTAATGGGATTTCGGTCTTTGACCATTTGGTGGTGGGTCTGATCTACTCACCTCCCACCGCTTTAGGCGCTGCATCTGCGCCTTGATCCTAGAGGGTGGTGGCGTTCCCACGGCGGATGCGGAAAACTCGGCTTCCAGCCGAGTCTCACGCGAACCGTGACATTTATTTTTATTATTTATTTTAGTGTTGAAACGATCTCACCGGATACTCGTTAGCTCGCTCGCCAGAAACTCGGCTCGTTTGTGCGACCAGCTCGTTTGCACTAACGAACACCGTACACTGTACTTCGTACACATGGCAGTACATGTCAACCGGGGAGTCGTAAAATATTTTACGACTCCCTGGTCGATCGAGAGTCCAGTCCCGCGCAAAGTGAAAATCACTCGCAGTTACAGTGACTGTATGCCTGCACGATACTTGAGTTGACAATAGTCGTTGCAGCTTTGGTGGACTCTACTGATGTCTTGTTCCGCATCTGCTGACCTGTCGCAGGATATGCTTCGGTCACCTCTCCATTCGAGTGAAAGTAAATAATTACGCTCAGTCGTTTGGAAGTAATCTCCCGCGATGCAGCGAAGACCAGGGCTACTTGCAATCTTTGCAAAACCGTCTATTCTTACAAAGGCTACTCGACGACGGCGCTGAAAAGACATCTCGATGTGGCAAAAGAAGGATCCACGAGCGGGATTCGAACCCAGCACCCCTGTCTTTCCGGGACAGTGCCCTACCGATTAGGCTACCGGGGATCACACACACTCATGGGTCCTTCTTGCTACACTGCTCCCCCGCCCCAACAGGCTGTGTCCTCACGCCGTACCTACTCGCGGGGGGTACGATGGGACGTGGGTTCGAGCCATTGCCAGGCGCCAATGTGGCGAAAGAAGGATCCACGAGCGGGATTCGAACCCAGCACCCCTGTCTTTCCGAGACAGTGCCCTACCGATTAGGCTACCGGGGATCACACAAATCATGGGTCCTTCTTGCTACATCGACACCAAACAGCAGTCCGAAGTGAAGCAGCAGCAACCCCAAATGCCAGCGGTGATAATTTGAACCAGCTGAAAAAAATCGAACTTAGAAACAAAATTGTTCAAAAAATCATATTTGCCACATCAATGAAACTCGTTAGCTCGCTCGATAGCTTGCTCGTTAGTGGAACTGATCGCTCGTTAGTTATAGATACGCTCGTTTCAACACTAATTTATTTTAAGATGGACTGCAGGGTCTACAGTACTGTCAGGTGCCGAAGAAATTCAGCCAGGTTTTACAAAAATCGGGACAGGTATGCCATGGCAAAATGTATGGAGAAGCAGATCCCAAACCTAGATTTTAGAGATTTAAAGTGGGTTTTGATCCTAAATTCGGCCCAAATCGGACTTTCAAACATCAGCGAGACTGTTTCCGATGAATGGACGAGGGACTACGGCGTCTACAGTATGTGTCACGTGCCGCCTAGCCTAGGCTGTTCCTATTTTCATGTACTACAGTCTATGCACAGTTGAGTCACCGTGTATACATTGGGTATGCTGTGCTTGGTGAAATCCTAGCCTGGTCGTTCTTCGGCGCCCGCCAGTACATGCACAGTATCACCAGCGCATGCTGTACAACATGTTGTACAACATGCTGTACAACATAGGGTCCGGCGGATTCTGCCGGCAGAAAAATTGGCAGAATTCGGCACTTTTTCTGGTAAGTTTCATGCATGTTTGGTATATGGATAAAAAAATGGAGCAGAATTCGAGGAGTTGCCCGCCATAAGGTTTGTATGGTTCTGCCAATTTCACTGCTTTTCGAGCAGAATCCGCCGGTCCCTAGTACAATATGATGTTTTCTGTGATTTCGGTAGAGAAACCAGGCACCTAGATTTAAATTACACCTAAATGGCACTAGAGTATGCACTGTATGTGAAGTCGGAAAACTGGTCACCTAGTTTTACATAATTTCCGCCTGAAACCCGTCAGGACCCTGGCACTGAATTTGTGATACACCCAAATTGCGTGGTTTACAGCGTCCTACAACAGCTGCAGCGTCACTAACCAATCTTCTTCTCCTTGGCAACGAGCGACGTCTGAACATCCCGGCTCTTGATGCCAAACTGAACATCGTTGGAAATGGCAGCGTCCACCAGACACGCCGTAGAGCCCTGGCACGCTTTCTTGACCTGCTCGCTGACGCCGCTAATGAGATCGGTCGCCGACGCCTGCGAGGTGATCGGCGTCGATGGGTTGAAGTGAGCGTAGCCTTGCCCGTCGGTGTACACAAACGGACTAGCTGTCATGGGCACCTGGTCTAGAATTAGAGCCCCGCACAATGAGCAGAACACAGAGACACACATGAAGAGGACAGACGGGTTCAACTATCGGACAGCTACTTACGCGTATGACTATGCCTGCGGTATAGAGTTCTTTCATCGTATTACCAAGAGTACATAACTAAAAGTGTGCAACTCGACGATCCCCCAGCCCATGGCGGAATTTTTTTATGACTTCAGTCTTTGGCGGCTGTGTGGTTCACTGATGCCATCATGCGTAGCCAGAGATCAAAGCACAGAGAATCTGAACATCACAGCTACGGCAGTCGAAGCATAACAACGAACGATAGTTTAATGTATCCTGAACCTGATGAACTCTCACAGTATCTACTAAGCAAGCGCGGGAAAGCATACGCACTTCATCATAGTGTCAGCACAAAGAAGGTGCACGTGTCAGCAACAAAGCAGCGCATGTACGGGTCAGCAGCACAGAAACACAAATACAGCAGCAGATACGACAAAGAGACAACACGTGCAGCCACATGTACACACAGAGACACAAATACAGCAGCAGCAGCTACGACGAAGAGACAACACGTGCAGCCACATGTACACACAGAGACACAAATACAGCAGCAGCAGCTACGACGAAGAGACAACACGTGCAGCCACATGTACACACAGAGACACAAATACAGCAGCAGCAGCTACGACGAAGAGATAACACGTGCAGCCACATGTACAACAATAGTTTTGCCAAAGAATGACGCAATAAAAAAATTCCGCCGTGGGTGGACCCATCGCAGCTCGAGATAGGAGTTGCACACTCTTGATAGCAAGTCACTCACAGAGTCCCACCCTCCATACAGTCAAACATGTCTAAGGCGACCGACCACTCAAGGGACGAGAAAAAGTGGTCGCCGTGGCCAGGTGGTCTTCTTATCCAGGTTCAGTGGGTCACGTGACCGTATCCACATGTGATACATCATTTTGATCAGTGCATCACAGTGCACACACCTATGCTACTCTAGCACGACTCATGTGCCTGGGGTCCTCAGACCTGTCAAATGTCGTGCATGCACCATGTACATCTACACTTCCTGCACTGATGTGTAGATCTACCATGCCTGGTGCACCATGCAATGCGTACATTTACATGACTAGCACTGTGCAACGCGGTCGCGGGTGGGTGGTCGTCGGTCGCGTTGAGCGAGTGGTCGCCTTATCCAAGGTGTTTTGAACGTGAATGCGTCCGTGACAAGGAAAAGTGGTCGCCATGGTTGAGTGGTCGTCATGGTCGAGTGGTCGCCATGGTTGAGTGGTCGCCATGGTTGAGTGGTCGCCATGGTTGAGTGGTCGCCATGGTTGAGTGGTCGCCATTACAGGTGTTTACTGTATCCGGCTCCCTCGCCCACCCGGATATTTTTGTGGAAAACGGATGTGTGCGGTTATGCGAGGTCTGACTGTACTAAATTTCGTTTTTGGTCGATGTATGTAGTCGTCGATCGCGTTGAGCGAGTGGTCGCCTTAGCCAAGGTGTTTTGAACGTGAATGCGTCCGTGACTAGGAAAAGTGGTCGCCATATCCGAGTGGTCGCCATTACAGGTTTTTACTGTACATGAAGAAATGCATAGCAAGCGACTTACAGAGTTGCTTGGCAAAGTCGATGTTCACCGGTATGGCGAGGTTCAGGGAGGGCAATTGAGAATCAATGTTGCACAGGCCAGTAACGCTGGCACCCACGTTCCCAGGCACTGCGGGGGCAAGAACACAATTCAAAACAGCAAAAGAATACCGAGAAGGCTGTTAGTAGTCCTAGTCATGCACCCTCGCAACACTCTGCCAACAGTCTCCGGGCTACGCTAATCACTGAAAAGGAAGAAAGTCATCCAAAATCGTCAGGCAAGGCCCATCCTCGGGCTGGTTTAGTCCTGGCTTATTTCAGTCATATGATCACTAGCTCCAAAGATGATGTCGTTTCCGTGAGTTGTTTATACCCGAGGTGTCATTACAGTCAACTTCGCTTATAACGACACTTGGCGGGGCATCACAAAGGTGTCGTTATTCGCGAAGTGTCATTATACCCGAAGTCTCATTTTATGTATTAGAATGGGATGGGACTTTGCCCTGGGCATGGAAATTCTGTCGTTATTCGCGAATTGTCGTTATATCCGCAGTCGTTACTAGCGAAGTTGACTGTATACACGAGGTTGACTGCACACACGAGGTTGACTGTACAATGTAACATAGATACATACAGCATTCACCAGCAAAGTCACTACAGTCAGACGTCGCTTATCCGGTCCTCTTTTATCCGGACCCCTCGCCATCCGGAAGCAAATCGCTGGTTACCGATTTACAGCATATGTCATGCATGCATACAGTACGTGTGTTTGATTATCCGGCTCCCTCGCCTACCGTATATAAGTCGACTTCGAATATAAGTCGACCACCCCAAATCCAGGAGTCAATTTCATGAAAAAAAAAGTTTTATAGCTCCATGACACCCACACATACAAAATGAATTCTCTGCGAGAAGAGATCATATCATGCCAGTAAGACAAAATCTGAACAAAACCAGTGTCGTCCAATGTTCATTCAATGTTAACTGCCACTGTGCTGCCAACTGCCACGTCGAATTTTATCGGGCGTCCTCAGTCTCATAACCATCTTGCCAGATTCCCGTATGTAAGTCGAGTTCCGTTTGTAAGTCGACCTCCAGCTTTTGGCGAAATTTCTGGCGCGCAGAAGGTCGACTTATATTCAGGAAAATACGGTAATTTGTTCACCAACGCACCTTGAAATGCAACAGCCAGGACACTGGCGTATTGCAAGACCACACAGGCACCAACAGCCCCGTTGCTTGCTACAAGTACGCCATCGACCATCGACAGACCATGAACCTGATTGGCGACGACAGTCGACAAGATGTCGAAGCCCTGGCGGTAGACCTTCAGCTCGCTGTCCTTTTCAAACACCTCGTACGTTTCCACGGTGCCGCCAACGGTCACTAGGTATAAAAAACGGGGGGGGGGACATACACACACACACACACACACACACGGCAGGGGCACAGCAAATTTTGAACAAGATGCAACTAGACGCCTAGCAGTGACGAAAGAATGAAACTACATGTACTCAGGAATTAATTCTCTAGATTCGGCGAGGCAAGTACACACACACACCTTGAAACCTTGAAACCTTGAAACTGCCACCTAAAGGTGATGCAGTGCCTCAAAGAGGCAAGGAGGGCAGAGTTACTTCTTGCATTTGTGTTGAGCCAGGTACTGGAGACGTGTGAACTTCCGAGAGCAGGTCGGGCATGGGATGGTGCGGCGCTCGGAGCCAGAGCTGCATGTTCTGCGGTTGCAGTTGCAGTTGTGCCGGCGGTGCCCAGCTTTGCTCCGGAAACAGCGGTCACAGGTGTGGCAGTGGTAATGACATTGGCTGCAATCAGGTGGGCGAGGTGCAGCAATCTCTGGAACTAGAGCGTCACCAAGACTGGGAGAGCAGCTGTGCACAGCAAATCCACCTCGGCTAGCAAACCAACGATGGCACGTTTCGCACAACACAGCACCGGCCTGTTCATGGATCGGCTTCAGTCGCTCTTCCCTGCATTTGTGCCGCCGAAGTCCGCTCTCACTGGCGAAGAGTCGCTCACAGATCGCACAACACACTGACTTGGCTGTCGTTTCAAGGCGTAAACGCCGTGCAACAATAGCATCCGAGATGGACTGGATCCACTCGCCACGTTCAGCTGCGAGGTCGTACCAACCGGTGTATAGACCGAACGCTTTGAGGTCATCGCGTACCACATCACACACACACACACACACACACACACACACACACACACACACACACACACACACATACACATACATACACCCACCCACACATACACATGCAAAACACACACATGCATAAAAGAAACACACACACACACACACACACACACACACACACACAAATGCACACAAACACACACACAAACACACACACAAATACACACACAAACACACACACACACACACGGTTTAGTCCAACTGGACCCTCCTTGTTTCCTCATACATGTACTTGCTCTGTGTGTAGTACGTACATGTTATGGCCACCCGGGTGATGGAGGTATAAGAGTGTGTGTTTGCCGGCACTTCCTGCAGTCTTCCCGTCACGTCCATCTCCGTTTGTATTCCATACATGTTCACCGCGGTCTGGGCTAGGGTTACCTCTCCGCTGCGCTGGAACTCAATATCCTTGCTGGTCAGCGTGCGCACGTGCGGGTCACCGAACACATAGCCTAGCGAGAGAACAGAAAAGGGGGAGAGAGAGCAAACGCACAGGCACACACACACACACAGAGGATGTCAACAGGATTGCATCGTCATTTGACCGCTTTGCACGGAGTTGTGCGCACACGACACGGGAGTTTAGCTCAATGGAGGACACGCATGAATCAGTGATACGGTCACAGCATTCACAAAGTGCAAGTATCTACGAAAACAAGATCAAACAACCAAGCACCGAGATCACTACGTATAAGGAGATTACCTCACTTCTACTCAATAGGTCAGAACCCCCCCCCACACACACACACCAGCCGATCTCCAAGAAGCTATTTCGAAAGTACACAGACTAGAGTGTGAAACTCTGCATCGGCTTCGGAAAGCGAACTCTGCTGCCTAGATCATTGAGCTGCAGGACACAAGCCACGATGCATGACACAAGCCACGATGCATGACACAAGCCACGGTGCATGACACAAGCCACGATGCATGACACAAGCCACGATGCATGACACAAGCCACGATGCATCAATACCACCCGTGACAGTGCTACTGCATCTAGACGACAAAAACGACGTGTGAAGGAAGAATTGCACCTCGCTGAACCTGCGTGCGTGCGGACTTGCACACTGTTGTTTATGAACAATGCGGCTGTGATTTTGTAATGTAGCAATTCCAGATGCTTACACGATGCAAAACAATGCGGAAGATCAGACTCGATGTGCTGGATTGTGCACATTTTCATCCTGCACTGGCACGTATTGTGTACAGCAGTGGAACTGCATGCGTCGGTTCACCATCGTATTTCGTTGTATACGCGGACGTCGCTTCACAGGCAGCAAATCGACAGGGGGCGGATCAACGATACCTACTACGGTAGTGGGGTTTTTCGCCACATGTGGCAGTGGTTGTGAAAGTCATTCCCTCCGCCGCACCGTTAGGCGCTGCATCGCCGCTGGGGTTCACCGGCTGTTAGTGGCCGCCGTGAGTTCCCTCGGGGAACGGACGTGATAATTTACTTTTTTATTTTTTTTTTTTAGATACAGTCAGACCTCGTATAACCGCACACATCCGTTTTCCACAAAAAATATCCGGATAGGTGAGGGAACCGGATGATCGAACACACACACACACTGTATGTATGCATGCCATATGCTGTAAGTCGGTAACCAACGATTTTCGTCCGGATGGCGCGGGATGCGGATAAATGAGGACCGGATAAGCGAGGTCTGACTGTACGCACTCACCCTGCTTGAGTGTAGTACGCTGTTGTGTTTCCAGCGGTGAGAGGCGGTTGCTGAAGAAGAACGCCAGCCGTCCGGCATGGTGGCACGCCAGCAGCCGGTCGTCGTCGTCATGGTAATACATCACGTACGCAGTCGCCGCACCGCTGGTAATGACGCCACCATTGTCGTCATAGCAACAGATCTGCAAAGCAACGGAGCAAATCAACAACCCAGCACAGCAAGTAGCCGCATTGAAGTTTCCAAAAGATCAAACAATTCCGTGCGAACATTATCACTTCTAAGTTACACTCGAATGTCGTATCATTTTGGCGCGGCAGAGTAACCAAGCCCAGATGGTCAGTGGAGTGGAGTCTGTCATTTCCCACCACCCCTCGTATCCCATACGCTGACAAGAATCTGGGTGCAGCAAGTTATACTCGCGGAAAACAAGGTGACTCACACTGGCAAGCTTGGCGTTGGTGTCCTGACCGGTGATCGGAGCTGTCCGATAGCAGTTGCTGCCAAATTGCCGCTTGTACGGCTGGAAGAGCAGAGACTCGACGACCGTGTCGCGCAGAGCCGGGCACTTGACCGTGACGTAGGACAGGTGCGACGACGGCAGCGTCTTGAGCTGCAGGCACAGCTCCGCCTGCCGCTTCGGCCCGCAGCCGGGCGTGAGCTTGTAGACCTTCTGGGTTTCCGCTGCTGCGGATATCTTGTGAGCGGATTCGGAGCCGGATTCAAGGTGATGTGTGGTTCCCGCTAGGATGTACGCCGGCCTGGTGGTACTGCCGCTGTAGGAGAGACCGGTGTGCGGGTAGGTGAAGATGGCGAACGACTGGCAGTCGTCACTGACCAGTATGGTCTGGAACGTATTCTTCTGCAAGGGCAGGGTGACACAGAAACACACGCCCAGACAAACACACAAACATATAAGCAGGACAGTATAAAGCAGTTTGAAGAAGGGCTGAGGCTTCCTGCAGCTTCATCTGTGAAAAGAATTCGGGTGGACACACCCATTCCCATAGCGCTGCACATCACATCCGAACCAGTTTAACCTCATAGTGCATTGACACATGGGGCTCCGTGCTCCCCTCCTGTGCTAGAATTAACACCATAATTATTTGGCATGTACCCTCACTTCGTAGAGCACAACGGCGCGCTCTTCTTCTCCGTGATGTGCAAAGTTGCACCTTCTCTCCCCCCTCTGTATAGAGGTGACATAACTCGCATCATTTTATTTTTTGGCGCTACACTCTGCGTAACGCCATTCACAGAGCACAATGCGCGCTACCTTCTGCTGCTTCTCCTCGGTGATGTGCTAGTTGCGCCTTTTCTCTCTCTCTCTGTCCCCCCCCCCCTTCTGCATACTAGGTGACATAATCCGCATCTTTTTTGGCGCTACACTCTGCATATATACTGCTCTTGTGTGGCTTCCACGGTATTCATTGTTATTACCTGACGATGGCCAAGTGCCGAAACGTTGTAAAAATAACGGAACTGGTTCGGATGTGATGTGCAGCGCTATGGGAATGGGTGTGTCCACCCGAATTCTTTTCACAGTATAAAGCAGTTCTTATGAAACACTACTGGACCATCCATAATTACGACTTGTATAGCATTACGATCATACGGCTGTCTACAGCGTTGGGTATTGCGCTCCTCGGCTTTCGTCTTGTTGAGCACTCTCGGTAGGCCGCTCTAGTGCTGCTGCATTACGCATTGTCCGCTACTTTTCGTAGTTAGAGCACTCTGGCGCTAGGTATCTTAATGTCTGTGGTGGCTCCTTTGCACCATGGCTGGTAGCTCGGCTTGCTTAAGGCTCGTAGCTGTACTGATGAAACCTTAATTAATAGCGGAAGCAGCTTGCTGTCTGCAGCATTCGGTAGCATTATGATAAACTCCTAGCCTGCTAGTATCCAACTCAGTCCTGTGAGACATTCGGTGAGTGCCCCCCCCCCCCCCCCCACACACACACACCGCCAGTTCACACGTGAAGCCAAGTTACTTTGAACCCTCCATCTACGTATATCATATGAAACGTTGAACGGATTCAACTCTTCTGACGCTTCCCAATTTGTACGACAGTATGGCTGCATTCGAGTTCCTGCCATTCACATTGGACGCCCTCAACCGGGGTCTCGTCAGCTACCGCCGCTCCTTACGTCGGGTGCCACCAAACATGAACTTGGCGTTAGTCTAACCTCATCAGTGGATACTGTACGCACACATACACACACATGCCCACACATACCCCCCCCCCCCCCACACACATACACACACATGCCCACACATACCCCCCCCCCCCCCCCCACACACACACATACGCACACATGCCCACATTCATACACACACATGCCCACACATACCCCCCCCCACACACACACACACACATACACACACATGCCAACACATACCCCCCCCCCCCCCCCCACACACATTCATACACACACATGCCCACACATACCCCCCCCCCCCCCACACACACACACACACATGCCCACACATACCCCCCCCCCCCCCACACACACACACACATGCCCACACATACACACACATGCCCACACATACCCCCCCCCCCCCCCACACACACACATGCCCACACATACCCCCCCCCCCCCCCCCACACACACACACACATGCCCACACATACCCCCCCCCCCCCCACACACACACATGCCCACACATACTCCCCCCCCCCCCCCACACACACACATACACACACATGCCCCCCCCCCCACACACACACATGCCCACACATACACACACATACCCCCCCCCCCCCCCACACACACACACATACACACATTCATACACACGCACGGCCATACCACCCCCCCCCCCCCCCCCCACATACACACACACACTCACACACACACACACACACATTCATACCTTCGTGACGTCGGCACTAGACTGCAGGTTATGCCAGGTGATGATGACGGCCTCTTTCGGCCGGAACGAGTGTGTCGGCTGATGCTCCTTTCTCACCACGCTCATAATACTTGCCATGACAGCAGAATGCAAGGTGCTGGTTACAACGGCTGTCGTTACGGTCCCCTCTGTGGGCGACACATTGGCAAGGTCTGTCCAGAACGGGGCCACGATGGCGTCGTGTTCCGACGTGTTGTTGAACGCCTGTGCACCGTTGTAGCCGGTGAACGACGTGAAGCCGTTCCGCGACACCTGAACAGTTTGGGAGAGGAGACATGAAGAGAGTGGGAGAGTGTGTGTGTGTGAGAGAGAATGGGAGATATGAACAAGTGCAGCTCTCGAAAACGACAAAATTGCACTCAGCGGTAGTCTCCCCGCCCTACAGTACCCAAAATTTAAGAAAGAGGGATTGGTGGCGCGACGCTGTGGCAGTCTGCAGCCATGCCGCTCGTCCCATTACCTCAAAACAAAGGACTCATTTGTAAAGAGAAAAGGACCTATAAGTTACTAGTTATGACCAACAGTCCACCAAGGTAACCAAGGTAACCAAGGTAACGAGATAATGTACAGTCACATAGTGCGACAACAAGGCACAAAACTGACAAGGATATTGAGACATTCGACCACCTGACAGTAACTTGTTGATCCTTTTCTCTTTTCATAATTATTACTATTGGGCCGATGTTACTATTGGCTCAACATCCGAGTTTTTATAAAGGCCTTTAGTACAACACTTACATAGAGATCAGTGTAGTTGGTGTAGCTATTGCCAAACATAAATCCAGACGGCAGAGGAATCCGGGTGCTTGCTGCCGCTGCTGACACAGTCGTTGCACCCGTCACTCTGATGATGGAGCTGGGAAAGTCTAAAACCATCCAACAGCAACAGCAACAAAACGAACAGAAGGTTGTAGTCCAATCAAAAGAGTCCCGTTGGCGTTTTATAAATAATCAACGTGCTTGTGTACGCATGCAGTAACTCATCCGACCAAGGGTCTTGGATTCACCGTTACTTATGTGCGCCAGCACGAAGAAGAATATGCAGCAGCGGCAGTCTTACCAGTGCAACCAGCGGACGTCGAATAGAACTGGGTGTCCTGAGCGGTGCACTGCATGCAGTGTTTGCCAGTGTGTCCCGAACGACACAAACAGGTGCCCGTTACCGAGCACTGCACACTGGAGGAAGACGCCGTCGGACAGGTGCATGCTGCACAAGCGCAAGCACAAATGCATTCACACGTACATGAATACATACATGCATGCGTGCACGCACACACACACAAAGGACACACCACAGGATTCCGATTAGACATACATCTTGCCCCAATATGCCTCTTCTAACCTCTCCGGGTTTTTCCGGGAAGGGAAGAAGAAGGATATTGACATTGCAGTGGTAGTGGACACGATAGCGTAACTTGTAGTTCCTTGGTCCTTTTTCTTTTCTATGAAAAAGAAGGGACGATAAATTTCGGGAAAGTGCAGGATTTCTTTCTTTGCCTTTCTTCCTGCACACTCTTCCAGGCTGCAACCGGCTGCTTAGCACTATGCTCATGTGTACAGGAGGCAGAAACCCTGAAAAGGGCTCGTGCTTCTAGCCCTGAATGATGGTGGGGTAGAGTTCAGCAACACGTGTGAGAGCGAGGAACACATGGTCTGCTGCAATGTCCACATTGCCTCCTGCCTCACTATAATTATTGACAAGGGTTACGCTCATCAGACATCTACTTCCTCCGCGTCATTAAAATTGTCGCTTCGCACATCGCAATATTTGTGACTTGGCTCGTCTTAGTCAGACTGTCGGAATCGCTGTTTTCTTTGTTCGAACACTGGTGTGACCCTTCCTGCGCAATATCTACTTGTCACTGAAGCCGTGGTGGTGTCGGACTTTGTCGGAGCTCTCTTCCGCACCAAGCAAATTCATCGCGCTCCGCACTATTCCGCCCCAGAGCGCATTTCGTTTTCTGGAGTTCGTGCCGTCCCACATCGTTCGCGTGGGCATTTGTCAAGACTGCAAGCTCGGGTATAAGAATCCTGGTATCGCTCCTGAATACGAACTGCTGAAGTT
Organism: Sycon ciliatum; assembly: GCF_964019385.1. Lineage (NCBI taxonomy): Eukaryota > Metazoa > Porifera > Calcarea > Leucosolenida > Sycettidae > Sycon > Sycon ciliatum. The sequence goes on along the minus strand of NC_088649.1, from coordinate 4,739,092 downwards.
GACGATGGCAAGAATAAAGTGGTCTCAAATTCCTAAAATGCGCTACTTGTGGCGCATGTTGCTGCGAAGGTAGCAGGTCTGAAAACACCAACAAAATCAGCGAAGCGCTTGCCAAGGAAAGAAGGTGCGGAACTGCTTACCCTATCCCGCTGGAAGGTCGTTACAGTGTACTTGAAAAATGCTAGCTTGCCTTCATCGCCTGCCACCTGGAGGCATGGATCGCTTGAAAACGAAGTTTCTTGACCTGAATTTGAACGCGCGTCTTGTTCAGTTTATTGTTGAATGCTGAAGGGCCTGCCTCAAACTCTGGTGAAGACGTTGACCTTAGCTGAAAGTGCAGCGAAGCGGGGGGCCACAAACTAAAGCTTGGTCCGTCGACAATGCTCTGCCTCAATTTCTAGCTGATTTCTTTGCCCATCGAGTGGACAAAATAATTTCGAAAAATCGCTCCGGGAAGCGACAATTTTAATGACGCGGAGGAAGTACCCACACACTGATCTGTATTCTTATCCACTCTCTGTAACTGATTGACGGCCATTCCGCAATCCGGGACGCAGCAACACAGACGACAAGTAATTATTGCTCTTCATATCACCGCATTTGAAGAAACAGAACAACTAATTTATAACAACTTGTTTATAACAACATTGTCTCCTCGTCGATTGTTTAAATAATTTATAACAACTAATTCATACGTATAATTATCTGGACACCCATTGACCATGATGCTACATGAGGAGACAATAGTGATGACATTTTTCCAATGAGACCAATTTTATGACGCTCCATGTTACTGAAGGACTAACTTCGATCATTGGTTTTGTAGAGCCCCATTCTCTAGGAGCTGTCTACATCTGCTTTGTTTCAATGTCCAGCATAAGCGAACGTGTGGATCAAGCATAACTGCTTGGTTGACGCTGCCGCGGGAATGCGTATAATAATAATAATAATTTATAACAACTAATTTATAACAACTAATTTATAAAGCCTGGCGGAAACTGGCAAGAAAATGACGAGCAACATTTACAAAAGAATTCTCGACAACACCATCGTGCACACACACACACACACACACACACACACACACACACACACACACCGACACACACACACCAACACACACACACACACACACACACACCGACACACACACACCGACTCACACAAGCTCCCAGCGTACCTTGACAGGGCATCGACGGCGCTGGCTCGTAGTACCCGGCTGCACACTGGCCACATTGTCTACTGGCGTACCCTGGCTTGCACCGACACTGCCCGGTCTCCGGATGACACAGCGCTCCGATAGAGCCAGCCGCGTTACACGAGCACGCCACGCATACATCCTTCTGTTTGTAGTAGCCGGTGCTACAAACTTGGCATTTGTCGCCGCGATACGGTGCACTACACTGGCACGTTCCGTACAGCGGGTGACACTGAGAGTTGGGGACGACGCGGTTCGCCGGACACACGCACTTGGTGCACTCCGAGTCGGGACCGGTCGGCTTGTAGAATCCCGGCGTGCAGTTGTCGCAGAGCTTACCCTGGTTGTTTGGTTTGCACTCGCAGGCACCGCCGAACGCGTTGCACTGCTGCGAGCCGTGGCGGCTGCACAGGCATGGCACGCAGCGACGACCAGACGGATCGTACTGCTCAAACGCACTGCATCTCAACACTGTAAGAACACAACCATGAGTGTATGAGTAAAGCACAGAACACAATCATGATTATGAGCAGGACACAGAAATAGTCATGGGTTTGGGCAGGACACAGAAATAGTCATGGGGTTGGGCAGGACACAGAAATGGTCATGGGTTTGGGCAGGACACAGAAATGGTCATGGGTTTGGGCAGGACACAGAAATGGTCATGGGTTTGGGCAGGACACAGAAATAGTCATGGGTTTGGGCAGGACACAGAAATGGTCATGGGTTTGGGCAGGACACAGAAATGGTCATGGGTTTGGGCAGGACACAGACATGGTCATGGGTTTGGGCAGGACACAGAAATGGTCATGGGTTTGGGCAGGACACGGAAATGGTCATGGGTTTGGGCAGGACACGGAAATAGTCATGGGTTTGGGCAGGACACGGAAATAGTCATGGGTTTGGGCAGGACACAGAAATAGTCATGGGTTTGGGCAGGACACAGAAATAGTCATGGGTTTGGGCAGGACACAGAAATAGTCATGGGTTTGGGCAGGACACAGAAATGGTCATGGGTTTGGGCAGGACACAGAAATGGTCATGGGTTTGGGCAGGACACAGAAATGGTCATGGGTTTGGGCAGGACACGGAAATAGTCATGGGTTTGGGCAGGACACGGAAATGGTCATGGGTTTGGGCAGGACACGGAAATAGTCATGGGTTTGGGCAGGACACGGAAATAGTCATGGGTTTGGGCAGGACACAGAAATAGTCATGGGTTTGGGCAGGACACAGAAATAGTCATGGGTTTGGGCAGGACACAGAAATAGTCATGGGTTTGGGCAGGACACAGAAATGGTCATGGGTTTGGGCAGGACACGGAAATAGTCATGGGTTTGGGCAGGACACGGAAATGGTCATGGGTTTGGGCAGGACACAGAAATAGTCATGGGTTTGGGCAGGACACAGAAATAGTCATGGGTTTGGGCAGGACACAGAAATAGTCATGGGTTTGGGCAGGACACAGAGCGCACACAATGACAGGACACAGAGCGCACACAATGACCGGACACAGAGCACACACAATGACAGGACACAGAGCGCACACAATGACAGGACACAGAGCGCACACAGAGCGCACACAATGACTATTCAAATGAACAATCATGGGCACAGGCAGGGCACAGAGCGCCGACCAGATGGACTGTACTGCTCAAACGCACTGCACCTCACCGCTGTGAAAACACAATTGTGAGCGTGAGCATAGCACAGAACACACAGAATACTGACTTACAAATAATTATATCATCATCATGGGTATGAACAGGTCACAGAACACACATAACAAAGACTTTGAGTGTATGAGTTCAAGGACCCTGATGTGTAAATGGCTGCTATTGTGTCGCACACACCCACACACCCACCCACCCACCCACACACACACACACACACAAACACACATATGCCCACACACAACACAGATGCAGTCCCGGACTTACAAGGTCGAACACACACGCGTCCGTCCCCGGCATAGCCCGACGGACAGGCACAGTTGAACCCACCGGCGAAGTTAACGCACTTTGCTCGGCTGTGACAGTACTGCTTCTGTTCAGCACACTCGTCCACATCCTTACAAACCCCGTCGACCAGCAGATGTCCAGGTCGGCATGAGCACGTGAACGCACCATCTGTATTCTCACACACGGACGATTGCACGTCGCAGGTGTGAGTACCCGCAGCACATTCGTCCATATCCACGCAGACAACACCGTCGCCTGCGTAGCCAGCACGGCAGCTGCACGTGAACGAACCGGGTACGTTTGTGCACGTGCCCATGTTGGTGTCGCACTTTGCGGCCGCCAAGCCGTTCGTGCACTCGTTCACGTCCGAGCACTCAATGCCGGAGCCGACGAAGCCCGTCTTGCAGGCACACGTGTACGTGTCGCCCTTGTCCGTGCAATCCGCGTCGGCGTGGCAGTTGTCCACTCGTAATGCGCACTCGTCTGTAGGAAAACGTACGACACGCATGCACGAACATGCACATATTTACACACACAAGCATGCATGCACACATATATGTCGTCTCGGAAGATTGAGAACGAACTGCCTCTTCTATCCTCGCCACGCCACACCTCAAAACGAACTAGTCAGTGGTTTTTCTCTAGAGCTAGAGAGAGAGCTTTTCATAGTTTACTTCAAGCGGCGACGGAAGAACTCATAATGGAGAACTAACACTGACAACGAATGACTGACGACTGTCAACAAACGTCTGACTCTGACAACGAACGTCTGACAACTGACGACGACAGTCGGACAACTGACAACGACCGTCGGACAACTCACGACGACCGTCGGACAACTGACGACGACATGGCAAAAGGAAAACATGATATCAGAAATTGGTGCCCTCGTCAGCACAAAAGGTGGTGTACTCAGCACAAAAAGGTGCGCGTGTCAACAACAAAGCAGCGCAGCAGCATGTACGGGTCAGCAGCACAGAGACACAAATACAGCAGCAGCTACGACGAAGAGACAACACGTGCAGCCACATGTACACACAGAGACACAAATACAGCAGCAGCTACGACGAAGAGATAACACGTGCAGGCGCAGGTACAACACTATCCCCTACCAAAAAAAGACATCCACTCCTGTGGATGGAAGCAAAAGTGAAGTGTATAAAAAACGGAAGAAGACAGACCGGAGAAGAAGACAGAAAGACAGGGGAAATGAAATATGAAGCAACATAAACAGGCGACAATAAAACACAAAAGAGGTGGGCCACAACTGTTGAACGCATGACGAGTAGGCCAGGAGGGTTAACACCAGTCGGGAGCCCCGCAAAACTGTGCACCAATCAACGGAACCTGCAAGCAACAGATTTTGCAAGGACCCCAGCTGGCGAGCTGTTCGACCTGTGTTTGTCCCTTTGGATCTTTTATTCTTAGAACAGCACCAACCTAGTACACCACCCATCCACCAGTCATGACAAAACAAAAGTACAAATGCATGAGAAAACAGGTTATGCCGACGGACCCAGCGACGCTTCCAGGAGCGGCGAGACCGACAGTACGCACCGACCGAGAAGACTGGGGCAGCAGGACGCACACTGGCCGGCTGTCCGAAAACCGATGGCGCTACAGAAACTCCGAGAATCACAGGACACACACAGAAAGAGAGAAGGACTGACGCAAACATCTCAGCCATCACCAAAAATCAGAAAAGCACACGAAGGAAGGGAAGAACAGCCAGGAAGAACACGTCGATTGAAACAGGAGCAATTAATCAGTGAGGACACCAGTGAGGACACACAAACAAATCGGTTACCAATACGCAAAAGATAATGAAGAAAAACCACAGGGCGCTACCCTGAATAACCACAGGTCTCTAACCTGAAAAAACCGCAGGGATTGAACCTGAAAAAAACCACAGGGATTGAACCTGAAAACCCGCAGGGATCGAACCTGAATAACACGGAACTTATAGTACATCCGCTCACAAAACCGAAAAACCGAAGAAAAAAAACTGTCCGGCACCGACTGGGACGCACAAGGGCCAGCCAGCAACACACGGAAACCATAACACCCGCAAGGCAAACCGATACAAAAAAACGCAGGATTCCTGCAGACCACCAAGCAGACCGTGGCTCACCATGATCAGACGCCCACCCAGACGAACTAGAGAAACCCACATGCCGAAACACAATTATTACAAAACCACACGCTCACAAAAAAAATTCAACCTGGATCAAGAACGAGAATCCTACATGAAGTTCACACCTCCCACCAAACCGGAAGCCAACAGCTTTCCTACTTTGTTGACAGTGCATGACCGAGCCTGACAACGCTCTACACCATGTACACAGAACATGGAGAAACTACTACTAAAACGGTAAAAACACGAAATAAAACAATATGGATCGACTACATACGAGGCAGCACCTCGAGAACGTTCAGGTGGACATCTAAACAAATCACGCGACACAGTCACACTATCGGAGCAGTCCGACGGCAACTCCGTGACAAGCACAAGTGCACAACACAAGACGAGATCAAAGCTACCCATGCTGAATGCACGACGAACATGCAAACACAAGTTCCAGATTCGAACGAGTAGCGCACGAACAGAAATTTGAAATTTTCATACACAACAGTACAGTACAGGGTAGTCAGAGCGACACAACTAACACAACGGGGCGAACTTCCAACGAGCAGCAAGACTACACTACGAGTACACACTCGAACACAAGAGAACAAGGTTCCACGGAATTCCTGCCCGGACCCGAGTCACCCGACGCAAAACAATTATTTGAAAATTCGAAATCGAATACAAGGTACGGCAACACATTACGCATAGCAGAGCAGACAATTACAAAGGCATGCTCACCTGAGTAGGAGCTCCGAGGATCTAGGAAAGGGTTGAACAGACGCAGCAAAGCGGAGCCATGGCGAGAACGCGAAGAGGAAAACGAAAAGCACCGGCCGGAGAGCGACGAGCTTCAGGGTCGTGGGTTCGATTAGTTGGGCGCCAAATGTCGTCTCGGAAGGTTGTGAACGATCTGCCTCTTCTATCCTCGCCACGCCACACCTCAAAACGAACTAGTCAGTGGTTTTTCTCTAGAGCTAGAGAGAGAGCTTTTCATAGTTTACTTCAAGCGGCGACGGAAGAACTCATAATGGAGAACTAACACTGACAACGAATGACTGACGACTGTCAACAAACGTCTGACTCTGACAACGAACGTCTGACAACTGACGACGACAGTCGGACAACTGACAACGACCGTCGGACAACTCACGACGACCGTCGGACAACTGACGACGACATGGCAAAAGGAAAACATGATATCAGAAATTGGTGCCCTCGTCAGCACAAAAGGTGGTGTACTCAGCACAAAAAGGTGCGCGTGTCAACAACAAAGCAGCGCAGCAGCATGTACGGGTCAGCAGCACAGAGACACAAATACAGCAGCAGCTACGACGAAGAGACAACACGTGCAGCCACATGTACACACAGAGACACAAATACAGCAGCAGCTACGACGAAGAGATAACACGTGCAGGCGCAGGTACAACATATACATGCATACACATACACATACACGCAAAAAGTTCTCAACGTGGACCAGTGCTCGAGAACGCAAAATTTGCACATAGCAAAAGTTTCTTGCTTTCCAGTACACTTCATACTGCCATGGTTGGCTCTCACTCTTCATTTCAACTCAATACTCGGCAGCCTTTTGATGTGCCAGGAGATGATGTCTTCATGAATAAAGTTCCGATTGCAGTGTTGCTGGCGACGTGCATACGTGTGTGCACGTGTGTCTACTTGGTCTCAATTTAACAACATTGGTGCCCAACTGCCCGGCACAGAATAGACCGCGACCATTGCTCTGCCGAACGGCTAGCCTGGAATACGTAAATTTCCTCACTCTACGATGTCGCGTGCGTGTATCCTGGAAAGGTTTGTGTGTGCTAGGCTTTGGCGGATAATGCCAGCAGAAAAATTGGCAGAATTCGGTACTTTTTCTGGTAGGTTTCATGCATGTTTTGTATGTGGATAAAGAAATGGAGCAGAATTCGAGGAATTGCACGCCATAAGGTTTGTATGGTTCTGCCAATTTCACTGCTTTTCGAGCAGAATCTGCCACCTTTTCGAGCATTATCCGCCAGGGCCTAGTGTGTGCGCCTCACATCTTGCAGCTGGTCACAGTCCGTACAATGTTTTGGTTTGGGGATCGGCGTTCATTCCATGGCAGCTTGGATTTTGAAAGGGAAAGCTTTAACTTCATTTGACTTATGATGAAGAAAGGAAAAGGACAAAATGTCACGAGTTATGACAAACTGTCCACCAACATAATCAGATCTTATACAGTCAGCGAGTGCGACATTTTGTCCTCTTCCTTTCACAAAGGCACACAATGAAAACCTTGGCAAATTAATTCCGTTGTGACTCAGAGTTTCATGGCTGAACCAATCATCAGACAACGATAATGGAATAGGAGGCAGCGCTGGTATATCTGACTGGAGAGAGGTGTGATAATACGATAGCGAGAGGAGTAATCGCGTGAATGTATACAGGGACAGGCTATTTCAGAGGTAGATGCAGTAGGCGCAGGTTTAGCACTAACAAGCACGCGCTTAATCTCGCTCACACACCACACCCACACACATACTAACACGCACACACATACTAACACGCACACACATACACGCACACACTAACACACACACATACACCCACCCACAACACCCTAACTTGCACATGGGCGCACGCACACACAGACACCCACCCACCCACAACACCCTAACTCGCACACGCACGCACACACGCACACTTAGATATACCAGCGCTGCCTCCTATTCCATTATCGTTGTCTGATGATTGGTTCAGCCATGAAACTCTGAGTCACAACGGAATTAATTTGCCAAGGTTTTCATTGTGTGCCTTTGTGTACGCCGCTCTGCCTGAATCAAGCATTGAGCACTCTTGCAGAACCAAAGCATATTGCCTCTGTCCTCTTCCTTTCTTCATCATAACTATATTGGCTCACCATCCGAGTTCAACTTTATTTGACGTATCAGCCTTACTGTACTCATTCTTCGTACATGCGCCTCCTTCAAAAAATTGAAACTGTCCACCTCTCCACAAATGGAGAATGGAGAGTCACAGAGCACTGTGTTAAATTACTACCACCCTGCATCACTCCAAAGTATCTTTTAGTTTTATTTCTCTCCTCAGCTTCTTCTTCTTCATAAGCTATTGACGGAGACTCCCACGATTTAGGCTATTAAAGGCCTGCGGAGAAGCCATAAATACAAATACAAAATCCGCACATACATTTGCCGAGTCCGTCGCAGCTTCTGAGTTATGTACCGCCTTAGATTAATAACATGTACTTTGACCTTGGACCCTGGTTCAGGACTTCAGGTATTTGGTTTCTGGGATTTAGCCTTTCTCCAGATACCTAAAAGTCTTGTAGATCTCCTAAATACTGCATTTCCTCAAATAGAAGTCACACCGTTTTATACATAACTTTAAGGCCTTGGCCTTTGGGGAATCCATAAATAAATAAATAAGGGCAAAGAAGGAGGTGGGACTTACAATCGAGGGTGACATCCTACCTATGTGACTGTATTGAAACACTATGGCCCGAATCTGAAAATGGGAGTGTGACTTACAATCGGGTAAATGCGGTGGACTCCATTTTTGAAATATGGCCGCCCAGGGTTCGTGGAATATACCCGGCCCCTTCTAGAAAAAAGAGATCAAAGACTTTTAAAAGGCATTTCTATTTTTTACTGGATTTTGACATGCCGGCAAGCAATGCAAACGGGTGGAGTGACCACACTCAACTGGCCAGGTATATCCGACCATCCTCCGCAACACAAGGGCAAACCACGGCAGATGAACCACTGAGATTGTCTTCTCCTGAATTCTCTCGAAGCAATGACACTAACGCCTTTATGAACACTGTATTGTCCCAGAAACTCACCCCCTCCCCTTCTTCCTTGAGAAAATCAAACAAGAGTACTAGCGTAGTTAGCGTTAGACGATGCCTCTGCCAAACAGGAGCTACGTGGTCCGTACAGTGTGGCAGTGTCCGGCCATACGCGAACACGAACACCGAACACCGGGGCTCGCTAAAGAATAGTCCAGCACGTAGTGAACCTGCTACTTCAACTCGGCTCCGCTTAGCAGCAGAGAAACTGGAAATCCGTCTGTCAAATACTTCAAGTACCATTGCCGCTATCAGTAGTAGCTGTAACAACTCTCTCAAACACCTGACAACACCTTACAACATCGTAGTGAACCTGACACTTCAACTCGGCTCCGCTTAGCAGCAGAGAAACTGGAAATCTCCGTGCGTCAAATACTCCAAATACAACTGCCCGTATCAGTAGTAGCTATAACAACTCTCTCAAACACCTGACAACACCTGACAACATCATAGTGAACCTGACACTTCAACTCGGCTCCGCTTAGCAGCAGAGAACTGGAAATCTCCGTCCGTCAAATACTCCAAATACAACTGCCGGTATCAGTAGTAGCTGTGTCATATCGGGCTCAGCAGTTGACGGTTTCTCCCGGGTTGTACGACGGCCTCCTGCCAGTACTAGCTTACATCATGTTGCTTACGTTGTGTTGGGTGAACGTGTTCCCCTCATGAGCGCGCGCAGGAGGTACAACGTCCGCTTCGACAGCAAGACTCCCGTGGTACACATTAATGTGTTAGTGCGGCAACTGTCATACTTGTGTTGTACCTGCGCCTGCACGTGTTATCTCTTCGTCGTAGCTGCTGCTGTATTTGTGTCTCTGTGTGTACATGTGGCTGCACGTGTTGTCTCTTCGTCGTAGCTGCTGCTGTATTTGTGTCTCTGTGCTGCTGACCCGTACCATGCTGCTGCGCTGCTTTGTTGCTGACCCGTACATGCTGCTGCGCTGCTTTGTTGTTGACACGTGCACCTTTTTGTGCTGAGTACACCACCTTTTGTGCTGACGAGGGCACCAATTTCTGATATCATGTTTCCCTTTTGCCATGTCAGTCGTCAGTTGTCAGACGTTCGTTGTCAGTCGTTCGTTGTCAGTGTTGGTTCTTCTTTATAAGTTCCCCAGTCGCCTCCTGAAATGAAGTAGAAGAAAAGCTCTCTAACAATTTGTATTGGCTCTCTGTTGTGTGGCGTGGCGAGGAGCGTAGAGGCAGTTCGTTCGCGGTTTCCAACCCGTGACGACGCTTGTATATGCGTGTCATTATTATCAATGCATGGAATGTTGTGTCTTCTAACTGTCTCTTTGTATACGCTGTTTAGTCAATTCATAAGTAGTACACATTTCTTCTTGTTCTGCTATTGGTCAAATCTACTTAGCAACTAGCTATCAGTGATCTGATTGGTTGGCCTTTCCCGCCTCTGCTGCATCTTTGTCACTTTCGATCCTTTTATTATCGTATATAACTCCTGCTGCTTTTGATGTTAAGGGTCTTCAATCTTCAACCTTCAACCGCCGACCTTTGACCTGAGATTTGAGCTTGAATCACAGTTACCCTCAAACCTTCTTCGACTGATCAAGGTGAGCGTGTGGGGCTGAATGGATACTTGGATCAACTATATTGGTTGATGACCTGGTGGGGTTACTACAACAATACGAATGTATATGTTGTAGCCATAAGATCGGTATTGTGTATGTCCAGCATGACAGCTGTAACAACGCTCTCAAACACCTGACAACACCTGACAACACCTGACAACATCATAGTGAACCTGACATTTCAACTCGGCTCTGTTTAGCAGCGGAGAAACCGGAAATCTGTCCATCAAATACGTCAAATACCACTGCCACTGTGTTGTACATGTGGCTGCGCTTGTGTCTCTTCGGTGTACATGCGGTTGCACGTGTAGCTCTTTGTCGTACGTGCTGCTGCTTTAGTGTCTCTTCGTTGTACATGCTGCTGAATCGTGGTACACGCTGCTGCGCTGTTTTGACTCCTGCGTACATGCGGCTGCACCGTCTTCTGTCCCCGTTGTCTCAGTGTCAGTCATCAGTCGTTCATTGTCAGTGTTAGTTGTTAGATATGAGTTCTCCAGTCGCCTCTTGAAGTAAAGTATAAGAAAAGCTCTCTCTCCCAATTTGACTAGTCCTTTGATGTGTGGCGTGGCGAGGGTAACGTAGAAGAGGCAGCTCGTTTCACAACCCGAGACGACATTTGGCGCCCAACATATCGTATCCACGACCCTGAGACGACAACTGTAACACCGGGAGCAGTCTGCTTCAGCTGTGCGCTTGTATTTCTTCACTCGAACAAATTGACGTATGCAATCACTCCATTCGTCCAGTCACAAAACCCATCCATTTGTAGCCACGCACGTGTGTGTGTGTGTGTGTAGTGTGCCGGTAGGGGGGGGGGGGGAGGGGTATTCCTCTTGTTGCTGTGCTGCTACATGTGTGTGTAGTGGGACGGTGGGGGGGGGGGGGGGGGGAGGGGGTATTCCTCGTGTTGCTGTGCTGCTACATGTGTGTAGTGTGATGGTAGGAGGGGGGGGGGGGGGGGAGAGGGGGGGGGGGGGTATTCCTCGTGTTGCCGTGCTGCTACATGTGTGTAGTGTGCCGGTAGGGGGGGGGGGGAGGGGGGGAGGGGGGGGGGGGGGTATTCCTCGTGTTGCCGTGCTGCTACATGTGTGTATGAGAACTTTTTTTCAGTTCTTCACTACCTGTACAAGTACCTCATACCTAGTTTTTAAACGTATTGTCAAATTCATTTGTAATTTATACAAAAGAGAAAGACCAAGGAACTACAAGTTACGCTATACTGTCCACTAACACCACCAGTTACTAAACAATCAGCTTGTGCGATAACATTGCACGACACTGACCGACGGTACTGACGTTCTACAACGAACTGGCTAACAGCTCTAGCACATCCTTAGTTACTGGTGGTGTTAGTGGACAGTATAGCGTAACTTGTAGTTCATTGGTCTTTCTCTTTTGTAAAAATTAAACCTTGGCTCTCCATCTGAGTACATTCATTTGTAATTTTTCATCATTCTGTGAGAGCCAGCCCTTAGCTGGTGAGAAGGTATCATTACCGGTTCACTTCATGAAGTAAGAGAAAGAAGACTATACAGTACCAGTCTAAAGTCTAAACAAGGTAAGGGCTGTAGCATTCTCATCGCTCAACCACATCTCGGTGCTGATGCGGTATGCCTGGCGGGCAGAACCAGGGGAGGGGGTTGTTGCCGATTGAACATGTTGTGTGCTGCTGTTGTGATTCTGGCGACTCTGTGCACGAATTCCGTGGATGCGGGCAGATGAGAACCGTGCTCTCCTTGTCAATCTGACTTGGAAGCGCAAGCTCCAATTTCTGGAGCACCAATTTCTGGAGCAGCCACCTTCTTCACAAAGAAATGAGCCTTCAAAAAAACTTGTACCCAAAACCAAGAATGTTTTTGCAGCCTTAAAAAAGTTTATTTAAAACACCTACTCAGAGCGTTGACTAGTGGAGTTGATGATGACAGCACCAGCAGTAGTAACAGTGGAGCACCCAGGCTCAGCATGGGCCCTAGCTGCGGCGAGTCCCTCCGCCTCGGAGAGGATAGCGCCGCTGACAGGCTGCAACCGGAACCCTGCCACGCGCAACAATCAATCAAGAGGGCAAAACAAAAAATACCATTCATTGCATAACTATGATGATCTTTTCCTACGTGTGTTGGGACCAGATCTACCATCAAAGTGGTCGAAGGCCAGAAATCCCATTCGCTGCATCCATGTTTCCCTCGTGCCAGGCCACAAATTAACTGTGGGCAGTAGCACAACTGTAAATATTCGTCCCGCCATAAAGATCATAAGTTTGACCTTTTCGTGATTGTTCTCGGCCATGCAGCATGAAATGCTCTCCGATTATGTTACTGAGGTTCGTTCCTCCAAAAGTGGACAGTAGCAAAGCTAATATTCGGCCAGAATATCCAGTACAAATCCATAATTTTCCCTGTAGGAGTGTACAATCAGCCTTTTGCACGTTGTACAGATGTACGAAGTTCAGTACTAGGGCGTAGGTGTGTACAGAACCGATTGGGTGTTCATTGTGTGCTATGCATGCGCATTTGATCAATTTTAGCCTCATAATTAATGGCAAACAATCCCTTTTCCAGCTTCTTCACTTTGGTTAGAACTAATGACTAGCTAGATCTTTGTCAGAAAAGGTTTTCGTTTTGAAATGCCTTCAGGCCCCATTTCTTAGTGGAAATAGCAGAAAACACAATAGGGTCCTGCACATTCAACACCCATTCGATTCTACGGGATTCCGTGCATCTGTACAACGCGCAAAAGGCGTATTGCTTGCATTACTGTACAATCTGGCTAGACCACACTGCACCGCTGGCTAGTGTATGACCAGTTCCGACGTCATGCGGGACATCCAGCCGAAGCTGCTGACCAAGGCAGACAGACAGATACAGCATCTACGCTGCACGAGTTTTTAAAGAAACTAAAGAACTACTACTAAAGAACTACTACTAAAGAAACTAAAACGGCGGTTGCACCGCACGGCATCGCAGACGTCTCCCATTTGCCGCTCACCCGATCTCATCACATCACGCCGTGCTCTCTAAAGCATCTGCACCAAGTACACCACGGAGCTGAAGGAACGCATTTGCAGGATAGCTCCATTAGCATGCGGGTTGCTGTACCAGTGCTTTCTACACTCTTCATGGTACACTTAGACCCATGCCCGGTCAAACCCTCCGACTTCGAGTAATGCCATTGGTGCCGTAATTCGGCTCGGGCTCGTTTCTCTGTGTTCAGCAGCACTGGTGAGCTCACACCGGTTCAAACACAATGTGTACCGTACACAGATCGGGCAAGCACAGATGGACGATGTGCTTTGAAGCAACTACTGTAAATATACAAAATTTCGGCGCTGCAAAATTTCGGCACTTCACGATTTTTGACATTTCGGCGGCGATTTATTTTCGGCGTGGGGTAGAGGGCATGGTATAGCGCGACAGATGCTGTGAAAAATTTCATCGGCGTTTTAATTTAGGCGTTTTCGGTCGGTGCCGAATATAGCCGAAATTAAATAGCTGCCGAAAATTTGTATATTTACAGTACCCTCAGCTGCCCACTGTCCGCAACTGCATGTGCTGCAGCACTTTTGACATGCGCGTAGACCCACGGAACAGACTCGTGCTGATTGGTACACACCACTCTGTAGCATTGCAGCTACTCACTGGGTGCAATTCAAAACCACTATAGAGTGAAGAATACTGTGCATAATTTTCAGTATACCCAACTCGCAACCCACAAACAGTCCTTGGCTACACCACGTACAGTTGAAATTGTCCAAATTTTCACCCAGGAGGGCGTCATCAGGGATACAGGAGAAGAATGATACAAAGTTGGCTTTTATAAGTCAGTACAGGAACAGTCACGTAATTCACACTACTACATGTAATCTGAAACAAGTTACAAGCTAGCCCTAAGACAAAACAATGTAAGTGAGCATTTCATCAAGTGCAAAGTGGGCGTAAGACAGCCATGGTATTCATAACCCTATTAACCTTTTGAGCACGCATGACGTTCCGACACGTCATGACCACTGCCACTGTGACACGCGTGACGTTCTAGAACGTCACGAGTCAGTGCGGAACTACATCGATCCCGCGTTTCTTCCGTGGCGTGGCGTCGAGCTGTACCGCTGCACAGAGGACTCCTAGGATGTACGCGTACCGTAAAAAAATGCGATTCGATCCGTAAGTTTGAACTGGAGTTACATGCGCGTGCATACATTTCAATTTTACCAATTTCGCGTAAAACTACCTTTCTGAAAACGGTCATAACTTTTGTAATCTTTGTTTCATTTCCAAAACAAAAACAGTTCTGTGCTCAGGATATATGAAAGAATCGTTTGTAATCAAGTTTGCTCACATAGAGTGAATCTAATTTTTTTACTGCGTGGCAGAGGTTTTTAATGGGCCCGGGCTCAAAAGGTTAAATACATCACTCTATATTCACTGGGTATACACCATGGACAAGAAAGGCTCTCCTTTTTGCGAACAAATACCATCGTTCCCTTGGTGTTCATCGTCAAAGAGGTTTGACTGTAATAAATTCTACTGGAAGAAAAACTTCAGTCGCAGGTCAGAATGCCCAGTAAAAGTGATCCAGAGATTCATATGATTGTCTTCAGTTGACTCATGCGTGACATGTCACTTTGGAGTGCAGATATTTTCACGTGGTTTTCAATTACTCGCTACAGCAGTGTTGGGATTATTTTAGTCATGCATGAGTGTGTGCGTAGGCGTGTGAGTGTGCATAATACTGAGACAATTCAATTGATATATGTAGCGCACGTGCGTGATGCGCTTTTGGCTTTGGGCTTCCTGCGCCCGGTCTTTACACCCTGAGTGACTTGCTTCTCAACACATAGGTGTTCCAGTTAGCATCGCACCCGTGATGTTGTCAACTCTCACAGCTACAACAGCCAGGTTGCCAGTGTGTGATTTGCTATTTTGTACATCACTTTAGTCGTGAGCCAGTCAAGTGCCCAGTCAAGTAGGCGGAAAAGCGCAAGCTCCTGTGTGGGGAGCAAACCCTTTCCTAACTTTAGCAAACAACAAAATCTTCTGGGCCGGTGGGACCTGACACTAGTAGAGACGTATGCCACAAAAAGCTGCCATTTCTCACGTTCTCATTATGCGTTAGTTTTCACGATGGCGTCATAGCTGAAGAATGGCCCAAACACGTTCACGGCAGGCAATCATGAATGCCAATGCCTGGCTTAGACTATTGCTCATCACTTCTTATATGGCTTTGGTATTATGGAAGTTTGGAAACCCCCTCGATAGGCTTTCGAGGTTTAAAAACAATAAAAA
Organism: Sycon ciliatum; assembly: GCF_964019385.1. Taxonomy (NCBI): domain Eukaryota; kingdom Metazoa; phylum Porifera; class Calcarea; order Leucosolenida; family Sycettidae; genus Sycon; species Sycon ciliatum. Next base: position 4,723,087 of record NC_088649.1, on the reverse strand, counting down.
TACAATAATTATTACAAAACTAGCACATTCGCTTCACGTTAAAATGATATCACGCACCAATGAACTCGACAAAAAACTCTCTATTGAGTACTGACTCTCCCTGCACCATACATGTACATACATCCTAGCAAGAGTGCATAAACAAGAGTATGCAACTGTGGTTATGGGTCAGTGCGCGGCGCGCTGCCTTCATTACGTAACTTGCGTTCATCACGCTCTGAAAGCATGCATCCAAACTCTCAATTTCTCGCACGAGCCCATCCGTTTTTGCTTGATTCGTTCCAGTACCTACAAAATCTCTGAATTCTGGCGCGTGAACTCCAGTTCCGTACGAAAGTTCATTTCAAACTGGAGGGAAAGTGCGGTGTTTGATTTTCCGCAGTGCGCGGACTGCAGCTGAATGATGTAATGAAGGCAGCGCGCCGCGCATCTGGCCCATAGAAAAGAGATCACAGTTGCATACTCTTGTTTATGGACTCTTGATCCTAGTCATTGAAGTGCTTTTGGTGGCAATTCTGGCTATCCTAACGTTACTAGGTTAGAGGGGAATACTCTATGTCCCCTTCTTGCTGTATCGAAACATCCAGTGCTGTAACACCAGTGCAAACTACTGTACATGTAGTATAGATCTTCAACACATGTGTGCAGTGGTCAAGCAGCTACAAAAAGCAGTGTGGACGATTTGGCTGCCTGAACTGACTGGAACTGAGACATGTTGCCTTCGGACGGTATCCGTTACACAGCAAGAAGTAAGAATAGAAAAAGGCGTAGTCGCCCACTCGGGTCGTCAGCGACCACGCTCAGCGTGCTTTGCTTGGTGCAGTACAGTTCAGGGTGCATCGGGAGGTGCATTGGGAGGTGCATTGGGAGAACACTCACAGTACAGTACAGTCCAGTAGAGTACAGTAAACCTACAGCCAATTATGTCAGGTTCACAAGGCCAAAAGCAATACCATACACGCTCTAAATCATGTTTGTCGCATTCGTACATCACATGCACATCGAGTTTTCGACCAAAGGCCTTAAAGGCCTCAGTGAGAAGGAAGCTTGCCTAAGATGCAACAAATTCCAATCCATAAAGGGGATTTGTCCAACATTGAAACCGCCAAATGCCATTACAGCAAGGCAACAACAAAGTGCCTGCTCACTTTTGGCAGAAGCAAGGGAAGAATTCTACGTTTCTTTCTCACCTTCACCATAGTGTCAACTGGTTCTTGGACATGTACGCAGAACTCGTCTCGGTCTCACACACGGATTGATTTCCCGACCAAGGCTAGGAAAAAAAACTGCTACTTCAAACTCCCTCTCCCTTCCACTTCACCTATATCCTCGGCCTCCGAAATCGCTTCGACCGCCACTGCAAGTTACACGAGCTAAACCAGGCTATTACTGGGAAGATTTCTATCTTCCGCTGAAAACTTGGTGTGGCTTTTGCGGGGTGTGTTTGCTCGCCTGAAACAAATTTCTCAGTCAGCAGCAGCCAACCTTGACATCCAAGCTGATATTTCTTTCCCAAAAAGTAGGTCATGTCCCAAAACGGCTGTTTGGCTTTTCGAAGGTCCAAGCAAGAACTCCGCGCCGCGCCACACATGCCGTCATGCGTGTTGAACCGCGAGTTTGACCTGGCAGGTCACGGGTTCAATAGGTCATGAACCAGTCGAAACCCACGATCCTGCTCAAAAAGACTCCGTTCACGTAGATCTACATACCGGTATGTGTACCACTGTGTACGGGTACGCGTGCGGTACCACACACAACAGAAACACCAGCATTTTCATTTACACTTTTGTTATTAGTTTGCTTCACACCTTTTATCAGTCATTACGTATGATTAATTTTATAATGCAGTGGCAGTACAGTACCACAGGCGTGGGCAGGGAGTCGTCAAATATTTGACGACTCCCTGGGCGTGGGCCATCCCCTGGATTATCAAAATGGGTGCTTTATCATTTTTCTGTTGTTTTTACCAGGGAGTCGTAAAATACGACTCCCTGGTTTTTACACTTCTTCGTGCTTTGTAATAAAAGTCTCTGGCACAGAAATACCAGCGCTCGCAAGATTCTTGGCGTCGGTGACCGACCTCGCCCTGTCTTGGCCAAGAAGAAAAGAAGTAACCACTGTCTGGTACATGGTAACGCGTTAACGGTACAGGCAAGAGATCCATGACCCGTATCCAGGGAGTCATGAAGTATTTTTACGACTCCCTGGCATGTCCATCCAGGCTAGCAGGGCACTTTATCTTATTATTCCATTCTCTCATGTATGGTATCAAGAGTGTTTATGCACTCTTGATGGTACGGTATGGTATTTTAATTTTAATTCACCAATCGAACAGGCATATCTGCCTTCTCGCCGGGATGGCCAGAGCCAACCACGGCTCCTACGAGTTCGTACTAATTGATGAATACCGTATTATCTCTAAGCACAGTCTCCAATAATCAGATAATAGCACGTCTCCAATAATAGAACACCTTGGGGCGGCATTCAAAAAATAAAGTGCTCAGTCTCCATTACAGTCAGACCTCGCTTATCCGGTCCTCGTTTATCCGGATCCCTCGCCATCCGGAAGAAAATCGTTGGTTACCGATTTACAGCATATGTCATGTACACATACAGTGTGCGTGTCAGATTATCCGGTTCCCTCGCCTATCCGGATATTTTTCTGGAAGACGGATGTGTGCGGTTATGCGAGGTCTGACTGTATAAGCACACTGTGTAAATTCATTATCTGTACCGGCGAAAAAACCCTGAAATGTGTGTGTCTGACATGAATTTGGCATGGCAACAAGCCTCTGAAATGAGGTTGAATTAATAATGGAATAGTCTCCAATAAAGGAACGTCTCCATTAATAGCACGGGGCGGAGGTACATTGAAAAAATAAAGGAACGTGCTTATATAATGGAGATAATACGGTATGATAATGTGAAGCAAAAGAAAAGAAAAAAATTAATGGTACTTTGTCAGCTATATAATATTCCGTACTAAAAATATGGAGAGGGCAGTATGTGGATAGTGTGTGTGTACGTGTGTGTGTGGGGGGGGGGGGGGGGGGGGAGCATACCAACGTTCACCGCGTGAAAATTTGAGTACCGTTGGATTTCGCGTAAACAGTAACATGCTAACCATGTTCATTGTAGTGGCTAGACAGTATACATGTAATGTATGTACCAAGAGTGTGAGAACATGCTGGAAACAAGGTACTAGTATTCGCCCAAAAACCAACTTCAGAAGGTGCCAAAAAGACATCCTCAACAATTCATACAAACACAGACGCGCACACACCATCAGCACCGCTTCATTGTCAGTGGTTCTTCTCCAGAGTTACTTTTCAATGGTCGTAGAAGGCAGATTTCCGCAAACACAACAATGAAGGACACATGAAGAAGAGATAGAGAGCGGGAAGCTGGTAGTTACTACAATGAACACTACAAAGTTGAGAGTATTGAACCAGCAAACAAAACACAAGACAAACACAGCAAGGCGACGAGGAGAACGAATTTCACAGGTAAACTCAAACACCACCAGAACACGGAGCAGAGAGCAGATGGCGTACGTACGTGGACAAACTAGTAGTGAGGAGGGCAGGCGGGCACATTGTCATACGGACACTGACACCCCACCACACACACCAAAACAAAAACAAACAAAAAAATCACAAAATCAGATGAAACTGCGCACATGGACGAGGAGCACGCCCGAATCAAAACAGTGCCAGCAGTCCAGTCGCAACAGGAGTGTACGAAATATGCTGAAATCAAAAAAGAAAGCTCTAAAAGCAAATAGCAAAGGACCGAAGACGCGCAGAAAAGCAGAGAAGAATCGACCGGGAAAAAACCCCGCGGACTATGGATCAATGATGGCTCACGCTACAGGTTCCGTGAAGGCGCGAGCAGACATGCATAAAATAAGAGATCAAACGATCTGAAATCTGTACAGGAAAAAAATACCGAGTCATGCTCACACTAACAACTAAGCAAACACGCACGCACGCACACACGCATGCATGCGCGCATAGACACCCCAACACCGTGCACCAGCGTCGTAAGCTACGCTGCGGGAGAGGTGGTGAAACGAATCACTCACCACCTACGTAGCTACGCACAGACGTGCCGAAGTGTACGGCGCGTTCTCTCCACAGCGGGCATCGTGCTTACTCACGCACATGCACACGTACACGCACCCACTCAGCCAGACTGGCAATAGCACTATTTGTGCAGTAGCAGCCACAGTAGCGGTAGTGATGATGATGCCGCAACAAACAAACCGGCCATTGCGCCGTCGCCTACTGCGCCGTGTAAAACTTGAGATGGCGATCGATGGAGGCGGAGACGAGGTACGACGCATTCTTGCCAAATGCAACGCCAGTGACTGGGCCACTGTGTTCTATAAGCACAAACACACACAGAGACACAATACATGTCATGTATGAGGACAGAATAGGCAACGGAGGGAAACATCCATCAAAAATAACAAAACAAAACAGTTGATGGTGAAAGCTGGGTTTCTCGCACAAGCCAGTGAGAGGCTTGGCATGGCCTTTGTTCAACCCATGCCAGCCAGCATAGCAAGCCGATGTTTCCATGTATATCCACCGAAGTACAAAGAAAGCTTGGCAAACTGCCTCCCCCCCCCCCCCCCCCCCGTTCTCTTTCTTATGTGTACCCAGCGAACTCTTGGCCTCATGGTCAAATTTGTGTTCAAAACCGGCCCTGGCCCAATGTTCTGTTCCGATCCAATTGTGCGTCGCTACACAGAGCGCGGACACTCGAGCTAAGCACTAGTGAAGACCAGCGGTGATCAGCTGCATTCCGCCATTTCTAGTCACAACATCCACAACTACAGTAGCAGAGGCAAGTGCAACCACATCCGGAGAGAGATAGATAGAGAGAGATAGAGAGAGAGAAAGAGAGATAGATAGATAGATAGATAGATAGATAGAGATAGATAGAGTGTGTGTACGTGTACGTGTGTGTGGGTGTTTGTGTGTGTGTGTGGGTGGGTGTTTGTGTACGTGCGTGTTTGTGATGGATAGATAGATAGATACTAGTAGATAGATAGATAGAGAGAGAGAGAGTGAGAGTGAGAAAGAAATAGAGAAGAGAGAGACCTTGAACCAAGCAAGAGCACAGGACACCATGTCCACTTACCATCAAACATAGCGAGTTGATTCCACGTCTTTTTACAGTGATATAATCTGCAACACGATAAACAACACGATAAACAACACGATAAACACACACACACACGCACGCACGCACACACACACACACACGCACACACACACACACACACACACACACACACACACACACACACACACAGTGATAAGAAAGTTAGACAAAGCGTGTACCAAACAAGCACAACCTGTAGGACAACGTGGGTGTTGCAACGCATTTCGTTTACATCTATAGAGCACCCATTTGGTACAGAATATGCGTCCGGATGATGACATCACAATAACATTGTGCACACCGTCTGCTGAAGAAGCCACTTTTACGGCCAGAAAACAATTCCGATATGAGCACACAAATAATTGAAGAGAGAATGCAAGAAAGAGAGAAAGCAATCCGATCCACAGCATCCACATCCACAGCATCCACACTGTCTACTACTTGAGCATATGAAGCTGTGAAGGGCTGAGACTGCAGCAGAGGAAATCATGTCCGGTCGCTCACTCACCTGATGTCAGTACCGCCGATAGCTAGGTAGTTACCACTCGAGTCGAACGATAGAGATTTCACCTACAGCAGCACAACCAACAACCATACCATTAACAGCAGCAAGGTGAACGGAGCAAGAACGGCAAGAGGAGAAAGAGCAGCAGCCGCAGCACCGACAGCAGAAATTCGCTTGTCACAGGAAACTTGGGAAACAATTTCAGCCATGTAACTAAGGCAAAGACAACAAATGCTTCTGTGAATCACAGCTGATTTTTGATACCTACTTGTGATATGGCACAGAGAGACATGCAAGCACCAACGAGGAAACTATATCCTGCAGAAACACCACCTCTTACCTCATATCTGCCCTCCAGCTGAATTGTTCTGAAGTTCTCCAGCTTACGCAAATCCCACAGCTTGACAGTCGAGTCGTCTGCAGCCGTCGCCAAGAAATAACTGCAGGCACACGCCAGAACAATAGAGAAACACTCAGACACGGACCGCGCGTCTGTTTGAGACCGGGCATCACTAGCATCAAGCCACTTCTTATTATACCATATTGCCTTGAATGTAAGTCGCATCTTTTTACACTTAACTTCAAGGGCACATAAGGGGGTGCGACATCCTACCTACGCGACTGTACAGAAACAATATGGCTCAATCCTGAAAAGGTGGGTGCGACTCATAATCGGGGAAATACGGTACACTCGAGACAACTACAGTTGCGCTCACTGAAATCCGACCCCAAAGTGCTGGCAACTGGCACCCTGGACCAGTTCCGATTACATCACAGTACTGATATACCGTAAAGTCTTGTATAAAAGCCGCGGCTTCTATGACTTTCTTGGTGAAATTTTGCAGGCTTCCATATGAGACAGGCTTCTATACAAGATAGGTATTTCTATGTATGTCAACACTAAAACCAGGCTTACGTGTGATTTGATGGGCCAAAAATTGCGGCTTCTATTCAAGTGCGGCTTTTATACAAGACTTTACGGTATGTGTACGTCGAGCCACATTCGTACCACTTCCAGGGCGCCAACTGTGCACTTCGGGTCGGATTTCACCGAGCACGACTTTACGGACATGCATGTAGACACGAGTCGATAACCCCCAGAGTGCGCAACTGGGATGGGGTGGTGGGACAGTGTAATCCGTGATGTATGGGGTTTTTTTCCGGGTGGGACTTGCGTCATTCCGTCGATGCGGTCCGCCACCAAAACACTTCCCCTACTCATGATGTCACACTATGACGTGCAACACGGATTTCGCCGTCCCAGATCTGATCAGTGAAGTTGCGCACGCTGGGGGATTATGAACTCTTGATGTAGACACTGTTGTTGTTGTTGTTGCAATAGTGCTCCGTGCACAGGGTATACAGCTGCTCTCACACACACTGCGGACAAAGAGGAACAAATTACTTATTGTAACTCGAGAGTTTCATGCCAGGCGGCGATCATCAGACAAACATGTTGTCCACAGTGTATGATTAGCCATGTACAAGATACGGCTCCGGTGGGACGGCCGCTGAACAAAAAAATTGACTGTACACGGAGCTATGTACAAGTTGAAGACCACAACCCTTGGTGGAACAGCCGCTGGATAAAGATTAGAAGGCACACGCGGACTGGCGCAGAAACGTCACACACTTGCAACAGCCTGTGTTCTGGACACAACACAGCTGGACCACCATCCGTCCACAAAGATCAGTAGGCTGTGTACTAGTACACACGGGGCTACCTCTGCGAAAGTGAAAGACATGCAGAGCTGGAGAATGCAGTCAGTAGGCGGCGGACTTACCCGTTCTCAGAGAAGGCAATGTCCGTGATGGGACCGGAGTGGCCGGGGAAGTTGGCCACGTTCGCCTTCTCCTTCAAGTCCCAGATCTTTACGACACTGCAGCAGGAACACACACAACCCATGCGGCACACACACAGGGCAGAAACAAATCAGCGCATGCAGAGTGATTCATGAGTGGCCCCCAACAGCACCAGCCCTACCCTAACCATTAGCCACAGCATCAGCAGAAGCAGCATTTTTATCAATCAATTTTGCTGTTCTGTTTTTTATTTCGATGCTCTCCCTGCATTCATATCATCATTAATTTTGTTTGTGCGTTCAGTAAAACACCTTTTTAGTAGCAGCAGTGGCAACAGCATCAGCAGCATGATCACCATCGCCTCACCTGTCCTTTGAGCCAGTACCGAACAGCAGACCGTCAGGGTGAAACTGCGCACAAGTCAGCTCTAGAAACAAGCAAAAAGCACACAATGAAAAACGAAAAATAGAATTGACGATTTCCCAAACCTCAATGCACTCATTACGGAGTTCTTTGTGGTGAGAATGGAACAGTTCATGGGATACATTTGAGGATAGACATCTTGGTATCATGCAAAAGGACTGGCCCAGGCAAGGTAGAACGCGAGGCAACTGATTGCACTGAGACACCAAGAGAGAGAGAGAGAGAGAGAGAGAGAGAGAGAGAGAGAGAGAGAGAGAGAGAGAGAGCGAGCGAGAGAGCGTGAGAGAGAGAGATGGATAGAGACGGAGAGTGTGCGTGTGTGTGTGAGAGAGAGAGAGAGAGAGCCCAAAAAATAGTACAACAGAACTCCCCTCAGCCCTCCGGGCCGGGCGCACACACTGCACCACAACCAGAGGTCCCAGAAGATATCAGCACGTTGAACAAACATCACCCACGCTTACTGACCACAGCATCACCGTAGCAATAGCAACAGCAGCAGTAGTAGCAACAGCAGCATTGGGTAAAGAATGTCACAACACTGAGTGCGCAAGGATGATCTCGTCATCGAGGAGAACATTGTTTGAGAGAAAGAGAGAGAGACGGCAGACAGAGAGAGAGAGACACACACACACACACACACACACCTACCATCGTTAATCGATGGATCAGTAACCTTTGCCAGGACACGACCGGTGGTAACATCACTGAACGCCCAGTGCTGATCCGTGGAGCAACTGAGCAAGTAGTCGCCAGTGGCTTGCAGCGAGAGACCAGTAACTGGACCATCGTGAGCCTGCACACGGTAGCAGCAGCAACAGCAGTCAACAATGGTCATAAGTCCAGTGCGCATTGCCAAATATGGAAGGTATGAGCAATGCACTGTTAAAACACCCCACACACCCATGCCCAGGTGTGGCTGTGTGGGGTGTTATGTGAGTACACTGGGATCAGCAATGCACTGTTAAACACCCCACACGACCATGCTCAGGTGTCTGTGTGCGGGGTGTTGGCGGTGCAAATTTTGTCATTACGCAATGGGCGTATTGCAAAACACGCACCTACATACATGAACAACAGGGCAAGATAGGAACGAAACTCTGCAAGCATTCATCGGCCAACGACTGATGTGATCCGGACATACGTAGCGTGACAGGATCCCAGGTCAACTGCCAACCCATGACTACTAACAGGGCATAAGCACAGCATGACGTTTTGCACGTACCTTGATCACATGTTGACAATGGCTGTTCGCTACAGTCCACATGCGAATTGTGGCATCGGGAGAGGCGCTAAATACTACATTCTGCAGGGTGGGGAAAACGAGAAAAAGCATAAAAGTACGAAATGAAATCAAGGAGGATTGCAAAAACTGGCCCATGTGCATTAGAGAGAGAGTGAGTGAGTGAGAGTGAGAAAGAGAGAGAGAGAGAGAAAGAGAGAGGCCAAACAGAGGGATAGGTCAGATGGATAGACATTCGGAAAGCAATATAAGAGGATGCGACCAAACACTGAGTAGAACACTGTAATACTGTAATTCCACAAATGTTAGGTGTACTTCCGGTTTCATACCTAAAATTTCAATACACCGAACAAACACTAACACACATAATCCAAGAGGGAACTGCTTCTCTGTACCTGAAATTTCTGTTCACCTAACCTGGCCTTTTGCCCTCGTACCGAAAATATTGAGCACCTAAAATTTCTGAAATTAGAGTACTTGAATACGCTACGTATTGAGAGGCATCTTGGTGCAACGTCAAAACATGATGAAGACGCACCATTTCCACTATAAACTGCCCATTGCTCTACGCTCTTCTTCAACAATGATCTTTTTTGATAGCTACTTCCTCCGTTAACAAAAACTTCGTGATGGAATTTTGAGGGCCTGATTTGGGCACAAACTGCCGGGAAATGAGTCACAGTCACTTTCTTGGCCTTCCCTGGCATGCCATGACAGAGGTACGATGCAAGGAAAGCGGCCTTTCACAACAAGCCGAGCGGAATCGATGGTTGCGCTGTGGAAACATAGGTGATGACAGCCATGGCGAGCGAAACTGAAATGCCACTTATCCGAGGGGATATTGCGTTGCTTGGCCCCTCTACCACTTTAGCACTGAGTACGTTGGAGATTGATAGAGAGCGATAACACGGAGCAGCGAGCCCACACAATGAGCGAGTGAACAAGGAGCTGCTCCAATCGCACGGCTCAATGAAAATAATTCTGAACTGAAGTAACACGTCGTTAGTTCTTGTTCAACCTGGGCAAAGCCCAGATTCGAATGCTGATGACCATGCATTCTTTCAAAAGTCTGCAGTCAGATGCGAGTCTCGTGGCTAAAGAAAGTCGACTGGACTTGCTAGCCGCTGCCGTTCAGTGCTGGTATCCATTAGAGAAAATGGAATCAGTTTAGCTGTGCCTTTACTCCTCGTTTCGCGGAGTTCTGGAGAGCGAAGATGAAACCAGGGAGTCGTAAAACATTTTTCACGACTCCCTGGTGGAAACGAGTAATCGCCATCGCGGCGGATCACGCAGATTGAAAGCAAACTTACTTGAACGGCGGCGACATCAAGCGGATTGTGATCAAAGAAGCCGAGGCAAGGCTGAAACGAGCTGAACAACGACTCGAGAGAGATGACGACTCGCGGACAGCAGATGACGACTCGCGTGCAGCAGATGACGACAGCGACGCAGGTCAAAAATGAATCGAGCGAAAGCGACGCAAACTGAACTCTCTGCTCATTCCGCCAACAGTTTCTCTTGTAAAAGCGCTGTACATAGGCTGAATCACCGTCGTCCAGTAATTTGCAGTCGATACAAACTGTTCTTGACCGGTTCTAAGCGTTTTCATATCCATCAAAATCCATCGCGAAGTTTTTGTTAACGGAGGAAGTATGACTATGATTTAGAACACAAATGAACAGTACACACCTTATCTGTATGATAGACGACGCTCGTGACCTTCTTGGTGTGACCCTTGAGCGTGCACACTATCTGCTCGGTGTCGCGCTCAAACACAACGACGTTCTTGTCGGCGCCACCGGTGGCGATGCGGCCCATGCGCTCGTTGACACTGAGGCTGAGAATGCCAGGAACACTGGCGCTGTGCAGACCCTGCACGCGAGCACACACACAGAAAAGCCAATACCTAGGTTCACATACATAGCAAATAATTAATATAGCACTGGTAGGGAACATATGAAGGGCTCCAATTCAAAACGAGATAAATCCATTTTGTGGAAATTTCAGGAAGTGCATTTTTGATTTGTTCTTTTTCGGTCTGCACTGCAGCATCAATGACTTTGATCGCGTTTTGCAGAAGAACACAAACTTCAGGCATCATTTTGACTGGGATGTATCGCGTTTTGCCCCGTGAAAACGAATTCTTTCGTGACAAATAAACGCTAAAGCTCCGGTTTGGTCTTTATCGCGTTTTGAATTGGAGCCCTTCATATGCAAGTTGCCTCTGATGATTACATTGTGCAAGAAGTTGCGACATACTCTGTAAACGTCCGTTATGTCTTTTGTGTGTAATAGTGCTCCACATTATTGTGTGGGGCCCTCTCCTCTGGCGAAAGGGAACCTCTTTGTAGCATTGAAAGTGCACAAATGGAATGGAAAGTGGCGAGAAAGAGCCAGAAAGAGGTGGTAACTTTGCAGATGCATGGATGAAAGGTGTACATGATGTAACACATCCATGCACGATCATGGTTATCAAAATGGAAAGACATAGTGCCAATGACAAGATGGGAGAAGGAGGTTTGACGTGATGTGGCTGCTTGGCATATCCAGCTACAATGTAGATCCCCGGTGAGCAACAGACATCAATTCGCAGTATTATTAGCCCTTTTATCCTCTTACAGTACAATGCACATAGGTGACTACCCTTTCGGCATAGGAAGACAACACGACAAAGAAATTAAAAGCAGGGACAGAGAGAGAGAGAGAGAGAGAGAGAGAGAGAGAGAGAGAGAGAGAGAGAGAGAGAGAGAGAGAGAGAGAGAGAGAGAGAGAGAGAGAGAGAGAGAGATAAATAGATAGACAGAGAAGGTGAAAGAGACTAACCGGATGAGTGGACGTTTGCTTGTACGCAGAGAGCTCTTCAATAGACGCCAGGCCTTCCGGAGGTTTCTTACCGCGCTGTAACAGCAAGGACACAGGCAATACACATTCCGGGATGGAGAGAACACATTGACAACAAAAAGAGCAATAACAGTAGCAGCATGCAAAACTGGTGCCAGCAACAACTTAGGGTACACCTACCAGAGACTCACAACTACTTTAGTATCACGACTTGCAGGTCACTGAAACACACAGAGAAGCTACGCAAAACCGGCAGGCACTCACCTTCTTGCGTTCTGCTGTGAGTTTGGCCGCTGTTTCTTGCAGCTACGACACAAACAACGAAAGAACACCAAAGCGAATAAAGAAGACGAACAGGGCAGTGCACCTCGCAGTGCACCAAACACAAGTATTGGAGCACTTGACGATCCATCGATTGGCCACTGGACTGCCGAGAGCACACTCCAGTATGCAATTCTCACATTTTTTCTTTCTTTTTCTCAGGACGATTCTCTTGTACGGGCAAAATAAAAACACAAGTGCAACGTCAACGTCAACAGAGAGAAAATGAGAAAATTCTCACATTGAATACGGATGCCCGGGAGAAGCTATCAGGGACACTCAATCATCACAAGAAAACATCCGTCTGCCAGACCACCCGTCCAAAATCTCGCACAAATTATCTTGGGTGCAAAACGGCAGCTGATCAAGCATACGCGGCCCTTGAAAGCATAGGGCGCAACCAGATCAAGCCTTGAAAGCCAAGGGCATAGACACAAACGAACAGGACACATTCGGAACACTCACTCTCTCGATAATCTCCTCTGTCATCTCAGTAGGTCCCTGGGTGAGAACAAGAGCAACAAAAGAAAGAGACTGGTGTTCAGGGATGGAAACAATCCAGCTGAGAAATACATATGTATAGTATTCATAAGCAAATTGCAGAACGGTGCAAGAGAAGCTATGAGATTGTGTAAATGCGTGCAAAGTAGAAAGAAAGCTGGTGGGATACCACACCGTGCAACGTTTGCTCAATGCCGGTAGTCAGATAGACAGAACCCCCACCCACCCACTCACTCACGTACACACACACACACACACACAACGGCACACACACACACTCCGACCTGCCCCCCCCCCCCCCCCCCCACACGCAAAACTCGGACTCACCGTCAATCCATCGTCCATTGCTTCGTCAGCCTACAGGCAGAAAAAGGAATAGCAAGAAGAAATTACAAACATGTTGTACCTTCACACAACCAAGGTACACATAAGGTTGATATTTTGCCGATGGTGCATAGAATCTCTGCTGTGATTGGGATCGGGATAACCAAATTAGAACGAGGATAATTCACGTGTTCGGATTGCTGAGATTCAAATGGGCAAAGTGTTCGGATAACTGCGAGTTTGGACAACTGAGGTGCAGAAAATCCAGGTGTTTGGACACCTGGAGGTAGAACAACCAAGGTGAAGTTCAAGTTTGTACAACTGATGTGTAGAGAATTGAGGTGTTCGAATAACAAAGGCTCAAACGAGCAGCGATGCTGTGCAAGGTCTTACCATCATTACGTCCGCTGGCGCAGCAGCAACAGCAGTTGCGGCTTGAGGTGCTGCCTGAATGTAGCCAGCTTGCGATTTCAAGGTAGCCAATGCTGCAGAGTGAGAGAAAGAAAGAAAGAGAGAGAGAGAGAGAGAGAGAGAGAGAGAGAGAGAGAGAGAGAGAGAGAGAGAGAGAGAGAGAGAGAGAGAGAGAGAGAGAGAGAGGAGAGAACATTTTTGAGCAAAAAAGGCCAGTGAAAATCAAGTAGCTAACACGGAGAAAGTACAGAAGTACAAAAGTACTTATACTTTGAGCTAGTTATAATTATTTCACGAAGATGATGACGACTACAACCCAAACCACCGCCATTTATATTACGAACACAGCAACAGCAGTAGCATCCACACTGCGTACACGTACGTGACTGACGACTGCAGCAAAACCATGCTAGCAGACACAGACAGCCATAGATTTGCGAACACAGGTCGACACAAGAAGAGCAGTTCCAGCTTACCTTCACGGGCAGCAGTGACTTCCTTGGTGAGTCGTGCAATAACACGGCATGCGGTGTCATGCTGATAAAGAGCATGGGACAACTCTGTGGTACAGACCCACCCACACATATATACATGCGCGCACAGCAGAAATATATAGAAAAGCGTTAGACAAAGTGTCTGGAGTCCTTGCTGCAAATAGTGCTCAACACCTCGAAATGGGCAGAGCGTACTACACAAAGGCAGAACAACAGAGGCCAAAAGTCTTCTCGTAACTCGGAGTTCCGTGTTCATAAACACTCAGACGATTCTCTTTGTGTAGAAAAGCGTTACACGTTTACCACGATAGAGAGGGGAGCACTCGGAGAAATTGGTTCATACACCGATGGGCACAAATATATGCTCACACACAGGCGCACAACTTACACAGCAACATCCATGCGCTGCACTGCTGCTTCCAACATGTAACGGGCGAACAGGTAGACTATGAAATCACGGAAGGCGTGATTAGCAAGTACAGTACTGGTGTGCGCTGAAGAACTGGGGGGGGGGGGTGTCAGCATCGTAGCCTACGCATTTCTCATTTTCATGCACAGCAGTCTATGCGCAGCGGAATCACCGCATATATAACGGTATGCTGCACCTGGTGAAATTCTAGCTTTTCGGTCCTTCGGCACTCAACAGTACATGTGCAATGACATTGTATTGATCATGCACCAAACAGTACTGACCTTGCCGTGCTGTCTGCAGCTGCTGGCGAAGAGTAAAACTGTGCAGCATCTCGGCGTCCTGCGAGCGTGACCGATAAGACACACACACAAACACACACACCAAGTTGTGACAGTTGTGCCTTCTACGGGGATAAACTAAAGGAAGTGGCGGCATCCGGAGTGGTCGAGAAAGTAGATATTCAAATTACGGTATACACAGAATCAGACTTACCTACTCAAAAACATTGCGACAAAATCACTACAGACTCCCAGACACTGTACGCAACATCGGCCACGCCATGATGATAAACAATGTAAAGCTAATGGGATTTCCGCCCGACTGAATTAGACGCATGTCACCACAGTCACACCAAAATAGGTACTCAACAGGGACTATGCAATGGTGCGGTGTTCAATGTGCATGCACCATAGACCGATGTCATCATTACATCACTTATCCAGCCAAGATTAAGGTCAAAGGAGTCACATTACAGTACAGATGATGACTACAGAGTCTACCTACCCACTCATCCTGTAGCAGTTTGAGAATGGCCGGAATGCTCGTTGCTGACGGTGGTCGAGGACGGGTAACCGGACTCGCTGCGCACGGAAAAGACGTAAGAAGGAGGGCCAGCAAACATCATATTTTGTCTGATATAAGTCGACCCCCAACGTTTGGGGCCTCAAGTCACTGGTTCGAGATCAATAGTGATTGAGCTCAGGTTGTAAGTCGACTATCCCCCCTCTTTAACTTCGGGTTTGACTTTTTGGTCCCAAAAGGTCGACTTCTAATAGGAAAATACGATACCTATGCAATGTAAACGGGACACGTGTCAATCGCAAGCTTCCCAAAAACAACTACAAAGGGCGATATGGCATATACAACACTGTGACCGGATGGTGGCTGGCTTCAGTTGGGTCACGCACCCGCTTGACAGATGCTGGTCTAGTTATAGTGGATAGCAAAATTCCCAGTGTGGCTGAACAGAGCTCCGCCCCCACCACCACCACCAAGCCGGTAGGGGGGCAGGACCATGCACTAAGCAGCCATAGGCCAATGCACACATGCTCTCATTGTGTCATTGCCACTGCTCGCTTCATAAGTTGTATTGTTGTGGACATTGAAATCCGTTGAGAAGTCTAGCGGCCACGGGGCGCTGGCCTTGCAGCCGCAAGCACTGCTGGTCCATTTTTACAGAGTATGTGCGTGAACTACAGTGCGTGTACGCGATGAAAGTAGTAAGGGTGCCAGCCCTGGTCATCCCATCGGATTTCAATGCCCACGACAGTACATGTGCTATGTGTTATGTATTGCACACAACACCATCAGAAGCAGACCACTAATATAATAATACGGTGACTTGAAGGAAGTGGATCCCTCAAGGTCGAAACAAGGCTAGTGGGAACATCATTCACATCCTAATAAGAAGGGATCAGATCCCTTTTGCTTCTCCCAAATATCACAGCAACGCCGGACAGATCCATAACAATAAATTCGTGTGCACAAATTATTCTGAAAAAGGTCTGATGTAGATCAAATTGCGGACAGCCGGGCATACCGGAACAATCCCGGACAGTGGAAGAAACGCATGCACGCCAATAGTCTACAGTGGCGACGAGACTGTTCTCCTTCTCATCGGGCTAGAACAATAGCATTTTTTCTCTCCCAACTTGAAATTTCATTGCAAAATTGAAAAAATATATACCTGTAATATTATTCAATTTCGTGACTCACTTTTGATATCAATGAGCTGCTCCAAGGTCAATGGCTGGCTATTGACGGGATCGTTTCCCGTCTCACCGACATACTTCTCGATCAGACGTCGCTCAAAAACACAACCAGAGACCGGCGAGAGGACAGGATGCTCTGGCACAACGTTCGAGACTATTGCATGCACGCACGCACGCAACACAAGCCCAAAATAAAATTCTCAAAACATGAACACCTCCGGCAAGACAGTTCTCCGACTCCAACGAAGAAGGTGCTTCCTTACGAGAGCAGTACAGCTCCATTGCGTTGTATCCAACAAACTGCAGCCGTGAAATGGACGTTCCTGCCTCTAGAAGGCCAGCATCATTAAATAAAAAAACAATCAATCAAACTGTTTCCCGAGTTCTCAACAAGAACTTCGCAAAACTCCAAGTGCAACAAGGAGCTTTGCCACCTCGCGATAAGCGCGGTGAACCTTAGCTGGTTACCCCGTGAATTCTGAATTTTTCTAGCACGTGTTTCATAGCTTTAGCGATTTTACTACGATTCCATGGTTGCTAAACCGTTTACATTCCATTAATTCCGTGGTCTTTCAAGCCTAAACCTACTCTATCGCTCGTCGTCCAGCGCAAACGCTTCATAAAATCGCTGATCACTTTTGAAAAAAATAGCAGGCACACTGAGGATCGAGAACCTTCACCTTCAAAGAACTGAAACAAGCAAAGACTTTTTACTGGTGCAAAGTTGAAAAGTTATTCGAGCGAAGATTCTGACGCGGATTAGATTACTTGTCTGAACTGGTATTTCTATAACTAAAAGCGAGGAGAGCTCACATGGTATGCCGTTCCGTTCAGTTTTGTCGAGCTTGCATGGCGTTCAGTTCTGTTTGAAATTTCCTCTTGATAAATGTTGCTTTTCATTGAATTATTTTTTTAGACAATAGACCTTTCCTCTTCTTGCCATCTTGGTCTTGATTTTTCGCAGGGAGGTTCTCAGAGCGGGCTGGGTGGCCCGCCAGGAGGCGATGGCGGTGGAAAGAAAGATGATAAAGTGAGTATTACATCCTGCTGTTTGCTTCCTGCTACTGATGATGAGTTTTTTTGAAAGAGGAAAGGAGTTCACGCAACGCTTCTCAATCAGCGGTTTCTGAATTGCCATGATCTGTAGCCATTTTACGTAGAGAATAGTTGATCACGTTGTGTTGGCCTCTGATCGTAGCACGGTGTACTAGGCATTGACCCCATTCTCCCTTAAAAATTGTATTCAAGATTCGTATACTGTTTCAAATTCAACAGCATTAGATAAGACTATCCGGATATCCTTGAAGTCAGCAAAAGTAAACTGGCATGTCACTTGTGTGAAAAGGGGATAAGATATTTTTGCATCATATCCACAACTTTTCATTGGCTTCAGCTGCATGCCGTCTTTGATGTTGGGCAGGTCCAATACAAGGGGAAATACCGGTAACCCCACTGAAACATTTTCAAGCACTAACCAGATTGAGACCCGGGCAGTGTATACTCATGAGTATCTGCACTGCCATGTATCTTGTCTAATCTGTATTGCTGTTTCTCTCGTTGTGTCTATTGTGTGTGTGTGCGCGTGTGTGTGTGTGCATGCGTGTGTGTGTGTGCGTGTGTGTGCCCACGTGCGCATGTGTGTGTCCCGTATGTCCACGTGCATATGTGCGTTTTGCCAAGCAGAAGCGTAAGTATGAACCCCCAGTACCCACTCGTGTTGGCAAGAGAAAGAAGAAGTCCAAGGGACCAGACACGGCCAATAAACTACCCCCAGGTATGTAGATGGCAATGTATGGGTCTGCAGGAAGGTTGTTGTCCACATGTGTATGATTGTATAGAAAAGAAAAAGGACAAGAAACTACAAGTTTTGTTTGTATTCTCTATTTAGAGTGGGAAGTGCAAAACAGGCCCTAGCCTACTAACAATTGTCCCACTAGTGAGGGAATGCTACACTACACTATAATGTCCACTGTAGTGCCCACTAACACCACCAGTTACTAAACAATCAGCTCATGCGAGTCCGTACAGGTGTATGTGTTTGTGCTAGCCCCATTGTTACCAGATTCTGATGTACCATTGACGTATGATATGCAGGCCTGCCGGAACCGGTCCGGTTGGTCACGTCATCACCGCACCAACTAAACTTGTTGGCCACCGTCAGCGCATGTTTACTGCTGAGGAGGTTGTGTGTGTATGCGCTACATCATCATACACAAAGTAAAAGTATGAAAGGATAGGGTTTGGCCGGACTGATCAAAACCTGCTTCTGCCCGTCCTGATATCCCTACCCCCTTGTGTAGGGCGTGCACAGGTAACTGTCTTGGCCGTTTTATACCCATGTACTCCGTGTGGTGTAGACCAGGTGTGCATTGGTGGTCGATTCACATGACTTCGCCAGTTGTGTGGATTGGACAGTTATCTGGCGCGAGTCTTGATCTGTCTCATTCAGATCGTGTTCGCTATCGTTGCTACAAGAGAAAATCTGTGGGTGCACATCCAGTGCATGTGCGGATTTGCGTGCTTCTCTTACAACGGGCGTATGCGTGGTGTACAGTCATGGTACTCATTGTGCGTGTTAGTCACTGATCTAGATTTAGTTCTGTGGAAATGTTTGCAGCTCATTGTTTCACGGGTACTACAGTCGTCCCTCTCTAATCCGGCACTTGTTTATCCAGCACCCTTGCAAACCAGCACACTTTCTGGCAAAACGGATTTTTTCAGTTCATTTTCTACGCTTTAATCCGGCACTTGAATTCCGCCTCCAGCAGCGATTTTCTGCAACAAATCACTCAAACTGTACATAAATCGATTTTCTAATCCAGCAGTTGTACATCGCATACGGTCAGGGAGCATTGCAACATACACAACATATGTAACATACACCTGGGAATATCCTATTCCAGTGCATAGGATATTCCCAAGTGTATTTTAAAGACATGTATTACACAAAGTACTTGGATTGACACAGAAAATCCCTACGTTTTGACGTACGACACAAACATGTATGTTAACAGGTGGGCCGGGTTGGAGAGCAGGATTTGATAATCCAGCACCCTTGTTTATCCAGCAGAAAATGTCGTTGCAAAAGGTGCCGGATTAGAGAGGGACGACTGTACATGTACACAACCAGTTCAGTATGAAGTTCACCCGATATAACATTCATGAAAAAAGGAAGGAGAAAATGTTGTTTTGACTCCACCAAGTGTACAGATCATATACAGTCAGACAGTGGGCTAACAACTCTACCTCGGCTACGCAGTGCAGATCTTTACGTCCCTTGGAGGTACGTTATTGAACTGTTTCGCTTCATTTCCTCTCTCTCCTGTGTGTGTGTGTGTGTGTTTGTGTGTGTGTGTGTGTGTGTGTGTGTGTGTGTGTGTGTGTGTGTGTGTGTGTATGTGTGTGCTCCCGATGTTCAGTTACGCCTCATGCCAAATGCCGGCTACGCTTATTGAAGATGGAGCGTATCAAGGATTACTTACTAATGGAAGAAGAGCTCATCCGTAACCAGGAACATGAACGGCCTCAGGATGAGAAAATCGAGGTGCGTTGTTTGCTCATGTCCGCGTGTATGTGTTGGTCTGTTGATGCACACTGGACATTACTGTAGGCCATGAATCATGTTCGCGTGCGTGTGTGCGCACGCATGCACGCGTATGTTGAGATGTGATTACGATCAACGCCCACCCTTTTCTTGCTTCGATCTCTAAACCTGGTATTGTTGCAGTCATTTTGTTGCAGGATATTTGAGTGTAGACTGTAAAACGAAACGCCAACTTATCACTCTTTCTGTGTGTGTGTGTGTGTGTGTGTTTGCATGCATGCATGTTTGTGTGGTGCGTCTGTGAGGCGCATATGTGTGTAGCGTGTGTCAAAGAAAGAGAGAAAAAATGTGATCTAGAATAGTGATCCACTGCCCAGTGAAGACGCTTCGATCAATGGCATGGTGCAATACAGGGCTAAAGTAGTGGTGGTCAATTCCCCAGCCTTGCAAGCTGTAATGGTGCAATCTCAGCATTAGTTTCTTTGTCTCGTTTATTGTTTACGCTATCAGCGTTTCAGCTATGGACATGATGTTTCACTACTGCTGTTATTTACACATTTGCTTTGTGGGTATATAAAACAGTATCCAGATTTTTCTCATTACTGTTTTCTGGCGATCGCTTAGTGCATGAAAATCGGAGTATCCTGTTATTCTTGTTGGCATGATGTGTGTGTAGATGTTGTTGCTGTTTTTCTTCATGTGCGTTTGTTGTGGTTGTACTGCTGTGTAGGAGGAGCGCTCCAAGCTGGATCAGCTCCGTGGCTCACCCATGCCAGTAGGAACCTTAGAGGAGATCATTGACGATAACCATGCGATTGTCAGTTCCTCCATGGGCTCTGAGTACTACGTCAGTATACTGTCATTCGTAGACAAGGACCAGCTAGAGCCGGGCTGTACTATCCTGATGAACCATAAGGTACGTGTAACCCGGGCATGTTCTGGAGATACTAGTCGGTGACTGGTTGTGTGTGTCTATACGCGTGTGTGTGTGTGTGTGTGTGTGTGTGTGTGTGTGTGTGTAACCTCTCCCCTAACCTCTCTGACAGTACCTCCCTTTAGGGAGCGGCGTGGCCATTTCTGGCAGCTGTCAGTAGTAGTAGTAGTAGTAGTAGTAGTAGTAGTAGTAGTAGTAGTGTGTGTGTGTGTGTGTGTGTGTGTGTGTGTGTGTGTGTGTGTGTGTGTGTGTGTGTGTGTGTGTGTGTGTGTGTGTTGACCACATTTGCTCTCTCTCACACTCTTCACTCCCCCCCCCCCCCCCCCTGACTTTCTCTCTCTCTCTCTCTCACTCTCTCTCTCTCCTGTTTTCCTAGTATCCTCATATCAGTGTTTGCATTGTCAGTTGTATGCTTGTGGTGAAGGACAGTCTATTGTGTCCCTACTTTGTCTGTCAAACACACTTGGGTGTTAGCCCAGCAGATCAGCGTGCAGTGCAGGTAGAGGGTAGCTCGCAGGCGTAATTACGCACTCCGGCTCAACCCCAAGTAGTTGCTTGCCCCAAATGCCAGTTTATCAGCTGGTCCGTCTGGCTTGCATGTATGCACACTCACGCCTTTAAACTTAATTCTTTGTCATTGCTGTCATTGAAGAGTGTTCTGTGTTGCTACACACACACACACACACACACACACACACACACGGTCGCCTTTGCACAGGTTCATGCTGTGGTCGGTGTTCTGAACGAGGAGACTGATCCTATGGTGCGCGTGATGAAGCTGGAGAAAGCACCGACTGAGTCGTACGCTGATGTCGGTGGTCTCGATCAGCAGATCCAGGAAATCAAGGTTAGTTGCTAGAGTCTACCACATTTCTCTCCTCCTTGTTTGCTTGCTCCTCGTTTGTCTACTCCTTGTTCGTCTGCTCCTTTTTCTTGCTCCCCGTTCGTCTGTCTGCTCCCATCACCAAGCAGATGAAAACCAGTACATGTAGATACATGTACCGTAAAGTACCGCCAGAGCGCCCCGTCTCGCGAGAGCGCCCCACCTTGATTTTACAGCCAGGGAAAGGAAATTCGTATGGCAGAGTGCAACGAAGTTTGTACGGCGTGAGAACCGTACTATACTAAGGTCACACTTGGCAGGTTTTTGTGTGGAACTCATGTTCGCTTGCAGGCAAATTGAGTACGGATTGAGTGCACAGCGTGCGACGTGTGTACAAGGTTCGTGTTGTATGACCTACGGGTGGGAAATCACCTCCACAATACGACCACGAAAGGACGAGAAGGTGGGGCGCTCTGGCGTTACTTTACGGTACTTGTATACATCAGGCTTCGAGTGTAACGTATATGTATTGCAGAAGTTAGAACAGTACTTTCCACGTGGGAGATTGGGCCGAAATCGCCTGTGCGGTTTGTACCCCGAATTCTCGTTTCGAAGTATAATAGGGCTTGAAACTGCAGCTTGCCCCATTCTTAACAGCATTGTCTTTTGATTGATCAGCTGGCTTTGCGCAGCCGTCTCTATGGAGGTGTCTGGACAGCGGTCTGAAAAGCACTGCTCTAATTTTTGTCATCTTTTTGCTACTGTATGTGTATGAGTGTTTGTGTGCTCATTTGCACGTGTGTGTGTGTGTGTGTGTGTGTGTGTGTGTGTGTGTGTGTATGTGTGCACATGTGTGCACATGTGTGTGTTCAGGAATCTGTTGAGCTGCCGCTAACTCACCCTGAATACTACGAGGACATGGGCATCAAGCCACCGAAGGGTGTCATTCTGTACGGACCCCCAGGAACTGGTGAGTCTCTTCTGCGCCCGTCGGTCTGTACAGCGGGTGCCTACCGGTGTTGTGGAGTCTATTGGCTAGGATGAACTACAATGATCACACAGCAATGAAGCAAACTAATCTTTTTCCGCCGCTACTCGGATGCTGTCTGGTCTAGTGTTCCATACGAAACTCCGAGTAACGGCGGAAAGAGATTTGTTTGCTTCATTGCTGTGCGATCATTGTAATACTGGCTCTGTCCACTGGACATAGAGCACTATACGCAGCCTGAGGACCTTAGACAACTGGTTAGGATGAACTATACGGCTTCTATGTGTGACGTTTGTATGTACCCAGAACTTTCGTTGGCATGCATTGTCAGACATGTGTGAAGTCATCACTTCATGATGTTGTTCTGACATTGGTGCGTCTCTCCATGCTGCACGTGTGTGTGTGTGTAGGAAAGACACTGCTTGCCAAGGCTGTTGCAAATCAGACGTCCGCTACTTTCCTGCGTGTTGTCGGCTCGGAGCTTATCCAGAAATACTTGGTGAGTTTGTTGGCATGCCACTTCTCTGATATTAGACTCGTGGTCAGGCTTTCGTTTGACACACGCGCACACACTTTTTCGACCTTTTGACGCCCATCACCGGAGGCGATGATAGCGATGCTACAGCAGAAGCCATAGCAACTTGTCCTGGGATTGCACCAGTCAACAGCTTGCAAGCCTGAAGAATTGACCGCCACTATTCAGCCTGGTCTACACCACACAGCTATGAAATGGCTTTTCTGGCCAGTGAATCCCTACCGCACACGCACACACACACTCACACACACACACACACACACATATGTTTTGTTGGTGCCTTCAGGCCAGGCATCTTGTGTCATTCTGTCCTGTGCGACTGTTTCTTGACGGAGTCTATTCATTTTTCCCGACTACATTTAAATGTGCTGTGCAGGGAGATGGTCCTAAGTTGGTACGAGAACTCTTCCGTGTTGCAGATGAACACGCACCGTCAATTGTCTTCATCGACGAAATCGACGCTGTAGGAAAGAAAAGGTAAGTCGGATGGTTGTACACCTGGTATTTCTCCATCCAGTATGTTGAACATGAAGAGTTTGTGGATACAGTCAGATCCCGCTTAACCGCACACAACCGTTTCCCACAAAAATATCTGGATAGGCGAGGGAACCAGATAATCGAACACACATACTGTATGTATGCATGGCATACCGTAAAAGCCCGTGTATGGGCCCCGGGGGTATAGAATAGCAGCCTCGATTTCCTGGGCGTATACAAGGGCACGGGCATTATTTTGGAACCGGGCGTATACTTGGAATAGGGATAGCAGTAAGTATTGGGTATCAGTACCTGTACATGTACTGGTGTTTCCGGTATACCTGGGAGTATACATGGGCATGGGTGCTAGTTTGAAACAAAAGTGTTGACTTCCCCTGACTGGGCGTGTACACGGAGGGTGGGCGTAATTTCGAGTGGGCGTATACAGGGGCTTTTAAGGTATGCCGTAAATCGGTAACCAACCATTTTCTTCCGGCTGGCGAGGGATCCGAATAAAAAAGGACCGGATAAGCGAGGTCTGACTGTAGTTCCAAGAGTGTACACTCATACCTCGTTTCTCTGGGCGGTCCGGGACCGGGCACTGCGCGTAACTTTGTGAAATGTGACAAATGTCCATACCGTAATAACGCACATATGAGCACATGTGCTTATAAGTGAATTTTTGCTATGAATCCAATTTTCAAAAATGAATTATTTTTCACCTAAGCGCACATGCGCGGTCACAGTTCATTTGCCAAGAGTCTTTGTGTTTGACTAGGTCTTGTAGTGTCAGTTTCATGGTTCCTGTATACTGTTTGCAGGCTTTTATCCGTGATTTTGTCAAATTGAGAATTTTGGTAGTGCTTCGCCTATAAGAGCATGCGCTTATAAGTGAGAGTGCGCTTATATCCTAATACAGGCACATGCGCCTATATGTGCGTTACTACCTCTCAAGTCACATACGAGTACATTTTGATGGGGAACGGCCATAGATATGGCATATGACGTCACTATTTCCACCGAGCGTGACGAAGGAGTAGTAATATTTCCACTAAAACTCACCCAAATGGTACCGGTAGACTGAAATGCCAGTAACTTCGGGGTCCGGATATACCAGGTATGAGTGTACTCATCACCCCCCAAGAGTGTACAACTGCCGTCACATTTTCACCTAGGACGGTGACAGAACTGCCGTCGTGTTTGTGGCCAAGTCTTGAGTGTGCTTCGTCTTGCGTGTGTGTGTCCTGGCCATGTGCAGATATCAGTCGTCATCCAGTGGTACGCGTGAGATTCAGCGGACTATGTTGGAGCTGCTCAATCAACTGGACGGTTTCGACTCCAGAGGCGATGTCAAGGTACGCAGCAGCACATGGGACACCACACTGGGCTGTTGGAACGACTATAATTACTTGTATTCAGAACATTACTGTCACTCAGTGCCCCGTCTCACCTCCCCCAGGCACTGCTTCTCCTATGGTGGTGGCCTGGCAAAAGTGAAACTTGCTTTCTTTCTCTCTCTCTCACTCACACACACACACATACACTCTCTCTCTCTCTCTCTCTCTCTCCTCTCACTCTCTCTCTCTCTGACTTTCTGCTCTGCTCTCCTTTCTCCTCTCTATTCACAGGTGATCATGGCAACGAACAGCATTGAGTCGCTAGACCCTGCCCTGATCCGACCGGGGAGAATAGACCGAAAGATCGAGTTCCCCTTGCCGGACGAGCGGACCCGCCGTCGCATCTTCACCATCCACACTGGCCGCATGATGCTCAGTGACGACGTCAACCTGGAAGAGTACATCATGGCGAAGGATGACCTCTCCGGCGCCGATATCAAGGTACATGCACAGCGATTTGATCTTGAGAATCCAGCACAGCATTTGTGCTACGGAAACTCTGCTGGACTAGAGAGAGGGTGCTGGATTAACGAATCTGATTTACTACTGCAATGTGCATGAAAACGACATTTTGGTAACTGAAAGTTATGCTGGTTTATAGAGGGTGATCCCTGTTGCAACTGAGTGCACTGGAAGGACTGAGAATTGATTGCACTTGACCGCTGTTGCAACTGTGCACTGGAAGGACTGAGAATTGTTTTCACTTGCTGTTGGTATATGCTACTGTTGTCATTGTTGCCATCTCTGTCTTGTTTCCACTCCGTTCAGGCTGTGTGCACCGAAGCTGGTTTGCTGGCACTGCGCGAGCGACGTATGCGTGTTACAAACGACGACTTTCAGAAGGCCAAGGAGAACGTGCTCTATCGCAAGAAGGAGGGCGCACCCGAAGGCATGTACTTATAGTGCGGCAGCAGCCCTTTCTTCTGTACTCTCTCTCTCTCTCTCTCTCTCTCTCTCTTTCTCTCTCTCTCTTTCTCTCTCTCTCTTTCTCTCTGTCTCTCTCTCTCTCTCTCTCTCTCTCTCTCTCTCTCTCTCTCTCTCTCTCTCTCCTTTTGATGTGTGGCCGTAGGCCATACATTCGACAACTGCTCCTAATCCAAGGTTGGAATGCGGAATGCTGCCATCTGAGCTGCTCACCAGGTGCTCAAACCTGCAGAAGAATGCCTTTGTGTATAGATGTGTATGTATAGTGTGCCATGATCCCACATTGAACATTTTTTGCTTATTGTTTTTCTGCTGTATTTTACCAAATCATGAATCTCCCGACTTGTGTTGCCAGGGGGATTTCCCTTCGGCTCAGTCCTTTGAAAACCGTACGGAATACGCGTCTTGGACGCGACACCAGGCGAGACTTAACACGCTCAATATTTTATTCCTTGTACATACCGTAGCGCGTGCCGTGTCTCCCTTTTTCCGCTTTCTCCCCTGTTGGTTTTTTTGTTGTTGTTGTGGCTTGGCTTGGTCCAAACCCATTCACCGTAGCCATGGCTGTATAGCAGCTGCTGCGAATAATAGTCGTATTTTTTGTCTTGCTTTTTTGTTACTTGTACATGTATGATCGTGTTTGCGTGTAGTTTTATTTTAGTCTGGTTTGAATAGAGATCACTGTACCGAAGAGAGTAAGAGCTCCTGGTTTGAAGTGAGAGTTCGAAACTGCACGCATGCCAAAGACTAAGTGAGGGACTGCAGCAGTCAAGTCTAACTGTGATACAAACCACGGCCTTTTCCTGTACTGTACAAGCAATAGCACCCAAAACATAATAATTTAATACGGCCTTGGCTGTGTACGGTAAAATGACAGTACGAGGTGCAGGAAAGGAGTTACTGTGTCGCATAAACAAAAGGCCCGGGATGATTCTCCCGAAGCTGCACACTCTGGTTACTTTATGCTGTCCCCGGGGAAAATTGCGGAAAAAAATCGCAAAAAACGCGGGGAAAAACGCGGCATAATATGGCTTAATTTGCGGTGAATTTGCGGTAAATATGCGGTGAATGCGGCAATTTTCAGTGAGTATGTAGTGAAATCAATCAGTTACAAGTCTCTGGTGTACTGTAAGACATGTATATATAACGAGGAAGCAAATCTAACGTTTTAACGGATGACATTTCTTCGTTATAATAAGATCCGTTGAGGCCGTACTGCTTCATATATGCTGTGTGTGGATATGGCAGAATACTGCAAGATCGTTAACATATCTTCTCGTTAACCTATGAATTTTGGACAATCGTTAAATTTGCGACTCGTTATAATAACATGTCTTACAGTATAAAGCACCCATTATTTGAGTAAAAAGCCGCCACGATGAGACGTTGCTGACCGAAAAGTGCACTGTGTGTACGTGTAGTGCAACAAAAAAGTTCAAAAAACGGGGGGAAATCGCGGAAAACGCGGTCTTTTAAAAAATCGCAAAAAACGCGGAAAAAAACGCGGCCGCGGAATCACAATTTTCCCCGGGGACAGTTTATGTATACTCTTGCTAGCTACATGGTGTCATTCCCATCAGGGAGCAGATTATAAAAGTATTCTACTTAGTTACTGCTCCCCAATTCCTGCGCGCGGGCCACATCGAGTCATTGAATTTTGCTTGACGTTCTAGTTTGTCTCGGTACCAACTCGCACACACGCACAAACACACTCACACAGGCTGACTCACAGGCAATGCAACGGTAGACAGCCGGACCACACAACGGGAGCAAGACTAGACTGATAGATACTGATAAATATAACGATTGTCTTCTTCAGAATGATAGTGATTGATGATGCTCTGCAAGTAACCACTTCAAACTTACGATCATGCCAAAATTCACAAAAGAATTATAGTTTCTTGAAGAAACTTCAGCGAAACAGGGCTCTAAAACAAACATGATAATATAATTATGACATGTAATGGTGTCACTATGTTTCCGATGCCCGGCTTTTTGGCAACTAGCTATTAATTTAAACACGGGTAACGGATACACACACACACACACACACACACACACACACGCATGCATGCCTGCGTATCAGGCCAGGCTATCTGCACAACAGACACCGGAGCAAATGTGTCCAGGCATTGATGCAGCGCTGTTTCCCTAGAAACATGCTTTACAGATGCAGAGGTTGACACAACTCCACCACAGGCTAGTGCACAGACACACGACATTCCCGACGTAGTGGAACGTGAGCAGCAGCAGAGATGAACGGCAACAGGCCAGTACAATTCGTGTTACTGGTAAGAGCAGCCTTGTTTGTTCAAGCACAACATAGTCTTCATGCCACACACACGCACACACACGCGTTTGTGGGTTACTCGGCCACAAGAACTGATTAAACTCCGGGGGTTGCATGCTTGGGTGTTGCTGATGTCACGCTGCCGGTGAGGAAGCTCCAAACAATCCAAACTCCTCACTAGGCTACGTTCGTCAACATGGGACTGTGATGGCACTGCTGCTGCCGTTGATGGTGGCGATGGTGGAGGTGTTGCTGTTAGTGCTGGTGCTGGTGGTGGCACTGTTGCTGATGGTGGCGGCGGCGGTGGTGGTGTTGCTGCTGCTCCTCCTCCCGCTGGTGCTGGTGTTGCTGCTTGTGCTGCTGCTGGTGGTATTGCTGCTTGTGCTGGTGGTGTTTCTGTTGCTGCTGCTGAGTGCTGGTCTTCACTACAAGTCTGAGCACTGGCGACGCTGCACCTGGAGCTGCTCTCGGACTCCGCCTGAGAACTGCAGTTCCCCGTACTGGCCGCTGCTGTGGCCGCCGGGCCAGAGCGCGATGGCGTGAAGTTTAGACAAGAGCATTGCCATCACGGATGCCGGGTTGACGGCTACTATCACTAGGAGGACGAAGCTCACTGACCCAGCCACCACCGACGGTGGCCTACACCTAAAGTGCGTAATAAATGATGGGCAGCAGAGCATTGCCATCACCGATGCTGTGTTGACGGGTACTAATACCCCAGGACCAAGCTCACTAAGGATATTAGTACCCCAGGACCAAGCTCACTGACCCAGCCACCACCACCACCACCGACGGCAGGCTATGCGTACAACGCACAATAAATAATGGCCAGTAGAGCGAAGACAAGCGCGATGCGGCCGCCGCCATAGCTGCTGATGCTGATTGGAGGCGAGAAGGGCGGTGGTTCCGACATGTATCAAACTCATGGTGCAAGTGGCAGGCCTTCATATTCCTGAGATGGCGAGAACAAGAGCACGAACAAGAACAGTATCAGCATCAACAGGGAGGGACAAGAGCCTGAGGGAGAAGCAAAACCGAGAACGAGACACAATAATCATGGAGAGGGAGGGGCACGCCTATCTACATTAATTTTGTAGACATTTTACCAGTCTACTTCGAAGTAGTTGCCTCCCACAAAGGGAATCGTGATGTGAAGAAGTGTGATGTGCACTCGAATATTCACACAATAGAGAAAGAAGGAAAGAGAGAGAGAGAGAGAGAGAGAGAGAGAGAGAGAGAGAGAGAGAGAGATGGAGGAGTCGAGATGTTGGTCAGTACCCAAGAAGATGAAAGCCTTCTCTCAAAAACCCCGCCCCGGCCTAGCCACTTCTGAAAAACGTTATCTGCCCCCAAGACCCACATACGTGTTTCAACAATGCAATATCAATGGAAAATATTTCAAATATACTGCTCAATAGCAGGCGGATAGCATGGGTCAACTAGTGCTGGTCGCTGTGTAGTCCCAGACCTGCAAACACTGCACACTGTAAAAGCAGAAATATTCGGTGGTGTCTTATTTTCGGTAACTTTGGTGCGACATTTTTACCGAAACATTTTGTATAGTACTAGTACACTTACCTGGAAAGCGGGTTTACCGAAAATTTCCCTCCACCGAACTGTCGATTTTGGAGAATACCGAAAATATTACACCACCGAAAATGTCTGCTTTTACAGTAGCTGTACACTGGTACAGAGTTCGGTGTAGCCCCAAACCTACACTACGCCAGCAAAGGCTTCTGCACTACTGATGCAGCGCAGTGCTAACTTGTCCATGCATCCAGGCCTGACTGAGCACACAACAGTCACTGCAGCAACACAGTCCATGTTGTTGTTGTTGTTGTTGTTGTTGTTGTTGTTGTTGTTGTGGTTGTTGTTGTGGTTGTTGTTGTTGTTGTTGTGGTTGTTGTTGTTGTGGTTGTTGTTGTTGTTGTGGTTGTTGTTGTTGTTGTGGTTGTTGTGCTTTTATTTATACAGTGTTGTCGTTCAACTACTGTAAACCGTGAAATAAATTGCCATGGTCGAATTTCTGCGAAATTCGCGACCGCGTGGAAATCGCGAAATTTAGACAGTGCGAAAAGGAGATCCATGAAAGGTTTAGCAAGAATGCCATTCTGCAATCGCAAAATTAAAACCTCACAAACCTGTCCGGATTCTGAAAATGCGAACTAAAAAAATGCTGCGAAAATTTCACGCTTTACAGTAAACAGGCAATGGTGCCTTCTCACAAGGAGACGACTTAGAAGAGGAGAGGGCAGCCAGAGAATGTCTCTTACCATCGGTTGTGTCCAGAAATCTCTAGGCGGTGGGATTACTTCCAGAGTCCTGAAACAGCACATGCAAACAACACGCAGAATACGTTAGAACATTTCCTTTAAATTAATGCTGTGGGCTGTCTTTTTATTTCATGGAGAAGGCGGAGAGCCCGAATGTGCATACGTAAAGAAAAAAAAACAATAAAAAAAGTTTGGACACTTCCTGTACCTTCATACTCATATCTGAGACAAATGTGATTGGGCAAACCGCCACCAGTCACATTCGCATTGCTATTCACTCTGAACTTCAAACATATTTATCCCTCGACGTTTCGGTCTTACAACCATCATCAGGAACATTGAGTTGTGGTGGTTCACCCAAAAGACATTACTTTCGGTAAACAAGAGGATTTCTGTAAAATATTCACTGGTTTGAGCGGAAGGAATTTTTCCAGCCGTGCTGCGACCCACTGTTAATTGGGAACTCGTGGCCTGGCACGAGGGTAACATGGATGCAGCTAATGGGATTTCGGTCTTTGACCACTTGGTGGTGGGTCTGATCTACTCACCTCCCACCGTTTAGGCGCTGCATCTGCGCCTTTGATCCTAGAGGGTGATGGCGTTCCCACGACGGATGCGGAAAACTCGGCTTGCAGCCGAGTCTCACGCGAACCGTGAAATTTATTGTATTAGTGAGAGAAAGATTCAAACGGGAAAGTCTAAAGAAAACAATTCACTGTCACCACCAGGACTAGAACCAGGGACCTTCTGTAAAACAGCTTGATTATGGCAGGTAAAAACCTGAACACAGACAATGCCCTAACCTTGCTGCACCAGCCACCATCGCCTACAGGGATGGACAAACAGAACATATACAGGAACCAGACAAGCATGAGAACTTTTCAACATTTCATTAAATTTAGAAGTAGCAGAAGCAGCAGGAAAAAGAACAACAAATAATGAAGATTTGAAACAACAACCACAACACAGGGGCGTAGCAGCCAGTCCGGCCGGTACGGCTTTGGCCGGACCACTTTCTTTTTAACACAATGCCAAAGTGCCCAGAATTCAGGATTTTGCACCCTAATTTCAAAATTTCCCCCGGTGGAGACCTCTTC
>NC_088649.1:4666367-4686367 GCF_964019385.1 Sycon ciliatum | reverse complement strand
GCAGTATCAATGAAAGCGATCTTCCTCCCTGACATCGTCAGGCAGGGATCGTAAGGTTTGTACCGGCCATCTACAAGCTTTGCTGCACTGCTTTTGCATTTGTGCGGCGCCGCCTGCATACATTGGGTCCACGAGAGAAAGTCCTCCGTGACCGCAATGAGTTTTTGACAACCTGCACTAGATTTGCTATAGAGGCCTAAGTCATCAGCAAAAGCTGTTTGGGACACTTGCAAAGGGGCAGATTTAAAATCATAGGAGAGGCAACTTAATTCAGGGGCTGCAAGTGAGTCCAGCAGAAGCTGGAAACAAATATTGAAAAGGACCGGGGACAAGGGGCACCCCTGGAAAACACCAATGTTGTAATTAAAGGTGGGGGTGTGTGGTTGTACGACGAAAGCGCAAAGACTGTCGTAGTAGGAAAAAATTAATTTCCTGAATTGCAAAGGAAGGCTGTAGTGGGTTAGAGCATACTGTATCAGATTGTGGCGCACTGAACCAAATGCATTCTTCAAATCTATCCACGCAATGCAAATTTGGCGTTTTGCCGTCTTTGCATCACGCATCGCCTCATAACAAAGTGATGTATGCTCTAAGCACCCAGCCTTTGCAGGCATAAATCCTTTCTGGTTGTCACCATCGAAGAACTTATTGCCTAGCATATGTTTCAAGAGGCGCTTTGCAACTAAGGTGAAAAAGATCTTCCCGGACGTGTTTGCTAGAGCAATCGGTCGGAATTTCGAAGGATCATCAGACACCTCCCCCTTGGCCAGGAGTGTGATACACGCTACCTGCCACTGCCTTGGAATGATCTTGCTCTCCCAAACCCGCCCAAAGATGGTGAAAAGAATGGATTGAAGGGAGGGACAAAGCTTCCAAACTATGTAAGGTATCTTGTCAGGACCCGGTGCAGAGGTGTTGCGACACTTCTTCAAAACATTCTGAAATTCAGTCCATGTAGAGGTCCCCTCATCGACTGGGTGGGTGCAATCCCGGGGCTTCCCTGCACTGGGGCAGGATTCGTACGAAGTGGCACGATCCTGGTCTGCATATGTGTGTTGGAAGTACTCAAAGCAGGTAGTGTCAGAGAAAGTGGGTTTGACATGGTTGGTTGGTTGAAACAATTTCTTTCCAAGGCATATGGGTCCTTGAGAAAGGTATCCTGGTCCCTCTTGTTCCGGGATCGATCGTCGTACATCTTTTGTTGTTTCAAAAGACGCTTGATTTGTTTTCCAATTGAAAAATACTCATTTCTGAGCGCTGCAGGTACTTCGTCCGGGTTTTTGATCTTACGAAATTGGCGCTTTAAATCACGCCTGTGAGCCGGGAGTTTTTCCACTGCACGGTTTTTATTTGCATTCTTGTGTTTTGGTGGAGGTGGTGGTGGTTTCTGGTCGAAAAACCAGTGAATGAAGTTCTCTAGTTTGTCCAGAGTCTCTTCGATGTTAGTGTTTTTGAGGTATGAGGTTGGGAAATGTTGAGTGAGATGGATCTTCAACTGAGCGTTTATTGTGTGCCATGCCTTGGTGTTTTTGGCTGACGGTAGCAGTAGGGACTGCCGGACTTCTACCTTGTCCATGTCCCGTTGATTCAGGACATGAAGTAAAGACTCATTATGACAGGGAGTGGATTCGTGCGGGATTGTTCGCAATTCATCTCCAGGAGTCATTGTCTGACCTACAGATGGGCTGAAGTGCATTGAATCAATCATGGAAGTCGTCCGACCATCCCCGCTACTGCCGTCTGCTTTGGCTGAGGTGGTTGAAAGTGATTTGTAGACCGGGCAGGTCTGTAGATGTCGTGGCAAGTTTTGTTTCCATTTGAGTTTTCTCAAACAGTGTGGACATTTTGTTTCCCGGTCTGATGGTGTAATGGTTGGTATACTTGCCTCTAAAGTCATTGGAGTCTCATGTGGTGGTGATGCAGAGACTGCTGACACAGCTCCAGCCTGCGATGCAGCCAATGTTTTGCATTTGTTAGTCCGCATATGTCGTGCAAGGTTATGTTCTTGTTTGATGGTGGTGTGACATTTCGGACATGTATGATGTTCACCTGTGTCATGCCGTGTACTGGAGTGCTTCCGCTGGCTTGAGGTCAAACCCAACGGAGAGAGAGAGAGAGAGAGAGAGAGAGAGAGAGAGAGAGAGAGAGAGAGAGAGAGAGAGAGAGAGAGAGAGAGAGAGAGACAGAGGGAGAGAGAGAGAGAGAGAGAGAGAGAGAGAGAGAGAGAGAGAGAGAGAGAGAGAGAGAGAGAGAGACAGAGAGAGACAGAGAGAGTCAGAGAGAGTCAGAGAAATAGAGATAGATAGCTAGATAGTAGACAGACAGAGAGACAGGTACTTCAAAGTAAGTAGAAGAAGAGAACGGGAGTGGAATAAATTGAGCAGGGAGCAAAAATCACCGCCGCACATAAACTTACAACAGGCCAGTCATTGCTGGATGGCTGTGTATGGGCAACTTGGCACCTTCTTTCAGTACAAATATACAGATGGTACAGAACGGCGAGTCATCCACGCCTATATAGCCACAGGACTCTCTACGGATGGGCGGCTGGCCCGCCAGCAGTCCAACATCACGCGGTGTCAAGCTGCACATCTACACAAGCGGTAGGACACGCACGTACACACACATAAACACACACACATATACACACACACACACACACACACACACACACCGATACACACATTCGACATTGATAGTACGGTATATTTCTAAGGATTCTCCAAAGGCAATAATTTGTACAGGATCAGATGGGCTTCGGTCAACCACAGGTTCCGGATTCGTCTGATAACCCGTGTACAGTGCGCATTGCATCATCAAAGTGACGTCAACTTGAAATTCTGTCGGGACAGCACCCATAGTTAAGTTGCACACGCTGGGGGGTTAGGTTATGTACTCTTGACTACACTGAGGATAATATAAAGGGTGTTAGTGAGAGTACATGTAGTGATTTTTCCGCTGAATGAGCCGAGTACCAACGGAAGTGTCGTTTTGCTGATGGTGTGCTGTGGCAACGTGTTGAGGTCGGGCCGGAGAGCGCAACGGTGTGGCGTGGCGGTTGATAATAATTTGGACAAGGCCGAATGCTGCTGCTGCTTGCCCCTATCAGTTGATCGGAATTTCCCGGTCCAACAAACAATCACCAGACAATCTTACTTTCCTCCGTGTACCTCTTGTGCACTGCCCTCTGCTCTGCCCACCACATGTACAGGCAATGAGCACTATACAGTCAACCTACCCTTATAACGATAACCTCTATAACGATGAAGTTGATTGTTCCAACTAGGAACACACGCTTCTTGCCGAGTCAAGTGTCAAGTTCGGCAAGAAGCGTGTGTTCCTAGTTGGAACAATCAACTTCATGACTATTACCGCCGAAGTCGCAACTTCTAAGTTCTCTATAACGATATTACCCTGAAAACGATATTTTTCTGCCAAACCAAATCACTCCATTGACTTTTGTATACAACGCCTTACCCTTATAACAATATTGCTATAACGATATTACCCCTATAATAATACAAGATGGGCTGACCACTCGACATTTTCCATTTTATAACAATATCCAGCAGGGAATATGTAGAGTCCACTGTCAAGGTAGGGCAAGCTTCACTTGATAAGTCGCTGGGACATGACGAAATGCAATTGGAGCACCAGTGGGCACCTTGCTGTGTACATTATGTGCATGTACATACGTTTTTGACACTATGAAGAGTGTAAAAAATGAACTAAATTCATGCATGATGACGTATGTGTATGAAATGAACCAGTTACCCCTATAACAATATTACCCTTATAACAATATTTCTTGGTCCGACGCAAATATCGTTATAAGGGTAGGTCGACTGTAGCTGGAGACTATGATAGCCATGGGTGCTACACAGTGGAAGTCATAGCAACCACTTGTGCCGGGATGGCGTCGGTCGACAGCTTGCAAGGCTGACGAATTGACAGCCACGATTCAGCCTGATCTACCCCGCACAAGCATCATTGGTGAATCACGTATCGGGGTTCTAGTCAATGGGGGGGGGGGGAAGGGGCGCAGCCCCCTCACCCCTACACGGATGGCGCCCCTTATTTTGATAGCGCACCACCCTACTCATTTTATTTTTTCGTGTTTATCAGGTCACACAACGAAAATGTGACCAGAAATACATCGTTCCAGGTGCTCGCTGTGCCCGTACATTGCATGTCGTGTAACAAAACATTGAAAACGATAATAGTGGAACATCAGTGTCTGCTCCAGAGCCGGGTCAGCTGGGTCAGCGACCCGGTTGGTGGGTAACTGAAGTTGGACCCGTTTGAAAAAAGAACACCGGGTCACTTGTGACCCGTTGGGGAAGATTCATGGAAGTCATGTCGAGTGCCTTTTCTGTTCTTCAAGGGAGTACAGACTGATCTGTCAGTGACAGGCTGAAGGCGTGTACCCGGCCGGCTCTGACCCGGTTGCAAGAATTGTGCCAGGTACTGGTGTACCCGGTTGGGTTGAAATCCTAGAGCAGACACTGGAACATGGGAACAGATGGGGGCGAACTGTTTGCTTCGCCATGCGCCCCCCCCCCCCCCCCACACACACACATTTTTCCTGGCTAGAAGCCTGCGTATCGCAGTCGCAGCTCATTGCAAGTGCCGCATCACAAAAAGCGATACTGTGTGAACCGTTGTTCGAAAGCGACAATGCGAATCGTGCCTGCAGCATCACAGAACTGAGAGTAGCGGTTAAATGGGTAGGCAGAGTGCCTGAAAACCTGCTCCCCACAATTGTAGATGACCGGCCCAGAGTAATCGGGTACTCAATACATGCAGCACCTACGAGTTAGTACTTCGAATACAAAATGTCGGCACTGCAACATTTCAGTATTGCTTTCACCATTTTCTAAAATTCGGAAACGATCCGCACTAGATCATTTATTATGTCCTACAAGCTGCCGGAAAACCAATACCGTCGTTCTTAATTTTAGGCTGTGGCGTTCTTAGCATTTCAGGCTGGACGTTCTTGGGCTCCACGTTCTTCAGCGTGCGACTCTACTGTAATGCATGAGCTGATGGGGTACACGAAACCCGACTCGATAATGGCGGGGCTCGCCCTATAGCCTATACAGGCTACCTGTTTGACAACTAATTACTAGCACGCGTATAATGCATGATTCACAAAATTAATAGTACTTGAAACAAGGGACTAAAATAGTAAAATAATAGTTCAAAGCCCATACACTGATACAACTGGAATACATGCACGCTGCATTGATTCTACTTCCCAAGGGGAAAAAAAAGCTGCAACTCGGATACTCCATTCGCCTAGGCCCGGTAATGAACTAGTGATTACACGCGTATGTGGGCGGCAATGACTGAGATAGGAAAGAGAACCACTTATTCATTTTTACAATGTACTGCGGAATTTGAGCTGCCGGCAAATCGAGTGCTTGAACTCACAGCTGAACGAATGCCATCAAGGCCATGGGCCTCTCCTCCAGCCGAAAAGCGCTTCACTGTCTGGGATATAAGTCGCTGCATTGAATTCATAATGGCAGGAGTCCGCAGGAACTAGTTCGTCGACAAACAAATGTGCTTTCAAGGACACGTCTTTCAGGAACGGGGAAACTGTTCTGGAGAAACTAACCATTCATGAAAAACTCAAAAAATCAAACACGCATGCTTGCTGGCGCGTGGCCGCGTGGCGCGTGCCACAATGGCCACGTGTGAATGTACGCTCGCGTACAGTCATTGTACAAACTCGTGGGGCCGGGGCCGGGGGCGGCGCGGCGGGCGCGCCTTTCGTGTGTACGTCACGCCGTATGTATGATTTTCGTACATATTATGTCACTCATGCAATACGAAACTGGTGCAGATTTCTCGCGGAAAACCGCAAGTCCAGTTCTCACGCATCGATGTCGGCTCGTGCATGAGCTCAGCTTGATTGAAATGGAAAATCTCGACCCCGCATGTCAGTCTCGTGCCCACGTGTTTCTGTTTTTGATTGTTTTCAGAAAAAACGTTGCCTTTAGCTAAATCGATCTGTGCGTTTCTAGAGTTCGGCCGGGGCAGCCGATACATATGCAGGATATTTCCAGACACTGATGCGGTGAATGACAGGAATGTCGAGTTTTAGATTTTGAACTTTGGATTGTTTGCCTTTCTTTTGACGAGCTTGTCTTCTCTTCCTGCATTAGTCGTTCATCCATTCCGTCACTCAGCAGCCTTGCCCTGGGCCAAGCTTGGTGACATTGTCACGAATGGTAACGGGGGTCAGTTCATTCTAGGAGCTGCTGTCCGCAGCCGACACTCTTTGTCGCTGATGGTTCCTAAATCCTCCCCAATGCCTTTTGCACCGGTAGTCTGCTCCTTATATTTTTAGGCCTGAGCGAGGTGAATTCGCTGAAAAATTCGGAGGCTGAAAGGAGAGCTAGCTGTCGAGTGGACGTCTTGTGAGTGTGTGTATGTAAGCAGCCACTAGCAGTAGCGGAGATCTCTTCTCTCCCAGTGCAGCCATGGCGGACCTGGAAGCGGTGCTCGCCGATGTCTCGTACCTGATGGCGATGGAGAAATCCAGGGTCCAAGGTGGCAACACAGGGGGCATTGGCAAAAAGAAGCTGAACCTTCCTGATCCGAGGTGAGAGAATTGGGTTGTCTCATTCTGCTCCTTTTCATGCTTCGTTGATAGTCATTGTCGAAAATCTCCTGCACTTTGGGCGTAGTCTCGTTGCTGTTTGTTTTGAGAATAACAATTCAATTATTGCTGTATTCGGTCATCGATCTTGAGAATTGAGAATATTATTGTAGTACACGATTGTGCACTATTTTTTTTATTATAATTTACTAGTATTTAGGGTTCATAAGCTCTAGCTTTACTCTAAATTAGCCTGGAATAGTTGAGTCCGACGATCCCCACCAAGCACGATCCCACCTGCAGTCTTGGAATTCTGCTCGCGTGCTGTTGAGAAAAAGGAAAAAAGAATTAGTTCGTCACGTGTGAAGTCTTACTTTCCCATTGTTTGGTGCACCTGTACTTGAGCCACATGGTGCGGGGATTGTAGTCGGGAGCGGCTGTAGATTGTTATGCCGAAATAACTATCACTGTCGGTGCTGACGGGTACCGGTGTGGCTGACGGAGTGCAACAGTGGAGTGGTGTGCCAGCTTATTGGATTGGGAATAAAATTTAATAAAGAGTGTGTGTGTGTGTGTGTGTGTGTGTGTGTGTGTGTGTGTGTGTGTGTGTGTGTGTGTGTGTGTGTGTGTGTGTGTGTGTGTGTGTGTGTGTGTGTGTGTGTGTGTGTGTGTGTGTGTGTGTGTGTGTGTGTGTGTGTGTGTGTGTGTGTGTGTGTGTGTGTGTGTGTGTGTGTGTGTGTGTGTGTGTGTGTGTGTGTGTGTGTGTGTGTGTGTGTGTGTGTGTGTGTGTGTGTGTGTGTGTGTGTGTGTGTGTGTGTGTGTGTGTGTGTGTGTGTGTGTGTGTGTGTGTGTGTGTGTGTGTGTGTGTGTGTGTGTGTGTGTGTGTGTGTGTGTGTGTGTGTGTGTGTGTGTGTGTGTGTGTGTGTGTGTGTGTGTGTGTGTGTGTGTGTGTGTGTGTGTGTGTGTGTGTGTGTGTGTGTGTGTGTGTGTGTGTGTGTGTGTGTGTGTGTGTGTGTGTGTGTGTGTGTGTGTGTGTGTGTGTGTGTGTGTGTGTGTGGTGTATATGTGTGTGTGTGTGTGGTGTATATGTGTGTGTGTGTGTGTGTGTGTGTGTGTGTGTGTGTGTGCATGCATGTTCATGCAATTTGTATCTGTGTGTTTGGGTGTGGGCGCTCGGTTGTGTCAAATACTGTCAAATACGTCCTTGGTTTGTTTCAATTCAAGAAGCGTATGTGCCAATCAGCAGTCTATTGCACTTGACAATACATGTAATGTAATGTTACATCATGTGCTGGACTATCCACTGCGAACAAAACAAGACGGCCGGGACCGAATCCGTCTCTGCTTGCTTGTTCTGTTTCCACATGGCAGGGGGTGGTTGAAACATTCCCGTATGGCCAAAACATGCCCGGATGGCCAAAACATGTCCGAGAGATAGACATGTTCGGTTCTGGGAAGCTTATCTGTACGTGTAATGGTATGGGGTTGCTGCCCCCTCCTCCTGAGGGTGGCAATCTGGAATGGAGGTTTGAACTGTTTGTACACTACAGTCACGTTTTATGGTGAAAAAGGAGGACAACATGTTACAAGTTATGACTAACTGTCCACCAACGTAACCAGATCTTATACAGTCAGTGAGTGCGAGTGGTTACGTTGGTGGACAGTTAGTCATAACTCAGTGTGGGCGCTTTTTGTCCTGCTTTTTCACCATAATTTAATTGGCTCACCATCCGAGTCACGTTTCAGTGTATCGTACCGCCAAGAGTCCATAATCCCCCAGAGTGCGCAACTGGGATGGGGTTGTGGGACGGCGTAATCCGTGATGTACGTCATTTTTTGAGGTCGGACTTGCGTCATTTCGTCGACGCGGTCCACGACGGACACGCTTCCCCTACTCATGATGCCACACTATGTCTATGGCGCGCAACACGGATTTCACCGTCCCGGATCTGATCAGTGAAGTTGCGTACTCCGGGGGATCATGGACTCTTGGTACCGCCAAGTGCCGTTCAAGTCTGTACTTCATAACCGAGGTACTGCATAGTATCCTAGGTGAAAATCTGTACTTTATATAGCCAATTCACTGTGTAGGATCCCTGCCGTGGTGAAAATCTGTACTCTATCAACGAGGTACTGTAATCCAACGTTACAATTAAAAAACTGCCTTTCCAGGCGTGATGGACCCAGTAGCAGGCCTGTTCCTATAACGGGTCGGTTTGGGGGTTCTCCCTATAGCGGGTCGGTTTGAGTCGCATATATGGACAGCTCAGAGTGCACAGTGCGACAGGTGCATATCGTTCTTCCATTTCCGTCATACAAGGTCATGGATCTCTTGCACTCAGTGGACCCAGTCAAGACGTCATGTGTGCACTTGCATGACTTCCTTTTTTGGTTAAACCCGCCCTGCTATAGTGAGCCGATCCGTTATAGGGACCCACATAATTATAGTATCCCTCGTGAAAATCTGTTCTCCATCAACGAGGTACTTTAATCCAACGTTACAACAACAAACAACTGCTTTTCTAGGCGGTAACAAAGTAGTCACACTCAGGCGAAGAACCAGCTTCAGGCTCCTCGCAATCAACACCTGCAAAACTCTTCCACACTTGCTTTCATTGCCTTCTCAAGAAGCTGAACAAGCACAATGCATTCTTACATGGAAATTGTGGGCACAAGTTATGCGATCGAGTCCACCAACTAAACCAGATTTTGAACAGTCAGACGTTCACAATCTAGCACAAAACTGACAAGGATTACTGAGACATTTTTTTCTTAGGCTCGCCACCTCGCACAATGAATTCTACACGGCAGACATGTGATAGCAACCGCGCAAAGAAGAGTAGCCAGAAACAACGCGCTAAAGTGCATACTGTAAGACACGCCATTTCCGGTGCAACTTTATTTCGGTAGAGAACCTAGGCACCTAAATTTAGATTACACCTGAAAAGGCACTAGAGCATGCACTGTATGTGAAGGAAATGCTGATCACCCAATTCTACATTACACCTGAAACAGAGCCAGTCATACAATGATCACACAGCGATGACGCAACCAAGTTCTTTTTCCGCCGTTACTCGGAGTTTCGTGTGAAGCACTCATCAGACAGCATGATATCTGATGAGTGTGTCACACGAAACTCTGAGTAACGGCGGAAAAGGACTGGGTTGCGTCATTGCTGTGTGACCATAGTATGTTATATGTATGTATTATTTATCCTTCAAGGCTATATCCAGAGTCTTTGTTTTTGTTGAAGTTTACTATAATGATTTCCAGTAGGCCTCTGCTATAATACTGTAAAAGCAGAAATTTTCGGTGGTGTAATATTTTCGGTATTCGCCAAAATCGGCGGTTCGGTAGCGGGAAATTTTCGGTAAAACCCGTTCTCCAGGTAGGTGTACTAGTACTACATGTATACAGTATCGGTTGTACCGAAAATTTCGGTGCGTTTTATTTTCGGTAAAAATTGTCGGCACCGAAGTTACCGAAAATAAAACACCACCGAAAATTTCTACTTTTACAGTAATGTGGCTACATCAGGCCGCTGGCGATGCTAATATGTGCTTTCTTCTAAATTCTGCGTGAACGTTTTCTCGTGCTGCATTCACATGCGTTCGTGCACGTGTGTGTGTGTGTATGTGTGGTGTGTGTGTGCGTGCGTGTGTGTGTGTGTGTGTGTGTGTGTGTGTGTACACTGCACGTGTATGCCCGTGATTTCTTTGTTGTTGCAGTGTTCGGACGGTGATAGTGAAGCACTTGATTGCGAGGAACAAGCTGAACTTTGAGCGATTACTCCATCAGAGAATGGGTAAGGAGTACTAAGGACCTGTACAGTGCTGCTCAATGAAATCTAGTCGTGTCACTCAAGTTTGCGCCTTGCATCATTTCGCAGCCCAGTGTTCGCAGGTCTAGGGCTTCGCCAAGCCCGGCACGTACTTGAGTGACGCGACTGGATTTCATTGAGCAGCACTGTACTAATTAATTTCTTTGTGAAATACCTCCCATCTTCCATCTCCTCTCCGAACCTGTTCTCCATCTCTCCATGCGACCATCCCCCCGCCTCCTCACATATCTGCAGTGGCACACACATCCTCCTTGCTGAGAAAGATGACTACAAAATGTAAAGGGGTAGTGTCTTGTAGAAATTTGAATTGCACAGTTGATGTTCAGTTCGCTTGGGCCTTCCGGCTCATGACGATTAGTATGCGCTGCATGTAGTTGATATGATTGCTGAGTATTAAATACTCAAAGAGTTGGGCGTGGACACATAGTGCACCCCGTAAGAAGGCCTTAGGCCTGTGGGAATGCCCTATTCAAAATTTAATAAATATTATAAATGCCGTAACGCCGCGTATAAAAGCAGGTGCTCACGGCCGTTATAAGCCTGGGTTCAAACCATGCTTCTATTCAAAACATGCTTCTGCGTCGAAATCTGCAGTCTACACTGTACAGTGCACACATTGTCATGCATGTAGTGTGCACATACATGTACTTGCACGTATGCTTCTATTCAAATCGTGATTCTGTGACACGGCGCTCTTCAAAAAATCGGCTTCTATTCGAGTCATGCTGCTATACGGGTCATGCCTTTATACGCGACACTACAGTAATAATACTAATACCGTAAAGTCTTGTATAAAAGTCGCACTTGAATAGAAGCCGCCCTCGAATAAAAGCCACAATTTTGGGCCCATCAAATCACACGCAAGCCTGGTTTTAGTGTTGACATACATAGAAATACCTGTCTCATATAGAAGCCTGCAAAATTTCACCAAGAAAGTCATAGAAGACGCAGCTTTTATATAAGACTTTACGGTACATCATTCACTGGTTTGAGAAAAAGACACAAACGGGAAAAGTCTGAAGAAAAAATTGACTGTCACCACCAGGACTCGAACCAGGATAATAAATCACTGTGTATTTCGCGGTTGCTCTTCTTGGGCTCTCAATTTCCTGCGAATTACACAATGAATTATTATGACTCCAGATATCAAGAAACTGTGAGGAGAATACTGTAATTTCACAAATTTTCGGTGTACTTTTATTTTTGGTACTTTCGGTGCGTCTGTTTCATACCTAAAATTTCAATACACCGAACAAACACTAACACACATAATCCAATAGGGAACTGCTTCTCTGTACCGAAAATTTCTGTTCACCTAACCTAGCCTGTTGCCCTCATACCGAAAATATTGAGCACCGAAAATTTCTGAAATTAGAGTAATAATAAACCTGGCCAATATTTATATTATGACTTCAGTTTCATGTGCTGAAGAAACATCACAGGTCACAAATGTTACTCCATATGGTGAACATTTCCTCCATATATGGGCTCTTTCTGGCTGTATAGTATACCACATTTTGTTCTGTATATGGAAATCAGTAACAATCTTAGCCTGTGGACCTGGATACCTTTTTATTTGTGGCAAATTAGAAGAGATCTTGATCTTGATTGAAGCCAGTACAAGCTACAGTTGCGCTCACTGAAATCCGACCCAATGTGCAAAACTGGCACCCTCAACTTCCACGGCCCTTGACGCCCTAGCAGTGGAATGAATGCGGCTGGACGTACACATGTACATCCACAATGATGTAATCGGAACTGGTCCAGGGCGCCAGCTTTGCACTTTGGGTCGGATTTCAGTGAGCGCAACTGTACTAGTAGTAATAGACCTTATGTACCTTTAAAAGCCTTCACCATCTGCACCTGCATCGTCTTGACCTGGTGGTGCTTGATAGTGGATTGGATTGATGACCCGTGATCTCTCAACGGGACACTGCCAGCGTTCGCAAACATTGTGCACTGCACAACAAACCAATGTGATGTCAGAAACTAAGTCCGGGTCTGAATAATAGTTGTTCTTGACCAGGATTCTGAAA
Organism: Sycon ciliatum; assembly: GCF_964019385.1. Classification (NCBI taxonomy): domain Eukaryota; kingdom Metazoa; phylum Porifera; class Calcarea; order Leucosolenida; family Sycettidae; genus Sycon; species Sycon ciliatum. The sequence goes on along the minus strand of NC_088649.1, from coordinate 4,673,883 downwards.
CGCCCCTTCAGCCGTCCAAATGCCTGTTCCACAACGCGACGAGTTCGAATCAGGCGGAAGTTGAACGTCTTCTCCTGAGGTGTGACTGGGTTTGCAAAGCACTTCATCAGCGATGAAGAAAGTGCGTATTCTGCATCCCCAACCAGGTAGGGGGCAGTATTCGATTGTTTCCGATAGTCTTTTCTGGTGTGTTAAGCCATTGGCGGGTTGTCAGATTGTCAAACAGACGAGAGTTTATGTACGCTGCAGCGTCACCAACTGAGCCAGGTTTACCCACGTTTGCGTATGTGAATATCCCCCGGGCATCAACTGCAGCCAACAGAAGAATGGCAATCCGATGCTTATAGCACCAACACGAGTCGCCATACATAGCTGGCTTCTTCATCTCAACAAATGATCCATCCAGTGCACCCGCACACTGAGGGAGACAGCACAATCCTTCAAAGTCGACGACAACTGGACTGAGCTCGGCACCCGAGGGAAGTTTAATAGCGTCACGCCCTAGATGCCTCTTGAAGGCCTGGACAGTTTCATGCACGATGTTGGTTGCAGTGGTTTTCCTACACCATATTGCCGTGCCAAGTTCTTGAATGAAACATTATTTGCCAAGTAGGACAGAGTCATAGCCAACCTCTTTTCCTAGCTGACTAGCTTCCTCATCTTTGTCGTTGCTTTCACCAGATGATGTTCGCACATCATATGGAGACAATGAAAGGCCTCTTTCGACAGACGAAACTCGTCCCTGTATTGAAAGTCTTCCCAATCGCTGAATCTCTCCCCTACAATTCTGTACACACTGAGGAAGTCTCTCTCCCATGTACCTCCGAGACGTGGGGCAGCCTAGAATCTCCTTCCCCTTTTGCACTTGCATAAAATTCTCCAAAATTATGGAGAACACAGGAGCAGGAGGAGACGAGTGAAGAAATCTACTTCATGTTCATTGCTCAAATGGTCCGTTTCTGCAGTTGGCAGTGATTGTTGATCCCGGATCTCCCGTTGGATATCGTCAGAGTTCGCCAAACAGGACAGCCAGCATGACGAAGTCAGGAGAAACACAGCTGCGGTGCAGACTTTTCTTGCCCGATCCATGGCACTACAAATTGACACTAGAACTGAAAAAAAAGGACTTCAAATTCGGAAAGATACAACAACGATCGTGGACCTTTTGTCTTCTTGTAATAATGAAAAATTAATGAAAGATTTGAAAACTTTGGCTGACAAATATTTTGTATAATAAACCGGCTTTCGGTGGGGATCCGTGTCGTCGTAAGGCTTACCGTATTATCTCTAATATAAGCACAGTCTCCAATAATAGCACGTCTCCAATAATAGAACACATTGGGGCGGCATTCAAAAAATAAAGTGCTCAGTCTCCATTATAAGCACACTGTGTAAATTCATTATCTGTACGGGCAAAAAAACCCTGAAATGTGTGTGTCTCACATGAATTTGGCATGGCAACAAGCCTCTGAAATGAGGTTGAAATAATAATGGAACAGTCTCCAATAAAGGAACGTCTCCAATAATAGCACGGGGCGGAGGTACATTGAAAAAATAAAGGACCGTGCTTATATTAGAGATAATACGGTATGCTGGTTAGTACAGGTTGTACAGATGCACGAAATCCCGTAGACCCGGTTGGGTGTTGAATGTGCAGGACCCTATTGTGTTTTCTGCTATTTCCACTAAGAAATGGGCCCTGAAGGAATTTCATACGAAATCCTTTTTCTGACAAAGATCTAGCTAGTCATTAGTTCTCACCAAAGTGAAGAAGCTGGAAAAGCGATTGCTTGCCAATAAATTATGAGGCTAAGAGGTCAAATGCGCATGCATAGCACATAATGAACACCCAACCGGGTCTACGGGATTCTACGGGATCTGTACAACTACCGTAAAGTACCGTTGATCCGCCCCCTCTCTAATTCCGCCCCCTGTCGATTTTCTACCTGTGAAGCGATTTCGGCGTATACAACGGAATACGATGTTGAACCGACGCTTACACTGCTGTACACAATGCGTGCCAATCCAGGATGAAAATGTGCACAATTTAGCACATCGAGTCTGATCCTCCCAAGTTGTTGTACATCGTACTGCACTTGACAGCCTTGATCTAATTCCCGCCCCCTGCTGAAAACCAGCTGGGAAGCGACATGGCGTGGGGGCGGATCAACGGTACTTTACGGTTGTACTAACCGGCATAAGGTCTATTGAGTTTTCTTGGTGATTTTGTGACGTAAACAAATGCGCCAGGCCGCGGCGGTCATGAGCTGCAAAAAAAACACTGTGTGACCCCGCGTCTGCATCAAGTGCTGCGGCTTGACGCTGCATCCAGCTTCAAACTTGCCGTAGTGTGACCGAGGCCTAAGGCTTATGCAGGCTTCTTGCTAGGCTGGAGTGTGTGTGCGTGCGTGCGTGGCGTCACAACCCCGAATACAAAACCATGTGATAATTGACGCCTGCTGCTGCTGTTGTTATTGTTGTGTTTGTTCCTATGCACCCAGGCTATGAATTGCTGTGTGATTTCTGCTGTCCCGATGGTGCTAGTCACTCAGAGAAGTGTGAACCTCGGTACATGCTCTTCAGTTTCTATCGCAGGGTAGGTGGGCCAGTACATGACAGGCTGAATGTGCTATGTGCTGGATGTCTGTACGTGGGTAGGTGTGCAAACACAACATCACAAACTGGATGTGTGTGTGTGTGTGTGTGTAAGTGTGTGTGTGTGTGTACGTGTGTGTGTGTGTGTATGTGTGTGTGTAGGGGTACCGGGTGTGTACGTGGGTGCAAGTGTGTGTATACAAATGTGTCTACACGTGTGTATACACATATGTGTGTGTGTGTGTACAACGTTAAAAGCATACAAGTGCAAATACGTTTAGGCCATGTAAAATAATTATATTGATTGTTTAGGCGAGACCAAAAAAAAATAAAGATTCCCGGGCCCTCCCGCACCAAAATCGAGCTAAAGCCAATTTTTTTTTTTTTTTTGAACAGTTCATACATGTACAGTACTGATCGTGTGAGTAGATCTGTGACGTGGAGTCACACAAACCCGGGCTTGTACGACTCCCTGATGTACAGATCAGGGCCATCGTTGGCCGAAATATAGAAAAATTGAACGGGTAAACCGCGTACCTGTTGTCTGTAAAAAATTGAATAAAAATTACCGGAAAATCCTGTAAAAAAAGTTCAACATGGCATGTACATGTACATACACGGGAAAAAAAATAAAAAATAAAATTCGCCCGCCCGCACCAATTTCACATGGGTCCTGCCCGGGAATCTCGATTTTATTTTGGTCTCGCCTTATCGTCAGATTTTCCCGAGAAATCGGGGCGGACGGGAGGTTTTTAATTTTATTTTTTATTATGCATGTATGGCTGTAGGGCAGGTGTTCGCAACCCCAGAGGATAATGGAAAGTGGAACAACCAATGTTACGTAGAAAAAACGAAGAAAATCAGGCAGCTTATGATCAGTTTCACTTTTCAAGCCCATAGCAACTAAGTTATGGTTCAGTCTGTGACTTGACCTTCGAAAATCTACGGCCATGCTGATTAGAGGCTGTAGACCGCAGTACATACAGTACATTTACCAGTATTAAAAAATAAAATAATTCGGCGGGGAGGGTGAAAATTTGGGGCGGGCGCGGACGATAAACAATCAATTTTTTTGCTTGGCCTTATATAACCTTTTGGGTGCCACCACAAATGCATGTGATTTTTTGAATTTCAACGATTTGATGTTCTTTGATCGTAACTTCAGTTCTACTTGTTCAGTCTTCTGTCGGGTGTGTGTGTGTGTGTGCGTGCGTGCGTGTGCGTGCGTGCGTGTGTGTGTTTGTGTGTGTGTGTGTGTGTGTGTGTGTGTGTGTGTGTGTGCATAGCGTATTAAAGCCGGGCTTGTATCTGTAGAGCAGGCAGGCACAGTGGGTTGGTCTAAGACTATGATTGAGAAACGAGAGGTACCAGGTTCAAGTCCTGCTTGGAAGCGGAAGGATTTTTTCCAACCGTGCTGCGACCCACAGTTAATTGGGAACTCGTGGCCTGGCATGAGTAATACATGGATGTGGCAAATGGGATCGAGGCCTTTGGCCTCTGGTTGGTGGATCTGATCTATCCTCCCCCACCGTTTAGGAGCCGCATCTGACGCCTGATTATGGGGTGGTGGCGTCCCACGGAAGCGGAAAGGTGGTTCTTGACCAGGGAGTTGTACGACTCCTTGTTCTTGACCTGCCCGGTACGCGAACCCCGTCGAATTTATTTATATTTATTTATTGTATCTGTAGAAGCCAATGTCAGGGCTAGGCTTCTATTCACATCAGGCTTCTATTCAAACCTGGTATTTCTATGTGAGTCAACACTAAACCAGGCTTAGGTGGCGACAGTGTATCTTGAAAATCAGGCTTCTATTCAAAACAGGCTTCTATATGAGAAAGCCTTTAATGCAAGACACTGCGCTGTGTCCCTGGGTGACAGAAGTAAGACATGATTGTATTCATGTGTGTCTTCCTGTGTAAACCACTACTCCGAGTTACGCTCCAGCCTGCCTGTCGGCGTTTGCTAGTCTTTTTAAAGTTTTTTTTTGTTAATGTCAGTGGATGCTAACGTGTCTGCTGTGTTTTACTGTGTGTGTGTGTGTACTTGTGTACGTGTGTGTGTGTGTGTGTGTGTATATTATGTGTGTGTGTGTGTGTGTGTGTGTGTGTGTGTGTGTGTGTGTGTGTGTGTGTGTGTGTGTGTGTGTGTGTGTGTGTGTGTGTGTGTGTTCAGATCGTTGTATATGAGAAGACGTTCATGGAAGAGGAGCGTGGTTCCCTGGCACATGAGATCTACGACCAGCACATCATGCCATCGTTACTTGTTAGAGATGAGGTAAGAACTCTCTCTCTCCCCCCTCTCTCATGCACTCACTGACCTACTGTAATGTCATGTATAAAGCTGCAGCTCAGTTGCACACACTACGCTACTTCCTGCCGCACATCTGCACCGACTATGCTGTTATCCTGGAATTTCGCCGTGCCAGACACCGATGCAGAAAAGTCAGAAGCTGCACATTCTGAGTTTCATGCACATTCTGGGTTTCATGTACTCCTGTTTTGTACGGAACTATTTCATTATATGTCGTCTGTGCTGTGTAGACTGCGCTGGAGCCCATCCATGATGCAGTGGCGGAGCGGATACGCAAGGAGAACTTCCCACTCAGCCTGTTCAACGTAAGCTCCATTGGTGGATGTGTGTGTATGCACAGGCACATGCTGCATGTTTTGGAGGTGGTGGTCGATGTGTTTGTATGATGTTGTTTATGGTTCTGTTACGTCACTCCTGTCACTCCTGTACCAACTGAGTGCAAGAACCCAGATCGGGACCTGAACATAACGCCACTGGAGATGCATCCCTCACTAATGTAACCATTGGTTCCGAAGTAATTTGCAGGTTTGTGTTGCGTTGTGTTTTGCTTGGCTTTTGGCAGCCCTTCAAACCAGGTCTGGAGACGAAACTCAAGGCCCTCGTCTGGGAAGACTTCCTCAAGAGGTACTACTGATTGTTATTGGCATTTCTGGTTAAATATTAGTTTTTTTTTAAGGTACGCAAGCTCCACTGCAGCCACTTCGTTGCATGGAAAACGACTACAGTATCACCAATGCAAGTGGTTTCTTTGCTGCAAATTTCTATTTTCTCAATTATTTTTTTGGCCAGGAGCCATACAGAGCATGCATACGGTCAGCTATTCTGCACGTACACACTACACGGCATGTATGAAACCTCAAATATGAGCACAATTGCATTAAATACGAATAAAGAACATAATTTGATGGTGCCTGGTGATTGCTCAGCATGAAACTCAGAGATGCGATCAGCCGTTCCAACTTCTGTATTCTTCAGTAGGAACACGTTCCAGAAGCATGGAATAGAGGGAGTATATGTACTAGTTCGAGTTGTTTACCTTCATGGTTGCTTTTGCCTCCTGCAGCAACTGCCATGTACTGTCCTCCGTTTGTTTGTGTGTGCACGCTACTGGGGCGGGGGCTGAGGCATTCCGTTGATGCAATCAACTGTTGTATTTTCTGTTTTGTCCGCTCTCCTCTGCTCTGCTCTTTTCTGCTCTGCTCTTTTCTGCTCTCTTCCGCTCTCCTCTGCTCTGCTCTCTTCCGCTCTCCTGTCCTCTCCTCTGGTTCCATGTGCAGTCAACAGTTTGTCGCCTTCTGCCAGTGGAAATATGTCCAGCTCAACCAGCGGGTAAGTTACAGTGTAGAGATAGGTAGAGAGGAACAGAGCGACACAGAGACAGACATACAGACAGACAGAGGTAGGCAGAGAAACAGAGAAGCGCGGACACAGACATTCATGTACAGATAGACAGGCAGATAGACAGAGAGGTGCAGACAGCGACAGGCAGAGAGACACAGAGAAACAGAGACAGAGGTAGGCAGAGAAACAGAGAGACACGGGGACAGAGACCGACAGACAGAGACAAAGAGTGTTATGTTCACGGCCACCCAAAGACAAGTCGAGTAGGAGATTCTTCAAAAGCCTGATTATGCGCACAATGATGTGCCAGCAGTGGTCCAGTAGAAAGGTTCATTCAAAAATTAAACTGCAAACAGCCGAACTGCACAATAGGAGCAAGACTTGTGTGTGCGTGTGTGTGTGGGGGGGGGGGGGTGAACTCTTCTTGATATCACCCTATATATTTCCCTGCTTGATATCTGGTTTCTGCCATTTCACACCCTGTGTGAGGGTGCACCTGGGTAAGATACAGTGGGGAGTACGACTGTTTGGTGCAACGTTCCATGTACTGAGCATGTGTCTGGATTGTGTCTGGGTGTGGGGTGTTTTAGGTGACAATTGAACATTTCACAATTCACCGCATCATCGGCAGAGGTGGATTTGGAGAGGTGTTTGGCTGTTGCAAGAGCGACACGGGACAGATGTAAGATAGGTCGACTGTAAGGTGGCTGGGGCGGTACAACTTTTTAGGGGTCATTTTGATTACATTTCGACTGCATTTTTGAGTTTATCGGCAAGGTGGAGATGAAATTTGAAAATGTCTTCTGGTGAATCTCTGGAGAAGAGCCTTCTCTACCTTCCTATAGTTTTATTTTTACTTTTGGACAAGATTTGAAAAGGTTTTATGAAAGGTCCGTGAAAAAATAACACGAACCTTTCATAAAACGTTTTCAAATTTTGTCCAAAAGTAAAAATAAAACTGTAGGAAGCTAGAGAAGGCTATTCTCCAGAGATTCACCAGAAACATGTTCAAATTTCATCTCTGCCTTGCCGATAAACTCTCTCTGTCTTTCTCTCTCTCTCTCTCTCTCTCTCTCTCTCTCTCTCTCTCTCTCTCTCTCTCTCTCTCTCTCTCTCTCTCTCTCTCTCTTTCTCTTTCTTGTTCTCAACATTTTTCTTTGTTCCCTAGTTAGTTTTATTGGTACCATTCCTGGTGTCTGTCGTGGAGTGTGTTCGCTCCTGGTTTGAACTTGCTCAAACACTTGTCCAAGCACGGTCATCTTCACACTGA
>NC_088649.1:4661367-4663867 GCF_964019385.1 Sycon ciliatum | reverse complement strand
TTTTGAAAGTCCAATTTGGGCCAAATTGAGGATCAAAAACCCACTTTAAATCTCAAAAATCTGGGTTTGCGATCTGCTTCTCCATACATTTCCCCATGGCATACCTGTTCTTGTACAAGTAAAACCTGGCTGAATTTCTATTTCCCTGTTCTCGGACTTTTCTGGCCTCATACATGGAAAGGAGTAATTGCACGGGTCACACAATGCAGCGGGTCACACAATGCAGGATGTACTGTTGTTTTCACGATATCCACAACTATGTGTGGGGACACCAAAAACTTAGGGTGCCAGTTTCCAATGAATGGACTTTGTAGAGTTGAGGTGTTTCTCAAAGCTTCACCGTCTATGTGTGCATTTTCCGATATGGTTCTGTGTGCGCGTGTGTGCTCTCTCCGTCCTTCGACCAGGCACGGAGCGTTCACCTTTGGCTCATCGAACAAGAAGGAGATTGATTCCAACTGCATGCTCAAGGTGTGTTGTCTATCCTACGGTGAACTCTGTGTGTGTGTGTGTGTGTGTGTGTGTGTGTGTCTCTCTCTCTCTCTCTCTCTCTCTTTCTCACGAACATGCACACGCGCGCGCACACACACACACACACACACACACACACACACACACACACACACACACACACACACACACACACACACATTTGCTTTCGTTTATTTTTTTATTTTTTTAATCTAGTCTGAGAGTATGATATGCAACAGTGAACAATATTACCTGACAGAGTTGCGGCTAAATTTACTCTCTGGCTTTTGTCTGGACAAATAGAATATGTGTTGCCGTACATGAGGGTTCCGGGGTTCCGCCGGACACCCTAAATTTTCGCAAATGTTCTAAATGTTCTACTGGAAACAACAAGCATGTTTATATACAGGTATCAGCTATTCAGTGTTGGCTAAACTGGACCTCTCTCTGTATCCGCCCATACCGTAATTACACCTACCGGTATGAGTGCAGTAATGTGTCATTTTGCTGTGCCACCCCGTGTGTATCCAGGATCCGTATCTTCCACCGGACGCGACCCCCGAATACCGTGACTTCTTGCTCGGCCTGCTGAAGAAAGACCCGGCTGAGCGACTGGCCTGTAAAGGCGCAGGGTAAGCTACAAGAGAGGTTACGGAGTACGATTTTTCGTGCCAAAATCCGAAGAGGCGCTACGGATTTTTATACGTCGTTTTCGAGCAGTGAAATGTTCCAGAGTACGGAACTTATGTGTTTGCCGTCATTGCCTAGGTTACGATCGCAGACACGTCACATTCCCGCGTTACGCCTTTTTGTTTTGAAAAATTGTACCGAAATCAAATCTTACCGCGGAAATTCGATGTTTCCCGTACCAAATTTGTACGCAAAAAATCTTTCTGCACCTGATGACGCAAAATCTCCATACGAAACATGGTTCGTATAAAGCCGAAAAATCGTATGGAGCACGCCTGGATAGAATCCGTAGCGCCCATATGGATTTTGGCACGGAAAATCGTAACCCGGAACCTCTCTACTGACTACTGTGTCTGTGATGGGTGGGGTACAAGTTCAGGATCTAGGTCATTGGAGGGTATTACAACAGTCCACCTTGCGAATACTCAATAGCGACCCTCGATCGTACATGAGAAAAGCGGCGTTGTTCGTGAGTTGCCATTATTCGTGAGGTTGATAGTATGCCGTCAATTGGTCACTAGGTCCGAAGACTTTGTTGTTGTTTTTTGCTAGTTCTTGCTACTTGCTAGACCGTAATTCACCAGTTGTTATACTCGAGGTCATTATTCAAGAGGCTGACTATATTCCACCCAACGGATATGTTAGTGATGTTAGGGGCCTCCGGCATTATCGATAACTTTCACGAAACGAAAAAAGTTTAGTTAAGACCCTCCCCCACCCACCCACCCCCTCCCCTGAACAAATATATTGACTTGACAGCTAGAATGGATTGATGTTTCGGCTATCAATATTTTTCATAACGAAACTCTCCTCGACCCACCCACCCATAAACACGAAACTTTTTCGTTTTGTGTGAAAGATTATGAACGGCCCCTTTAATAGCATGTAATTACTGTGTTTGTTATGTTTGTTGTGTGCTTGCATGGTGCAGGCTTGATGAGCTGCGGCGGCATGCGTTCATGACCACTCTCAACTGGGGTCAAGCCATGTCGGTGCAGGTGAGTCACTACCCGTGTTGTGTGCCTGTCCGTCTACGAGTATCTGCGTGTTTGCCTGGCTGTCCGTCTTTCTGTCTGTCTTGCCTTACTCAGGCGCCTCGTACTGTGGTAGTAGAATTTATTATTTTTACTTGGGTGTACCCAGCAGGCAAGCAATGTGAACTTTTGTGCATGTGAGTTTACCGGTTTTGTGTGTGTGTGTGTGTGCGTGCGTGTGTGTGTGTGTTTGTGTGTGTGCATGCGTGTGTTTGAAACTCCTTCAGTTGGTCCCACCCATTATTCCGCCGAGTGATGAAGTCAACGCCGCAGAAGCGACATCCATTGGGCAATTCAGTGAGGAC
>NC_088649.1:4653967-4656167 GCF_964019385.1 Sycon ciliatum | reverse complement strand
CCCAAACAAATCCTTTCCGTACCTAGTATACTGGAGTGAGCATCGGTTCTTGACCGGCGGAAGTCGCAGCTTGGGGCCGGCGGAATTGCTATGCAATCTCCCGTCAGAGTCTGCATTAAGTGGAAACACATGTTCAAACACAGTACAAATACATGTCCATGCTCCAAAGACAAGGATAGCACACCACACGATCTTTGCAAAAATGATAAAATATTCAGAATGCCTATGAGAGATTAACATGCTAATCTGTTATGGTATGCCCATGAGGTCATTGATTGGTCATCAGGTCTTTGATGATGTCATTTGTCACTCCATTCTCACTTCATATCTCACTCCATATCTCACTCCATTTCTCACTCCATTTGTCACACAGATTGTCACGAATTACTGTGGGAAAGGTTGGTACAACACCACAAACACTACTGACCATCTTAACAAAAAAGACTCGAAATCCGTCCTGGGGCTTGTTTTGCAAAGAGCAGGCAATTCAGTTCCAAAGTAACAGGACAGCCCAGATCTACGTGGGTGGGTGCATGAGGTATAGCTGGTTGACCAGTACTTCAAACACAATACAGTGTGAGGTATATCTGGTTGACCAGTACTTCAAACACAATACAGTGTTGGGTATATCTTTGTTGACCAGTACTTCAAACACAATACAGTGTGAGGTATATCTGGTTGACCAGTACTTCAAACACAATACAGTGTGGGTATATCTGGTTGACCAGTACTTCAAACACAATACAGTGTGGGGTATATCTGGTTGACCAGTACTTCAAACACAATACAGTGTGGGGTATATCTTGTGGACCAGTGACTTCAAAACACAATACATTTGGGGGTGAAGTAGTTTGAGCCAGTACTTCAAACACAATACAGTGTGAGGTATATCTGGTTGACCAGTACTTCAAACACAATACAGTGTGAGGTATATCTGGTTGACCAGTACTTCAAACACAATACAGTGTGGGGTATATCTGGTTGACCAGTACTTCAAACACAATACAGTGTGGGGTATATCTGGTTGACCAGTACTTCAAACACAATACAGTGTGGGGTATATCTGGTTGACCAGTACTTCAAACACAATACAGTGTGGGTATATCTGGTTGACCAGTACTTCAAACACAATACAGTGTGGGGTATATCTGGTTGACCAGTACTTCAAACACAATACAGTGTGGGGTATATCTGGTTGACCAGTACTTCAAACACAATACAGTGTGAGGTATATCTGGTTGACCAGTACTTCAAACACAATACAGTGTGAGGTATATCTGGTTGACCAGTACTTCAAACACAATACAGTGTGGGTATATCTGGTTGACCAGTACTTCAAACACAATACAGTGTGAGGGTATATCTGGTTGACCAGTACTTCAAACACAATACAGTGTGAGGTATATCTGGTTGACCAGTACTTCAAACACAATACAGTGTGAGGGTATATCTGGTTGACCAGTACTTCAAACACAATACAGTGTGGGGTATATCTGGTTGACCAGTACTTCAAACACAATACAGTGTGAGGTATATCTGGTTGACCAGTACTTCAAACACAATACAGTGTGGGGTATATCTGGTTGACCAGTACTTCAAACACAATACAGTGTGGGGTATATCTGGTTGACCAGTACTTCAAACACAATACAGTGTGAGGTATATCTGGTTGACCAGTACTTCAAACACAATACAGTGTGGGGTATATCTGGTTGACCAGTACTTCAAACACAATACAGTGTGGGGTATATCTGGTTGACCAGTACTTCAAACACAATACAGTGTGGGTATATCTGGTTGACCAGTACTTCAAACACAATACAGTGTGAGGTATATCTGGTTGACCAGTACTTCAAACACAATACAGTGTGGGGTATATCTGGTTGACCAGTACTTCAAACACAATACAGTGTGGGTATATCTGGTTGACCAGTACTTCAAACACAATACAGTGTGGGGTATATCTGGTTGACCAGTACTTCAAACACAATACAGTGTGGGGTATATCTGGTTGACCAGTACTTCAAACACAATACAGTGTGGGGTATATCTGGTTGACCAGTACTTCAAACACAATACAGTGTGGGGTATATCTGGTTGACCAGTACTTCAAACACAATACAGTGTGAGGTATATCTGGTTGACCAGTACTTCAAACACAATACAGTGTGAGGTATATCTGGTTGACCAGTACTTCAAA
>NC_088649.1:4523967-4648967 GCF_964019385.1 Sycon ciliatum | reverse complement strand
CCAGTGAAGGTAATACTTGGTACTACTAGTGTGGGTGGCTAAATCAGAGTGGATCTGATACAAGCTTCACTAGCACCATTATTACACAAGAGTTAATCTAGCCAGAAGTAGTCCATGGTTAACAGGTATGTATACTTCAAATAGAAAGTATTTGAACCCTGAAACCAACAAAGGTGGTAGGTACAACAATACACAATATTACAATACAATACAATACACTCTCACACACATACATACACACATACATACATACACACACACACACACACACACACACATACACACACATGACAAACCCAAGGACTGATTTTCTAGCCATACCCCAACTCCTAGAGGCTATTGGAAGGCCGGAGACAACATTGTGATAAGCTGAGGATACAGGGGAAAATGGTATAACTGATCGGAACAGAAATTGTCATACACTCGGTTGAGATAGGTACACTGTAGCATAATATCAGTACTGATCATATCCACCACACTTGTACATGACCAACTCCACATCGGGGGGAAATCCCCTTGACGATACAATCGGTTGAGATCAGTACTCTGTAGCATAATAACACTACTGATCATATCCACCACACTTGTACATGACCAACTCCACATCGGGGGGAAATCCCCTTGTCGATGCACTCGGTTGAGATCAGTACTCTGTAGCATAATAACACTACTGATCATATCCACCACACTTGTACATGACCAACTCCACATCGGGGGGAAATCCCCTTGTCGATGCACTCGGTTGAGATCAGTATACTGTAGCATAATAACACTAAGGATCATATCCACCACACTTGTAAATGACCACCTCCACATCAGGGGAAATCCCCGTGTCGATACACTCGGTTGAGGTCAGTATACTGTACTGTAGCATAATAACACCACGGATCATATCCACCACACTTTGATAGGTGTGTGAACTGGTCCCATAAAGCTGAAGCAGTTTTCAATGCTAACAAATGTGTCCATGTTCCCTTTTGCAGACCTAAATCAAACCCATCTGATCCCAGGACCGTCACCATCGCCGGTACGTTACTGACCCAGCCCTCTTCCCACCGTCATCTGGGCATCATCCTCACTCCTTCACTCAATCTGTCCCCCCATACTTAACACATTACAAGGCAATTTCGAGGTCGGGTTTTTCTTTTAAACCACATGTCCAACTTCCTTCCGTTTCCTGCTGTGAATCTTTTGTATAAATGTTATGTTCGTTCCCTCCTTGAATATGCTGTTCCCGTTTGGCTGTTTTCCGTTTCAGCCACCATGTCCACAACCCTTGATAAACTGCAGGCTACTGCTGCTAGAGCATACTAAAATAGTAAACTCAAGCGTCGGCCTGACTGGACGACTTCCAAAGGAGACCTCAATGTTCTCTCCCCTTGGGAATCTTTAGCATGGCGACGGCAGATTCTTGGCCTTGTCCATTTCCACCATGTATTCTCCCAATACCCCTCCTTGTTGTCTCACTTCCAGCTACCCTCTTCCCAAAGCAGTCGTCACCCTTCATCCATAATTCTTCCTAAAGCTGGCACCTCCTTTCGTAGATCAACCCTTTTTCTTTGAGTGTTGCCTGGAATAAACTTCCTGAAGATATTCGTTCACTCTCTACAACAGTGAAATTTAGTATTGCTGTTCGTCGGTATCATTCGCAATCTATGTTTTCTTTGAAAGGTATTCCTGACTTTTGTGTCTAGGCTAACCATATCTATGATATTTTCAATAGTTTGTGTATATGTCAGGTATAGTAGTCCGCAATGCTGCTTTTCTAATTCTCATCATGATTAGCATGCAATGTACTACCCGAAGTACTGAATTTACTTCTTTTGTACTCTATATTCTAATGTATCTTCTACCTCTTCTCGCTTACGAACATACTTTCTCATTTTCCATACTTGCTTAGGAGACTCCCTTCGATAGGCATCTATTTGCCTCTGGAGGATCCGTGAAATAAAAATAAATAAATAAATCAATCAATCAATCACTTGTCCATGACCACCTTCACATCAGGGGGAAATCCCCTTGTCGATATAGATACTACTTGATTCTCTAGACATCCTGCTTTCACCATCAGAGACCATCTATGTATGTACTTGTATATAATGGAATCCAGGGGGGTGGCTGGTCATGAAACTGGTTATTGGTCCCCGAACCTTTGCACTTTCTATACAGAAGTTTCCCGGCATGAAAAAGAGCTAAATGTACATGGTGAATAAACACTGGGCTGCTAAAGGCAGGTGGTCACTAAAGACAGGTGGTTACTAAATGCAGGTGGTCACTTGATGCAGGTGGTTACTAAAGACAGGTGTTCACTAAAGACAGGCGGTCACTAAAAGACAGGCGGTCAATAAAGAAAGGTGGTCACTAAAGAAAGGTGGTTACTAAATACAGGTGGTTACTAAAAGTTGCAGATGATTGTTCCCCATAGCAACCCGGTTTACCGTACAGGTTTCATTCTATATTCTTACCTGCTTCAATTCCACGTCTTTAGTCTGCGACTCCCATTCTCGTGGAAGTGGATAGTCTACCTGCTTGGGGACACTTTTAGTCTTCCACAACTGTCACAGGGAAAGTCAAACATTGCGACGCAGAGAATTAGTCGGCGTGGAGACAATGATTTCAATAAAGCCATGAACAGTATCAAAGGCGCAATCACGAGGAGTACCAAACCGATCTCGCCTACATGTGTGTACATGTATATACATGTACAGTCGACCTACCCTTATAACGATAACCTCTATAACGATATTACCCTTATAACGATATTTTTCTGCCAAACCAAATCACTCCATTGACTTTTGTATACAATGCCCTACCCTTATAACAATATTGCTATAACGATATTACCCCTATAACGATATAAAATGGGCAGACCAATCAACATTTTCCATTTTATAACAATATCTAGCAGGGAAGATGTCGAGCCCACTATCCAGGTAGGGCAAGCTTCACTTGATAAGTCGCTGGGACATGACGACATGCAATGGGGGCACCAGTGGGCACCTTGCTGTGTACATAATGTGCATGTATGTTAGTTTTTTATGCTAGGAAGAGTGTAAAAAATGAACAAAATCCATGCATCATGACGTATGTGTATGAAATGAACCAGTTACCCCTATAACAATATTACCCTTATAACAATATTTCTTGGTCCGACGCAAATATCGTTATAAGGGTAGGTCGACTGTACATGTACATGTGTGCGCATTTTATACTGTTCATAAGTTTAGAGCCCGGAGATTTGATTTATTTCGAAAACAAATACTTGTTGCACTCCTACAGGTACACTAGATTTCTACCGATTTATATATTCTCACTTTGTTGTAATGATTGATTACCTGAACAACACATATTTATATGTTCTCACTTTGTTTTAACGATTGATTACCTGAACAACACATATTTATATATTCTCACTTTGTTGTAAGGATTGATTACCTGAACAACACATATTTATATATTCTCACTTTGTTGTAAGGATTGATTACCTGAACAACACATATTTATATGTTCTCACTTTGTTTTAACGATTGATTACCTGAACAACACATATTTATATATTCTCACTTTGTTGTAAGGATTGATTACCTGAACAACACATATTTATATATTCTCACTTTGTTGTAAGGATTGATTACCTGAACAACACATATTTATATGTTCTCACTTTGTTTTAACGATTGATTACCTGAACAACACATATTATATTCTCACTTTGTTGTGAGGATTGATTACCTGAACAACACATATTTATACATTCTCACTTTGTTGTAAGGATTGATTACCTGAACAACACGTATTTATATATTCTCACTTTGTTAGGCCTTGACAGATTATGCTAGCATAATTTTTCGCATAATTCCTACCAAAATCGAATAATCGCATTTTTCGAGGCAAATTGCATACGAATCGCATAAAATTGGACTAATCCGCCTGTTCGCATCAAATTCCATACAGTTGTACATGTTCTACAAGTACAAGTGCAAGTAGACACACCAGGAAGTCGTAGGTTTACGACTCCCTTGATAACATGTCCAGTCCACTACAATCAGTGACCAGGGTGACGGTCGTAGCTAGGTCGGACGGTGCGTTGACCCCGTTGAACTTTTGCTACTACAGTACAATGCCCTCTACAAAAAAATTCACCTGTTATTTTGCACAGAACCATCATATACATCAGCAGCATATGTGAGCATAATGCCGCATAATATGATAACTTTTCGCATAATAATAGCATAATTCTGCAATTTTTTCAGCAATGCGAAAAGCATAATTTCACAAAAATATTAGCATAATCTGTCAAGGCCTACACTTTGTTGTAATGATTGATTAGGCCACCCTTTGTTAATTCATTGTTTAACGTCCTTTTTTTCGCGAAAAGGTACGCGGGAGGGCGGAAAAAAAACAAAAGCCCATTCCAAAAACTGGAAACCCCAATTAAACATTTTGACCAGTAAAGCATGTGATATATACAATATTTCTGGGTCTAACGGCACTTGCAGGCATAGAACAACACTCTTTGATGGTACATTGGAGCACATGCCTGATGAATCCAACAAAACAGGTACATAGCATGGAGTTAGCATGTCATGAATTCATTACATCTGGATTTTTACTAGGACACACACCGTACGATATTTAAAAGCCAACAAAAAAAGAAAAAGAACACAAGACAAAGGCATGCCCGGGAGGCAAGATTATAAGTTTAAGGTCATGATCGGCACACTGTGAAATTACACAATCATGTATTTACAACTTCGCATATTATTGGTACTACTACTTTCTTGTTTTTTTTCGGGTCGGAGGCAAAAAGGTACGCGGGCGCGGACGATAAACAACGAAAAAAGAAAGGGTGGCCTTACCTGAAAAACACATATTTATAAATTCTCACTTTGTTGTAACGATTGATTACCTGAACAACACTTATTTATATGTTCTCACTTTGTTTTAAGGATTGATTATCTGAACAACGCGTATTTATTAGACACCCTTAGCAAACAACGGTAACGCTATTTTTTACGGTACTCGTACCTTGATCACCCAAATAGCGTTGAAGCTGCAGCGTATAAACGTTATGGGGGCTGATTTATCGTTGTGACCAACGGTACGTGTTTTGGCCAAATATTGCATAGTCCGTACGCATTTCACCTTGTATCGCGTATATGGTGACAAAAATGCGCGAAATCAAAGCTATTCTCGTGGCAACAGCGTACTAAAAATAGCGTGCATCTTGCTAAAGGTCGAACCCAAATCACGGTATTTTCCCCCTTATGATAATACCGTTACAACATAACGTTTTTTATATCAAAAAGTATTCTTTCTAGACACAAGAGTGGTATATTTGATAACATTTAATAACGATAGAAATTTTTACGATACTTCTCCAGACGTTTCGTTGTTCTGAACAACATCGTCAGTGGATAAAGAAAATGATGTAATTAATGTTAAAATTCATTTTCTTTATCCACTGACGATGTTGTTCAGAACAACGAAACGTCTGGAGACGTATCGTAAAAATTTCTATCGTTATTACATGTTATCAAATATACCACTCTTTGGTCTAGAAAGAATACTCTTTGATATTACAATGAGAGTGAATAATCAACGGCTTGTCCACCAACTCTATAACGTTTTTTGCTAAGGGTGTCTATTCTCACTTTGTTGTAACGATTGATTAGCTGAAGAACACGGTTTTTTTTTTTGATTGATTGAAGTTTTATTTTACATCGCAAACCAAACGGGCATTGATGCCCAATATTATGATGGCGATAGAATAAAAAGGGTGTGGCTCGAATTTATAATGTTCTCACTTTGTTGCAACGATTGATTACCTGAACAACACATATTTATATATTCTCACTTTGTTGTAATGATTGATTACCTGAACAACACATATTTATATATTCTCACTTTGTTTTAACGATTGATTACCTGAACAACACATATTTATATATTCTCACTTTGTTGTAAGGATTGATTACCTGAACAACACGTATTTATATATTCTCACTTTGTTTTAACGATTGATTACCTGAACAACACATATTTATATATTCTCACTTTGTTGTAAGGATTGATTACCTGAACAACACATATTTATAATTATATTCTCACTTTGTTTTAACGATTGAGTACCTGAACAACACGTATTTATATGTTCTCACTTTGTTGTAAGGATTGAGTACCTGAACAACATGTAGTCAGCGGTTGCTCCTGCACTCATAATATCTCTTATCAATATGGTCTACAGTTCATTCAGAAAAAGATGAGCGCTGGCTCTGGAGAGCGCCCGTCTTTGGCGATTTCGTGGTACACTGTGAAGTGCTGCGAGATTCGAAACTTAAGAAAGGGTCCAAAAAGGTACCTCAACTGGGGTTCACACCACAAATGTACTGTTATGCAAGTGGAGTAAATGGCCTGGATTTTCGTGGTTTTTACCCAATTCAGTGCTTTGGGGGCCAAATCTGGCCCAAATCCCATTCCTGTTTATGGCTTGCTCTTTGGAGAAGTAGACTTTAAAAGTACAATTGGAAGAGCATTCCATGGGGGATTGCCAAAAATTCTGACGAAAACTCAAAATTTGACCCATTTATGGCCAAAAGCTAGGATATCCTCTTTTTCTGAATGGACTGTAGGGTCGGGAACTGTCTGTAGGTTGGACTTGTCCAGAACTCAGCATCAAGTACATTTTGATGGCGACCTGACAGACATCGGGCATATTACATCACTTTTCCACAACAGTTGGCAAAGAGTAGTGATATTTCACTGAGGAGCTCTCAATGAGCGAAACAGCTGTCTGGAGGATGTGCAACATCTATCAAAGAAAGATTTAACTCGCTATGGTGTTGTGAATGTGGGCCAAGAGCACAGTGTGGAGTGGTGGAGTATCTCAAAAACTAGTATTTTCAGTAAAACCTTGTCCAGACGGTGCCCAGTAAATCCAGATGCCCGTAACTAATTACTTGGAGGTCTGGGTAAGAGAGATATGAGCGTATGCAGAGTACATGTTCCCTGAATACCGTCATGAAACACGTTTCTCAGTGAGCTAGCGGTGCGTCCTAGCAGGTTTGCTAAGTGCATAGGTCGATGTGCTGCCAAAGATATTGTGAAAAAAATCATCAGCGTTCTATTTTCGGTGTTTTGGGTCAGTGCCAAATGTAGCCAAAATAATAAAATTTCGGCTACGTTCGACACCAAAAATAGCTGATGAAATGTTGTATGCATGTCCATGCATTTACAGTATCCTGTTCCTACATCACATGTGACATGGAACTATTACTTGGAAGAATTACACAGGTCACACAAAACACGGTGGACAGTTGTTTTGCCGTAATACTGAAACGATTATAAGTACTGAAACGATAATACTGAAACAATTTGGTATTATTACATGATCTCATCATCATTATTGTACGCACGAGACACACAATAGTTAGGGTGCCAATTTGTCATGAATACCCTGTCTGTAGTGATTGATACTCACCGAGTTCATAGCCATACGTGATTTCCTCTCCCTATCCCCTCTCGAGTGTTTGACGTCACGTCTGCCCGCGTGTACCGGTGAACGTCCACTTGCCTCGCTACCGCAGTGTGTAGTGTGGACGACAGGACCTTGACTCGACAGGTAGTCAGCACGGCCGACAAATCCCCACACCACCGCTCACTGGTGTTTGTTCGTCGCCGCACTGTCTTCACTAACGTTACTGTCTCGTTTCCGCTTGGTGACTGTTATGTTTCCAGTGCCGTTCCGTTTCTCTACATTTCCACCCTACAGATGATAATTACACCGGGGACCGATAGCTAGTAACAAGCGGAAGCCGTCTCTGTTTGGCAAGTAGATAAAAGTGAAGCCAACAGCAGAACTAAGAAGGTCTTGGTTGAACAGCTAAAATAGTAGTGCACCCCACGGCAGGAGAACTAGCAAAGGGTTTTGTTCCGCTGTGAGCTCGCAAATCGAGCCTAAAATCGTCCGACTCAAAATTATTATACCATACAGGGCGCAACTAAACTAAAGACTAAAGTTTTAGCGGGCTGTGGCCGTGGTGTGAGCCCGAATCTCATTTCAGTGCAAGACAGGGATAAGATCGAACTTTACACTCATCAGTCTGCAGCGCCAACGACACATACCACAGACACAGTGCTGCTCAGTGGAACCTGTCATTCAGCGCCTTTCACCATGTCGCAGACCAGTGTTCTGTTCGCAGGTCTAGGGCTGCGCAACGTCCAGTCACGTGTACTTGAGTCACGTGACTGGATTTTATCGAGCAACACTATCTATAACTATTTTCTAGACGTGTTTCAACGAGCTCCTTCATCCTCCCTCCTAGCTACCGGCAGTACAGTATCTGCATAGCGTCATGTGCAGACGGCAACGTCCAATGCTGCCAAAGTACTCGGTGCGGTGGTCGGGTGCACCAAACAACAAGATTTCGCCGAACAGAAAGTACTGTGCTTGGGAATCAGAATGGCAGTCAGCTAGCGAGGACTGAGGAGTTTCGACGAGAGTTCAGCCAGTCGACTGTACTAACTAGACTACTAGATGGGTATAACAATTATTAACATAGGAGGGAGGCTGAAAACCTTTTGAAGGAACTCCAGTTTACAATCCATTTGGCTGTGTTAGAACGGTTGCCTGGCGATACCTTTACTTCACATGGGGACTGAATCAGCAGTGACCTTTATTTTGACAGTTTGTTTCGAGCGGATAATCATGGCAGCGTAGGGACACACCCCATTCTCTTGCTCGATTCTCACCACCCACACTTCCGAAGCCTCTGCTTCGTTTAGGCCTTGACGGATTATGCTAATACTTTCGTTAAATTATGCTTTTCGCATTGCTGAAAAAATTGCAGAATTATGCTATTTTTATGCTAAAAGTTATCATATTATGCCGCATTATGCTCACAAATGCTGAAAAGCAATCATCAGGAGACTGGGGCTATAGTCGGGGTTGTGTGGTCTTATTCACTATAGGTGTCGTCCCATGGCAGGTATGCAATGCTAGTGTTTCAGCGCGAAGGCGGTATAAGTGATCAGTAGAGTGTTATGCGGTTGGCATGGGAGTACATGTATTATGAAGGCAGTGTAAGTGATCAGTACAGAACTATGTGGGTGGCGTGGGGGATATTATGACACCAGCCATGACGCTACCGGACGGCGGGGCAAAGGAGAATACAGGCAAAAAATGCTAGCCATGCCATTTTGGCTTGGTGAGAGTTGGCACCAACTCGGGGTGCTAGTGACTCGGGGAGGGCGCTAAGTTATAAAATTGCAGAGGTAGAACCTTGATTCGTGTCGGCACTTTGACACCAGCTCTGTGCGCTTGTTGAGGGACGTTTCCTTGTCTGCATTGCTGATGTATAGCTTCTCTGTTAGGCACAGGTCACACCGCTTGGTGGTGTTGGTGTAGGGACGCGCCCTGCGGGCGCTGTCGGAATCCACGTGAATTTCCGTCATGTACGGTAAATGAGTTCGTCCGTTAGGCACTGTCCGTTGAGCGGGCAGGCTCCCTTGGACCTGCAGTTGCACATTTACGTTTTTCCGATTTTTGGATTTACGTGGATTCCGACAGCGCCCCACCCAAAATCTACCATGGACTGTCCGAGAATACAAGTACATTCAAGCAGCGCCTCAACAGCCACAACACCTCATTCCGTCACAAGAAGTACGAGAAAAGCACACGGCTGTCGAGATACGTTTGGGAGTTGCAGGAGTCGAACAAGACCTACAAGATCTGCGGGTCGATCCGAGGCAGGGCGCATCCCTACACCAACACCACCAAGCGGTGTGGCCTGTGCCTAACAGAGAAGCTATACATCAGCAATGCAGACAAGGAAACGTCCCTCAACAAGCGCACAGAGCTGGTGTCAAAGTGCCGACACGAATCAAGGTTCTACCTCTGCAATTTTATAACTTAGCGCCCTCCCCGAGTCACTAGCACCCCGAGTTGGTGCCAACTCTCACCAAGCCAAAATGGCATGACTAGCATTTTTGCCTGTATTCTCCTTTGCCCCGCCGTCCGGTAGCGTCATGGCTGGTGTCATAATATCCCCCACGCCACCCGCATAGTTCTGTACTGATCACTTACACTGCCTTCATAATACATGTACTCCCATGCCAACCGCATAACACTTTACTGATCGCTTGCACTGCCTTCGCGCTGAAACACTAGCATTGCATACCTGCCATGGGACGACACCTATAGTGAATACGACCACACAACCCCGACTATAGCCCCAGTCTCCTGATGATTGCTTTTCAGCATGAAACTCGTGAGTAGAGACATTTAGTCACTTTTTTTTTGTTCCACCGGATTTTCGTGTGTACTAGTCTATACTAGGCTCTGCACGCTGTGTATCGAGCACTGTGACCGGTAGTCAAGGTTCTTCTGTGTACATGTCAAGTACTTATAGCTATACAGTCTAGTAGTGTTAGTATTAGCATCTAGCCTAGGTCTCACACGAGTCACACGCGTGCTACTCTGTGACTCGTGTGTTAACGTATAACATGTTACTGCTCTGCTTCCGCATTGCAATGCGGAATCGCATTGCAATGCGGAAGCAGCGCAGTATTGAGCACTCTATCGAACCGGGGGGACTCCGCTCTCTGTAGTCTAAGGTCTCCATGATAACAGGCGTATGATCGTATGTCTGTGCACAATAGCTAGATATACCAGGCACAAAGACTAAAGTGTCAAGTACGCCTGTGACACCACTGGACACCGCCTCATCACCATACCAGTATCACCCAAACACTGGCCTCATCACCGATCCCCGGATTTCGCACTTCCCACCTTACAATACGTCACCCAATAAGTCATGCTTTGGACCCTCAGCTCAGGCTCCGGGACTGGTACCTGTATGCCGTTGACATTGGAGGTTGCATGCTTCCCTGACTACTGCATACAGTAGATCTACTTACGGTGGACTCATACGATTGGAAGACCTCGACGCAACTAATTACTTGGATCATTGATCGGGGAGGATGAAAACTGTGACAGATGAATGAGTCAGGCGTCAACATCATTCGGACGGATGTATACGGTGTGGCTGAGGATAGAGTAGATCGCAGAGACGAGAGGATTGCGTCTGTACAATGCCATTGTCCTCCCTAGTCTCCTATACAACTGCGAGGCATACAGACTGACGACAGGAAACCGCTCAAACCTTGACGTACTCCACAGAAAGCAACTTCCATGTATCCTGGGTATCAAGCTGCAAGACAAAGTCAGCAATGAACGCCTGCGCGCACATTGTGAAACCTTTTGCTGTATATGGCTATGCCAGCATTACATGATTTACTCAAAGCCGTACATCAGTGAATAATAGCAAGAAGGGAAACCAAGGAGGAATCCGGGTTGAACAGGAAAAGCAAAGACAAGACTATTGAACGGATCGAGCACGCAATACGCGTCATTCCCATCGTGGATATGATAATTATTCAATTGACATCCCTATGTAAGAAGCAGGTCGCATAAATATATACGTTCTATATGCCAATACAGGGGAAACAAGAAACTGTTTTGATGGAACATTAAAACAGTTACACGCACTCGTACATGTAGGTCATCTATGAATGCAAAAAAAGACACAAACATTCACACGCAAACACAGAAACATACACACACGAGTACACACACACATACGCGCACACTCACATACGCGCACGCACACACACACACACATACACACACACACACACACACATACACACGCGCGCACACACACACGCACACTCACACATTTTAACACAAATACTTCCACGTTGTGTGTTCTCTAAGTAAAAATGAATTGGTCAAGAGAAGACGTTAGAAAGACAGTCCAGGACTGTGTGAGTCTTGCAATCGCACAGGATTGTCAACAACACCACCAGAGCCAGGGGGCAACTAACCACGTGTTTTTAGTAAGTTGAAACTTTTTACAGTGCACCACGTGGACCGGGTAGATTACTTCATTGCTGGTAAGATGTGTTCTCAAGGCTGATACGTCTTGTCATCTTTCCAGGATTTGATCTGTCATAAAAGCTGTTGATGATGATTTTGATGTGTCTTGAGAGCTGTTTATGTTCTGATCTGTCATGACAGAGAGATGATGATAAATTGATCTGTCATGAGAGCTGTTGATGACTTGAAGGATTCCAATGCCAGGCAGTGTGAGAAAGCGCATAATATCCCTGATCAGCTACAGTCATGCAGTGAGGACAGTAGCACTGTCTCCCGTACTGACATGTATGCACTAGACTAGCAGAATGACAGAGAAATTCTCTATCATTACACAGTTCACCGGCATTGCTAAACTATTCACATCATCTGCATCATTTGCATCTGCCTACAGTAGATTGGTGTTTGTCGTCATCTACTGATCTGCTAAACTGTCAATCCTACAACTGACAGTGGAAAGATCTTGACAGGACACGCTCATCCTCGCCTACGTCACTATGCACATTTGATCACTGACAGTAGATTTCTGGTATGCTGGAACTGCATAGCATCATACTAACGTATGGAATGTCAGTCATTGAACAGAGCTTCCATGTCTTGTGTCTGAGCACTTGCAATGATCTTATAAAGTGCACGAATACATTTTCAAGACCTGTCTGCCTCAGTACCAAGTATACACATTGCCATGATGTGCACACACTTGAAAGGGATCAACTGCTTTTCTGCTGTTTCTGCTGATTTTGAAGTTGTAATTGCTTTTGATTCCTTTCAAGTGTGTGTACTAGGCTCTGCACCTTGGTGTATTGAACACTGTCATGAACAACCTGCAACTCTCTTCGAGTATGCATCTGTATGTGAAAGCTGAGACCACCATTGGTAACGGGTCATTTGCGTGTTGAAGACGATACTGTTCACCCAGTACTTGTCCTGCCGCCTCGTTGAGACTGACATTCATACATGTACATATAGCTGGCTGGTACATCAGATACTAGTGATAGCTGATATACCAACAAGGTATGCCAGTTATCCCCCTAGCTTTGTAGTGACCTGTGTGTGTGCGCGCGTGCGCGCGTGTGTGTGTGTATGCGTGCGTGCGTGTAGAATGTAGCACAAACTGTTTGGAGACAGTTGTGAGTCTGGCAGCAGCAGAAGCGCAGGGTGTGATTTCCAACCCTCTCAGTTTCAGAAAGAAGAACATTGTTCGTGCATCTATCTTTGTACTCATGATCTCTTTGTTGTCGATAGGCATGGGCGTGTAATGCTAGTTTTTTGCAGCGATAATGCTAAAGGCAATGCTCATAATATGAGGATATAAAGCCACTAAATTTAAAATAATAATCTACTGCATAATGCCAGTTTGAAAGTTGGAAAATTCGATTTAAGAAGGCCGTCTTGGATCAAGGCCAAAGCGTTGAAGAAAAAAAACTTAAATAGCAGTGAGCATGTTGTCTGAAACAATCCACTGAAAAGGTTTATTTGCAACGCCAAGTCTCCGGACGAAGCCGGACGGGTTCAGATGCACGATTTTCGGAACTGGACCTAGCCAGCTTCATGCGTGACACCGTTGTCGACCGGCAATTATGCTTGTAATGCCAATTTTGCATGCGAAATGGTGTTATAATGCCAGCATTATGCCACCTGGAAAAAAGGGACTATAATGCCAGCCATAATGCTAGCATTACCCGCGGCGCCCATGCCTATTAATCGATGTCAAGAGCACATCACATTTAGTGTTGCCTACTCTCCAGTGTATATAGTGGAGAGTTGTACTGGGAAGACATCTGTTACATTTCCAGTATCTACAGTACATGTATGATCATTAGTCACGGCAAGAGCAGCAGTGCCACCATCAAGTCATCTCCACTACCCTGATACCTGCCAACACACACCACATAGATTGCTACAAAGTAGCAGGCATCATCAGGGAGAATGGATTAGGCTAGCTTGGACATAACGCACGGATATATGACAAGCGTATGTCAAAGTCTGGTATGTTTGGACAGCTCCGTGCAATGCGTTCTCAGCATGGTCCTCGCAGGCGATGGTGTGATTTGGATGGTGAATGATATGCAATCCCTTAGTCAGTCCCCATGCAATCCCTTAGTCAGTCCCAGTTTGGAGAGCGAGTGACGCCGCTCGGTCATGGCCGTCAGCTTCGGCTGGCCCATGGGTAATGTCTTCTTCGCCAGGAAACAGGCAAGCTTGTGGAAGTATTTTGAGTGGTGGAGCAAAAGGCGAGGGCTTGTTTCGCATTGGTACGTTCAACGTCCGTGGACTTACTTCAAATTTCAAAAAAAATCAACTTATTTCAGACCTCAATAAATACAGAGTTGGACTCTGCTGTCTTCAGGAGACTAAAATCTCCGAAGGCTACGATGGAAATATTGACAACTACCGTCTACTGTGTCTCTCGTCGTCGTGTCGACATTATGGACTCGGATTCGTGGTGGAAAAGCAGTTACTGCACCGAATATATAGATATTGGCAGGTGTCGGACCGTATCGCCGTGCTACAGTTATGGCTCTCCGGGAGAACGCTGTGCTCATTTGTAAATGTCTACGCCCCGACGTCAACACGCGTTGCAGCAGACCATTCATGCCTAGACGAGTTCTACAACAGCTTGCTGGAAACAATTCAAAAACTAAGGTCTTCATCGCTGCTGTTCCTGATGGGAGACTTCAACGCAAAACTTGGGAAACGACCACCCAGTGACTGCCACTCCGTATCCTATGCTGGTTCACACTCAAGGGGCCATCGCAACTACAGCGGCCAGACTTTGGCTGATTTCGCGTCCAGCAATTACCTATTTGCCTGTAACACGGCGTTTCAGCACCGTGCAGAACATATCACCACATGGACAGGCTGGCGCCACAACCCTAGTGGAGGTCCACCTTTACCCATTTACAACCAAATAGATTATATCCTTTGCCGTCACAGTGAAAGGTTTGTGGTGACGGATGCCAGATCATACGCCGGGACAAGCTTAGAAAGCGATCACCGTCTTGTGCTGGCAAACCTCAACCTGACTAAGTTGTACAAGAAGCTCAAGAGGCCGCCAGTAGCCATATCCAGCAACGCAAAATTCAATATATCCGAATTTAGTGACCCGACCAAGAAAGCAAAGTACAGAGAGGCTATCAACGAACATCTACAGGACCTCGGCAGAGAGCAGGAAGGTGTCAATGCGGAGCAACATCTGCAGTATATTGTGAACGCTATGAGTGAGGCAGCAAACACATCGGTGGGCCGCGTCCCTAAAACAAACAAGACGCATAGAAATGGCTTCAGCGGGGAAATTGAAAAGCTAGCAGCAGAGAAACGCAAACTGCGTCTCGACATTACGGTGTGCAGAGATGGAACGAAGGTAAAAGAAATGAAGACGCGACGCAACAGGCTGGCACACCAAATTCGCCGGGAATGCCTCAAGTTAGCATCGACTCGACTGGACGAACGTGTAGCTGAAATAGACCAAATGAAAGACGACGCGAAAATGTTCAAAGCAACACGACTACTGCGCCGACAGCAGCAGTCACCAGTTGTGGTTGAAGACTCTGATGGCAAACTCATTGCACAACCTAGTGAATCAGTCGAAGCATTAAGGCAACACTTCCGTGCTATATTCTGTGATCCTGCTCTGGAGTCATCTAGGCTCTTACGGACAGAGGAAGACCTTAAAAACCCTATAAAGCAGCCAGAGGTACATGCCGCAGCTAAGCGCTTGAATAATGGCCGAGCTTCGGGACCAGATGGGATACCTGCTGAACTTATCAAATATGGAACACCAGCACTGTTCTCGAACATTGCCACTACATTCAACAATTATGCCAAAGACAAATCACTCAAGCTAGGCGATGGGCTACTGATCCCGATACCAAAGCCGGGAAAGAAAAGAGGTCCTCCTGGAAATGTAAGGCCAGTTACCCTGTTGAACACCCTACGTAAACTTCTTTCATTGGTCATCCTGACGCGGATCAAGCCAGCTATCAACGGGTACTTGTCACTGAACCAGAGCGGGTTCCGGTCAGGGAGAAGTACTGGAGACGTGGTATATAGCTATCGGTGGTTATCAGCAAGATGCCAGCGTGTTGCGTCGGAGATCTCAATCTTAGGCATTGATATGTCAAAGGCATTTGACACTATATCAAGGGTCAGGCTGATCGATATACTGTCAACAGTCATTGATCATGATGAGCTGCACATCATCCAGTGCCTTCTGACAGACACCACAATAAAAGTAAAGCTGAATAACATTCTCAGCCAACCATTAGTCACACACAATGGAACCCCACAAGGTGATTCTCTATCGCCAGTCCTGTTTACTGTCTACCTCGAGGCTGCATTGAGGTTGATTCGAGAGCGACTCTCACCGCGACCAGCATTGGATATTCAGCTTCAATTGCCCAATGAAACAGCGTATGCGGATGACGTAGACTTCATCAGCACCAGCCTACAATATTTGCATGACAATCAACCCATACTATCATCCTCGTTAGCGGAATACAATCTAAAAATGAATGAAGCCAAAACCGAATATACTACAATTAAAAGAGAAAAGGACAGAGTAGACGAGCGATGGCGGAACACGGTCAAACTAGGATCGATGCTTGGAGTGGAGGAAGATATCAGTCGGAGAAAACGTCTAGCAACATGCGCCTTACATCAGCTGTGGGTGATATGGCTAAGAGGTAACCATGCCCGTGAACCCCTTCGGATTAGGTTATACGGCAGCTTTATTCTCCCAATACTTCTTTATAACTGCGGCACATGGAGCCTGACAGAGACTCAAGAAAAGAAACTTGACTCGTTCCACCGCCAGCAGTTACGAGCAGTCATAGGGGTCAAATATCCCCGTATAATACGCAATGAAGCACTGTACAAGCGCACTGGCTCCAAGCCACTCAGCAGAATCATCCAGTCTGCTAGGTGGAGAATGTTTGGCCACATGCTTCGACTAGACACCTCATCCCCGGTCCAGCAGGCTATGTCGGCATACTTTCAGCCAGGAAGCTCAGGGTTCCGAGGCCGCCCGAGAACAACACTCCCGCGATCCATCAACAACGACCTGAAAAATTCCAGATCCACAAACTCCCTCACATCACACGAGGATCTAGTTGCACTGAGGCAGCTCGCCCAGGATCGTCGAAAGTGGAAGGATCTAATGTGTGCTGTGTGTAATGGCTGAAGTTATACAATTACACTAGATACCCTTAACAATAATAACGGATACAATTACACTAGATACCCTTAACAATAATAACGGATACAATTACACTAGATACTCTAGATACTAGAGACTCGGTACTCTAGATACTAGATACTCTAACAATTTTATCAAACATTATGATAATTACCACATCAAATGCTGCGGAGACCTATCCAGAATCGGCAATATGCTGGCCCTGGCCTGGAGATCTGCAACTATAATCAGCTTCTACTTTGCAACACTAACGGATTAGTCCCCTTTGTCGATTGATGGATCAATCGGTAGATTCGGCTCTGTTTTTCTTCCCTTTCTTTCTTGTTTTGAATTGTACGTTGAACTCATTGGATTTCTTTGTATTCTGTATCTCGTTATCGTTATATTTCCCTCTAGCCCTCTCGCTTAGGATGAGCTTTCTTTTTTATGGCAGCTTAAGCGAAGGCTATATACCTGCTTTATGCAGGTTGATGCCAACGCGAACAAGCAAAATAATAATAATAATAATAGTCAGTCCCTGTTCTCCGTTGACTGCTGCTATACTGGTGTCCAGGTTGGTTTTGTTTACACACACGTTGCTCATGGTCGTAGTCACACTGCACCTACTCCAGGTCGAGATCGATCAAGGTTTACACTGTAGAACACACAAGGTCTGTAGTGAATACGGACATCTCAACCATCACACACCATACCGAAAAGTAGGTAAATACATCATGTAGTCTCCCCGTCTCTAACATTCACTGGGTTATCTACACAACTTGGATCTGGACAACGGACTATGATAATATGTACATGTAGTTCAGTACTACCCTCGCTCAACACTGATTCATTCATTGACTGATTTCGCTTCTCTTTCGATTTGCTCTCTCCTCCGTACTCTTTTCACTACACGTACAGCACTGTACTGTTAGATAGGAATACATACATTATTATGACATGCACATGTACTTGACTTTTTACACCAGCCTCACCTTCTATCCTCTTTTACATGCACTACTAATACTATACTATGCGCTGTATTCATGTATTGTTCCCACTCACTTTCGAGGTTGACCTGATAGCACACTGGAGACCTTTTGATGCATTTCACTTTCAGCCACCCTTTTAGTTATCTACACTAACAGCTGTACATACATGTACATTGTACATCCTAATGCCCCTTTCAACAGTTGTCCTCCTGGTATTATTGCACGCCTACATGTACATGTATACGATGTATGGTACACCCTTCTATTCAGTTCTTCCTCTACAACGTATTCCTCTTGCACAGGTGCCATGTCCCGACCTTTCCCATTCTTCTGCCCACACAATCATGTACCTTGTAGTTTGACCTTTCTTCTTACTTCTCTCTGCTCTACGTATCCCCTGACCATAGGCTAGCTTACTTACTCACCCTATAAAAGCTGCTGCCTTTCTAGTTTCCTACGGATTAGTTTCATGCTAGACTACAGTGTATTACCTGAGAACTCTTTCTCTCTCTCTCTGAATAAGTGTGCAATTCCGTATGATAACCATTACCCATTACTGTACCCTCGTGCTCTGCTGACTGAGCGAAACCGGGACTTAACAGTACACATACCTGATGCATGCTGTTTGAGGCCGGGACCGTTCATAATAATACATGTGCATGGTGACGTGTGATACAGGATCTGTTGACCTGCATTATACAGATATTCACGGTAGAAATAGCTCCTCTTATTGAGTTGAGCACTTTCGTCGAAATCTGCAACCATGGATGAACCGTCACGTATGAACCTGGGATACTCATTGAAGAACATTCCGTTGCCATCGCCAAAGGAGTACAAGAAGAAGCTTATCGAGAAAGTCGAGGACGTTATCCTCCGCATGAGGTGGAAGGCCATCTTCTTCCTGAATGGCCAGGACAGCCAAGAAAAGAACACATACGGATTCAGAACGAAGAACTGCCCCCAGAAGGTCGCGGAGTTGAAGGCTTTCGAAGAGGATATGTACACCATGATCGAGACTGTGAGCTTCCGCAATGCCGACAACGACCTCCAGCAGCGCATGAAGGATGACCTACGGTCGGTAAGGACTTCGAGTGACATTATTGTTCCTGCTGATTAAACGAGAAACCTGTACCGCATGTCTGCCAACAAGTACATGTATAACGCATTGCTCACCGAAAATGTCACAAAAACGTATAAACATGCAACTAATAGCGCCGACAACGAAATCAATAGTGAAGCCAAAGTCATCGCTGAGCGGTTGGAGATTGATGACCGAGTAAACGTCTTGGCGAAGTCGGAAGCATTCATCACATTAAAAGATCACAAAGAAAACTTTGAAAAGAAACTCCCATGCCGCCTCATCAACCCCGCCAAACCCCAGCTAGGCGTTGCGAGCAAGGAAATTTTGGAGTCCGTCACTGAGCCTCTGCGGAGCCACGTCAATCTATGGAAGAACACGCACGCCGTCATTGATTGGTTTAATGGCATCCAGAACCCAAGGGAGTGTTCGTTCGTCGTGTTCGACATAGTCGAATTCTACCCGTCCATCTCCGAGGAACTGCTGAAAAGTGCCCTGGAGCATGCAAGTAGTAATGCTCTCACCCGAAAGAGCAACGTCGATATCATGATGCACGCCAGAAAATCACTGCTTTTCGCGGGTGTTCGAGCATGGATGAAAAAGGACAAAGACGAGATTTTTGATGTTACCATGGGATCGCATGATGGGGCGGAAGCCTGCGAGTTGGTTGGCGCTTTCATCCTCAGTAAGCTAGTGCCGATCTTCGGGAAAGAAAACGTGGGTCTCTACAGGGATGATGGCTTGGCCATACTCCGAAAAGCTAATGGCCACCGCGCGGACCGGGTCCGTAAGGATGTTATTGAGGCATTCAGGAAACTCGGCCTGAGAATAACAATAGATACCAACATGAAAGCCGTGAACTTCCTCGACATTACCATGAACATCGCAACCGGCATCTACAAGCCCTACAGGAAGCCTAACGACACGCCACTATATGTCAACACAAAGTCCAACCACCCGCCTAGCGTGATCAAGAGCATACCTGTTGGCGTCAACAAGCGGCTCGTATCAATCTCATGCACCAAGGAGGTCTTAGAGCAAGCGCGGCCGCTTTTTGCCGATGCCCTACGCGCAAGCGGTCACGCAAGTGAACTGTCGTTCCCTGATGAAGACCAACCGGCACCGGCAGCGGGCAGTCGTCCCAAGAAGAGAAATCGTGACCGCAGGGTTATCTGGTTCAACCCGCCATATAGTGCGAGTGTGG
Organism: Sycon ciliatum; assembly: GCF_964019385.1. Classification (NCBI taxonomy): domain Eukaryota; kingdom Metazoa; phylum Porifera; class Calcarea; order Leucosolenida; family Sycettidae; genus Sycon; species Sycon ciliatum. The sequence goes on along the minus strand of NC_088649.1, from coordinate 4,628,585 downwards.
CCACAGGCATCGGTGCACGGTTCCTGAGCCTCATCCAAAAGCATTTCCCTAAGGGCAGCAAGATGCACAAATTATTCAACAGGAACACTGTGAAGATCTCATATAGCTGCATGCCGAATATGGCCCGACTCATTAAGGCCCACAACAAGAGAGTGTTGCACCCACCAACACCGGACAAGGACTGCAACTGCAGGATCAAGAACTCGTGTCCACTCGAAGGAAAGTGCCAGGCGGACAACGTCATCTACCAGGCCATGGTGTCGGACGACACTCGTAACGCCAAGGTCTATACCGGCATGTCTGCGCCGCCTTTCAAAGCTCGCTACTCCTACCATTTGACTACGCTCAGGCATGACCGCTATGAGAATTCCACCGAGTTGTCAAAGCATGTTTGGTCGATGAAGCGGGACAACAGACACTACGTCATTGACTGGAAGATCCGCGACAGGGCCACCTCGTTCGATAACACGTGCATCTGCATGTGGCCTCTGCACTACCGAGAAGTATCACATCCTCGAAACCGACGCCCGCACTAGGCTAAACAAGGGAAATGAGATTGTGTCAAAATGCAGGCACGAAAGCATAGTATGTCCTATCAAATTTTGTGCCCATCACATAAGGACAGTGATCATTATTCCATGGCCTTGGTAGCGCCTCTATACCTGTTACCTGGCATGGCACCACTCTGCGCTATCACCTTTCCCTAGGCACTCTGTGCAATCAAGAGTACATAACCCCCCAGAGTGTGCAACGCCTGATCCAGCTCTGCATAGGGTCTTGGTCGAGCGGAATCGGATCTTCGCGTCATAATACCGTACACATCTGAGGGGAACCCGGGGAGTCGCGGGTACTCTTGGATCAAAAACAATGGTGCCCTGCCTCGAGACCGGCCTTGCGCTGGTGTGAAGTGTACGCATGACATCAGAAGATCCGATTCCGCTCGACCAAGACCCTACACAGAGCTGGATCGGCGTTGCACACTCTGGGGGGTTATGTACTCTTGGTGCAATGCATCATGAAAAATGGGCTGGTCACACCCCGCAATATCATCACCCTCATCTAGCACCTAGGCACTCTGTACAATGCATCATGAAAAATGGACTTGTCACATCCGGAACCCGACATAATGATAATTTTCACACTCCATAGTGACGGAGTTCACACCTTCTGAGTATATAACCAGTGTATCATACTTTGTTTGATCATCCATCTGATGATCCGTTGCTTGAACGGTGAAACACTGTGTAATGGAATTATTATTTGATCTCTGACGGTTTTTCCGCTTGTGTGTGATATTCACGGTATACATGTGCATGGTCACGTGTGATACAGGATCTGTTGACCTGCATTATACAGATATTCACGGTATACATGTGCATGGTCACGTGTGATACAGGATCTTGTTAGATAATCACGACCGCCCCAACTCACTCCCGGACACGCACTCACAACAACGTCCACAACGAGTTCTTTGGCGAACAGTGTTCATATAATTATTGGAGAAGAAGCAGAGAATGTGGGAGAGCGAAAAGCACAAGTTTGTTCCACGGCCAACTCTAAAAACTAACTGGAACTGATGTAGTTCTTCGTTGTACGCACTGTACGCATGAGAGCACGCCAGTTGCATGCCAGCGCGCAAGCGAGCAATGAACATGAAACGGACACCAGAAGTAAAAGGATCGGGCGGTGACACAAAGTCAAAGGGAATGTATTACATGTCGGGAGACCATCAATGAGCCACGGTAGCCGGCGGGTGCAACAAGGAATGTAAGATAGAAGTTAGAGCAACGAATACCATGCATACTCTCACATCACCCCTTAGTGACTCATGTCACTACCGAATAGCTACAACATAATCATCAATATCGAGCAGGTCGCACGAGCGTAGACCGGTCGCGCAATGATGGGCCTGCAGCAGGCGGCGGCGTGACCGGGTCAACGCTCAATACCAGAGACGGAACAGGGCCCGACTCGGCTTCATCGCTGGCACCCGGAGCGACGGGCGGCGGGGGCGGCAGATCGTCCTCGGCGGCACGCCTTAATAAGTCGACATTCACGATCTTGTCACGGCCGGTGCCGTCGACCCGATGAACCACCACCGTCGAGGGGCCCACGATCGACATAACTTGCCAACCAGGCTCGTACGGGGTTAGGCGCTTCTGGCAGCGCTGAGGCCGGCGAAGCATGACAGCATCGCCAACAGTCAAGCGGCTCGGTGTCGGCTCGTCGATGAAGTCGAAGCGGCCGAGCGCAGACTCGATGTAGTCTCGCATCGCCGCTGCCCGCTGCTGGAGGTCGTCTACCCATGAGCCAGCTGAATACGAGTGCTGAGGCCGATCCACGACCAAGCCACGGGGATGCCAACCAACCATGGCCTCCATCGGGGAGACGTTGGTGGCGCTGTGTGGCCGGATCCGATAGTAGTACAGGAGCATCGCCAGCTCCTGTTCCCAGTCGTGCGCCTCATCCAGAACCTTCCGCACGAGGGTCAACAGGGTTTGGTTGAACCTCTCAGCCACGCCTTGCGACTGGGGATGACGTGCCGCGCCGTAGCAGACATGAACGCCGAACGCCTCGTAGACGGAAGACATGACAGCGTTCTTGAACTCTGTGCCGTTGTCGGATCGAACCACGCGAGGAGGACCCCACCGAGAGCACACGTCGACGAAAGCTCTAGCCACACAGATGCCGTCATGACGCTTGAGGGGAACCACCTCGACCCACTTGGTGAATGCATCCACGCATACCAACACGCAGTGGTAACGCCCGGACCGGTTAACGCCGAGCTCGAGGGTATCGATGTGCACCACATCCCAGGGGCCGTTGGCTGATACCGGACGAGTGGGCCCGGTCGCCTCTCCGTGGCGTGGGTTGGCGGCTTGACAGCTGCTGCATCCGGACACAAACGCTTGGCAGCGCTGTCCCATGCCCAAGAAATGGCACTGGGATCGAAGCAACTGCCACGTCGCCTCCCAGCCACTATGGCCAGACACCTGGTGGGCTGCACGCACGGCCCGCTCCTCCAGCGCAGCAGGAAGCACAGGAACGCACTTGACGTCGTTCGGCGGAAGCTTGACGCTGCGCTGTAAGACGCCGTCTTGAACTTGCAGCTGACCGCGGATGTTCCGGAAGCCGCTGTCAGGCGGGAGGTCGTCCCCAGCGATCACTGCGGCCTTCACTGCCTGGAGTGCACCATCGTCCTCCTGCCCGGCCAGGATCTCGGCCATCGACAGACTCGGCATGATGGCGAGGCTGGCAGCAACATCCGTCACGCTGTTATCCGATGTGCAGGCCAGCCAGGACGTCGGAACGCGCGTGAGCTGGTCGGAGAGGTTCTGTTCTGACGGAACCCAGTCCACCTCCACGTCAAGGCGAGCTGTTGCGACGATGTCGTCAATGATCTGCAACCGACGCTTGACGAGCAGCTCGTGGAGCCCGCCAACCTTCACGCGGCGCTCGTTCCCGAGGATCTGACGAAGCCAGCCATGCACGGTCTTGGAATCCGTGTGGAGGCGGATCTTCCGCGCAGGCCAATTGGCAGCCGCGTTGAGGCCCTTGATGACGGCGTCCAACTCAGCGATGTTGATATGCCGTTTGTCGTCAGCCGGGCGCAGCCAGCTGCGGTCCTCGATGACCTCGCCGTTGACTTGCACCACGACACCCAGCGCGATTCCCGACGCATCGCACCACACGTGCCACTCCGTTGCGTCGTCATGCTGCACCGACCATACGCCATGCACCGGATCGTGCTCGTTGACTTGGGTCTGGATGTCGCGGCAGAGCTGCAGCAGACGAGGTGGCACGGCGATATCCCAGCCGACGGATTCGCCGATCATCCGCTTCAGCCAATTCGTCGTTGGTCGCAGCCACGCACAGACGGGGTAATGGCTGACGAGCTTGCCACACCAGCTGAACACGGCGCGCTTGGTGGGCGCCTCAGGTAGCTGCAGGCAGACGTCACGGCGACGTTGCCAGTTGATCGTGCCGTCTTGAGTCGAGAGCTGGAGGCCCAGCACCCGAGCAGTAGGGAGCTTCTCGGCAGGCTTGCACTTCAGGCCGTAGCGCTCGAGCTGCTGGGTCGTGGCCACCACTTGGGAGTCCGGCACACGCAAGTCGTCGACATAGTTGTCCACGCCGTCGAGGTCTTTGGTCACCCACTTCACGACCATGTCAAGGATCTTCGGCGCGACGTTGAGGCCGAACCCCATGCGCGTCATGGCAAACAACTCTCCTTGCCACACGATCGCTTGATAGCGGTACAGACGGGGAGCCATCCGGATCTGGAGGTACGCCTTGCTCAGATCAAGGAGGGCACAATCACCGTCCCCGAGTCGCCACTCGCGCAGCTTCTGGCCGCAAGCCGGCGCATCCAGGCCTGGGTGCGACACGAGACACTCATTCAGAGCGCGGTAGTCCAAACACGGCCGCACGGGAGTTGACGCCTTGTGAGCCTGGTCGACAGCCATCAGTGGAAGAACACAGGCCGGTTCACCGAACGCTTCACGGTCGTACGGGACCAGCCAGCCGTTCTCGCGCCACATCTGGACCTCCTTGACGAACTGCTGCTCTTGCTCTGGGTTGAGTTTCTTGCGCGGATATTCTCCAACACCAGAACCAAGAGGAAGAGACGGCTCCGTGTCGGCTTTCCATCGCCAGGTGGCTTCCCAGAAGCCTAGGTCGTCGCGCCAGGTTGCCTCAATGTCGTCCATCCGCAGCGTGACCTGACCATCGCCGTCGCTGACCGAGATATGCCGTGACAGCTTCTCCGTGGCAGCCGCCACGCCGGCCGAGGCGACGTCACGTGCGGGGCCGAATACAACAGACGATAACTGGCCTCCCGGCTGATCATGGGAGATGCTGACACCACCAACTTGGGACACGATGTCCGATCCGATCACGATATCGGTGTTGAGGGCGTCGAGGTTCGGCACGACGAGCAACGAAACCTTGATCGTCGGTAGGTAGACCGAGCCATCCTCGCGCTTCAGCGTCATGTCCACGCTGCCGGTGACGTCCAAGGGTGTGCCGTCCACCGTGATCAGCCGGTCGCTGGTCTCCTTCAGGCTGGACTGCATACCCAGCTGCTGGACAACTGGCCACTCGATCAGGGACCGAGTGCAACCCGTGTCGACAACCGACGCTTGGCGGCTCCAATGAGCGTTTTCGACCTGCACCTCCACTGCAACTCGAATCAGCTGCGACGAAGGCCGGGGCATAGCCAGGCAGAAATTCGTACGCGGGTGCGACGCTGCCGGGGCTGGTGCTGTGGCGGCCACACGTCCAGAATCTGACCTCTGAGGACAGTCTTTCCTCAGGTGGCCCACCTGATGACAGCGATAGCACGTGGGTCCACTCCTCTTGGCTGGAGCATCCGTGGTCGTCCTTGGCCAAGTCGACTGCGGGGGCCCACCACCGCCACCTCGCTGTCCACCGCCACCGCGCTGTCCACCGCCACCGCGCTGTCCACCGCCACGACGCTGCTGATTCGGGCAGCTACGGCGCATGTGACCCACTTGGCCACAGCCATAGCACATCAGCGACTGACTCTGGGGCGGGGGACCAGATCGGGCTGCAGCCACCGCCTGAGCGACCCCTGCCGCTGACTGCATCGTCCTCACCTGTCCAGTCAGCTCCGCGACGGTAAGGCTCTTCATGGCGTTGGCCAGCCGGACGGTTTTCCCATACTCGTGTGGTAGACCGCTGATCAACTGCTCCACGAGCAACGGGTCTTTCCCATCCGCAGCAACCTTGTGGCCTGACAATGTCAGCAGGCGCGTCAGGTCTGCTACGTAGGCGTCGACAGGCTCATCCAGGGCCAGCTGCCGCCCTACGAATAGATGGTAGGACTCCGCCGGGCTGGGCGCGAACGCAGCCTCCAAAGCAGCCTTCACCGCCGCGGTCTTCTTCCGATCCTCTGCGGACAACTGGTCAAACACCAGGAACGCCGGACCATCCAGCAACAATGGCAGATGCGCCATCTGTTTTTCCTCCGAGTCCCATTTGTGCAGTTCTCCAAGGACCAGGAACTTAGACCAAAACGCAGCAAGGTTATCACCTTTTCCACGAAACGGCCGAACAAAACTATCAAACTTCAACGTCGACATCGTATTGCACACTGCTACTCCACCAAACCGGGTTTCGGCACCAAGCTGTTAGATAATCACGACCGCCCCAACTCACTCCCGGACACGCACTCACAACAACGTCCACAACGAGTTCTTTGGCGAACAGTGTTCATATAATTATTGGAGAAGAAGCAGAGAATGTGGGAGAGCGAAAAGCACAAGTTTGTTCCACGGCCAACTCTAAAAACTAACTGGAACTGATGTAGTTCTTCGTTGTACGCACTGTACGCATGAGAGCACGCCAGTTGCATGCCAGCGCGCAAGCGAGCAATGAACATGAAACGGACACCAGAAGTAAAAGGATCGGGCGGTGACACAAAGTCAAAGGGAATGTATTACATGTCGGGAGACCATCAATGAGCCACGGTAGCCGGCGGGTGCAACAAGGAATGTAAGATAGAAGTTAGAGCAACGAATACCATGCATACTCTCACAATCTGTTGACCTACATTATACAGATATTCACGGTATACATGTACATGTGCTTGGTCACGTGTGATACAGGATCTATTGACCTGCATTATACAGATATTCACGGTATACAGTAATGTGCATGTACATGTAGGTCGGCAAAGACTGTACTAGCTGTAGCCCCCATTGTAAGAGTTACTTTGTGTAGTTTCTGCCAAGTACTAAAAATGCCGCGAAAATTTCACGCTTTACAGTAATGTCCTGTTCATTCAGTCTTGCTCTATTTCTTCTTATGTGTTCTGTCACCTCTTGTCTATTTCTTTCTTTCTTCTTATGTGTCCTGTCACCTCTTGTCTATTTCTCTCTTTCTTCTTCACATATTACATTATTAGGCTTCACAGTGCTGGAGAAACCAGTTTGAAGTGGAAACTCAAGATTTCTTCGCTCCTGTACACTCCTCTGTGTTTTGATATCCACCAGGTACACACTGCAACTAGTTTCTCCATCGATATGCTGGTTGTCTGGGAGACACTGATCGGCTATAGGGCTTGAAAGTGCTACGTCACTCCATAGCAATGGCATAGCAACAATTTGAAAAATTCGAAAACTGGATCCACCTGGATCCAGTTTTTGTATGGATCCAAGCACATTTCAAGCGGTCTCACTCACAGCAAGGTGATGTTGCCAGTGAAACTGACTGATTTGGCTAGTGGGGGCGGGGTGACAACTGGTGGCGAAGTAAAAGTTGCACCTGCATACGACATGAGTGGGTTGCTATGCACCCACATACTGAGGCAATAGCAAAGTCACACCTCAGTGGATCCAAAATAGAAATCTGATGTCAATTTACTACTCCCAGGCCGTTTTTGACGTCATCACTTTCAAGCCCTATTAGCCCTTTCCCAAAGGTGCTCTTTGAATCACAAAGATAAGTGGTCCTTGATGAAGAATTCCATTCTCTGCTGCATTCATCATACCGTCCAGTGACCAGTGGAGTGATATACTGTATGGCTGAGACACAGGTGATTCCCGTATGTCACATGACTGTCGCCTTGGAGTCGACCAATGACAGATCAAATTACGCGGGCTGGAAAGCGCGATCCTGCCTGCGCAGCTGGTGATGGAACTAGTTCCACTGCCCGTCGTCAAGTGACGGCGGGCAGTGGACGGAATCCACTCATGAGTCTACCATTTCAATGACAAGCTTCTGTGGTCTGAAAGTACATGCAAAAGTCATGTACTGAGTCTGTAGTCCGTGTACGGTTGTCGAAGTCCCTCTCACTCAGCTCACACCTGTCCTGTCCTGTCCTGTCACAGAGTCACAGCCTCATACATAGGACTCGAGTCACAGAATGGTTCATGTAAACTCAAACGTCAAAGATTGTGAGTCAGAGTGATCTCCTTGCCCTTGGCTTGGGTGCATACGGGAAACACGTTCCAGTCACTCATACTCGGTCAGTACCGCTGCTATGCTCATCCAGCCCTTGCCGCTATCGCGGCGCGGGCTGGATTCCGCGGTACTGCCCTCATAGTACTCGTGCAGGAACCTGTACTTGTCCGTGATATCCGATTTCAAAAGTATATTACATGGCATAATGAGAAAGCAGCAGTGCAGCAGAAGCAGCAGCAGAAGCAGCTCTCCGTGTATTGTACATGACTATGCAGTGATGTATCACAAGCACACAAGGAACACACTTGACTCGTGTACGGTGTAGCCAGTGAGGGAGACCTGCAAAAATACATGACACTAAGTACTGCATACAGCACAGATATCACACTACAACCCTCCCGCACATACAATCATTGTACTCATACAGTAGAATACCTACTAGTACGTATGTATTACTGCACAAGGACCAGTGCAATACCGGCCGATATCTGCACGAGCGGCGAAGCCGTAAGTGCAGATATCGCACCCCACGTGAGTGTTTCCATGGTTTGAGCCAATCAGCGGCCTTACTGAGCGTGCAATATTCCCCAGTACACCGCCAGCCAATGTGGATGCACTGCAGTGCGATATTGCACCCCGGCGAGTGAGCGTGCAAATAACCTATATTTGCACGCTCACTTCGAAGTGAGCGTGCAAATATAGGTTATTTGCACGCTCACTTCGAAGCGAGCGTGCAAATATAGGTTATTTGCACGCTCGCTTCGAAGTGAGCGTGCAAATATAGGTTATTTGCACGCTCACTTCCAAGTGAGCGTGCACTTCGAAGTGAGCGTGCAGATAGGTTATTTGCACGCTCACTCGCCGGGGTGCAATATCGCACTGCAGTGCATCCACATTGTCCTCTGGTCATTGGCTGGCGGTGTACTGGGGAATATTGCGAGTCGCTCCGCCAAGCAGTCGCTGCTGACTTGCTGCAGCACACCAAATAATAATTGGTCGAGGACGCTGTCGCGGAAGCGAATGTGGACCCGGCTTGCGTCCGCCAAGTCAACTTCACAAGCTCCGTGAGAGTCGAGACAGCAGACGCCCAAGTATTGGAGAAGACTGTCGACAGCCGATTTGAGAAACTGTCCGACGCCGCCATCGACAGCCTCGTTTCTGAGCAGAAAAACAAAAACACAGAGCAGGCAACTGACAAATGGCTCCGCTTATTCGACGAGTACTGTAAAGACACAGGACGTCGCTGTGACCTGAGTACGGTTACGGCAAGCGACCTAGCTTACATTCTGCGACATGCATACGTCGAATTCCGTCCGAAGAAAGCTGGAGTGAAGTTCTACTCTGCATCAAGCTTGCTCGGTTTCCGTTCCGCAATACATCGCAAGCTAGTCGAGTTGAAGCGGCTCATGAACGTCCACAGTGACCCAGCGTTCAAGGACGCAAACATTGCATTGAAGGCTTTCCTCCTGAAGTCAAAGAGAGCGGGGAGAAGTCAAAGCGGTGGAGCACAAACACCCCATCAACGACGACGACATGAGCAAGCTGTCCCGCTACTTCCATGATCTCCCGGGAGTGTATACAGCAGCTGCTCGAAAGAAGTGTTCCTCTAAAAATGAACGCGACTGGTTGTGCTGTGTTGTATGACTGTGAAATGATAGCAGGGTTGCATGCAGTAGGGTTGCACCAGACCGTGTCAAGTCACACACACAAGTGTGTGGTGACAGACTGTGTGGTGGCAGGGGTGCGATAAATGTATTACTGCACTCGGACGCGTGCAATACCGGCGTCGATATTTGCTAGTACTAGCAGTAGTTCCACTAGTACCAGTATAGTACGGGGGCCAGGGTTGAGAAATGTGAAGTTTCGTTTCCACTGAGAGCGCACAACAAAAGATGTACTTTATCTTGTAGCCCTAGTCGTGTAGAGTCGCCTGATATATTTTTCACCACTGGAATCGGGATGGAACGGTGTGGAATTGGCATTTGAAAGTTTCCCATGGGTTGCCATAGCAACCGCATAGCAACAGTATGGCAACAGCGTGTTTTTCATGTTATTTTCTTCCATAGATGCCCCAAATTTGTTGAGAGGTACATACTATGTATGTACTCGTGTCAACTGGCACTACTACTAGTAAAACATACATGTACATGGAGTATCATGCACATCGTGCACTCTATTGTATCAATGTGAATCATTGGTCATAATTATAGAGACATGTACATGTACTACAGCATTGTGTACATTATAATATACATGTACATGTATCATATCAGAATACAGTGTACTGGCATGAAGGAAGCAGCTGACTATTTCACCACACGCAGAGATAAAGCATACTTTATTCCACAGGGTACTTGTACATGTACAATCATGCCTTCCAGCACAGGAAGTCGGTCATAAGTACTGTATGTACAAAACATGTACATGCACATTGGTTACGATTCCAGCAGTCATGCGCATAAAAGTAGACAGAAGGCCAGTTTCGATGGCTCACAAGAACATGACATAATTATATATTTCATCGATAATAATGTGTACAAGAGCATGGACATTACAGATGCTGTCATCAAGTTTGACTTCAAGTCGACTCTGGAGAACCACAGAGCGGTTTGCAGGCATTGCAAACACAGGCTGAGTCGCCGGGACCATTGTCAATGAGCGCTTTCGCTTCGACGTTGACAGTGTAGGCAGAGAGATGGAAGTCGCTTCACTTGCTACCGATTCATCCTGCATAGAAGGCTGTACAATGATACCATTTGTACAGTGCGTAGTCGCAAGTCCGCTCAGTGTCTCCTCGCAAAGGTCATTGTTATCTCACACGAAATGGTACGGCTTGCGAGTGTCGATGGCGGCAGGCAAGAAAGACTGATTGTGCTGATGGCGTGTAAAAGACTCTGCCAAGCAAGTCTCCAGCTCCAGTACCTGGCTGTAGCTACAGCAATAGCCAAGACGATTCAACATGGTAACTATCTGCTTACTGCGACACAGGTGATGGATTGCCATGCCCAGCACAATGTGTTTCGAAGTTCGGTAACCAGTGCCGCAAAACATAAGATCCTGGCAGATGGCATGAATACGGCGTTGCAAAACACTCTCAAGAGACGGCAAGCGGCACGTCGAGAATTCGGCATCCTTGTCCAGGGTACATGCAAGAAAATTAAAGAGCTTGTCAGGAATCAATCGCGCGCTATCCTCAGGAGACAGCCGTGCACCGCTCAGGTCTTGCTTCGTGGACTTGACATGGTGCTCGATGGATTGGCGGAGGATATTTGCTGCATGATATAAGACTCTCCATTCCTCACACTCATTGGTCCAGACATGGCTACTCTCCACTTTGGCAGACTCATCCTCAGACTCCTCCCCAGACTCACTGCAATAAGGATCGGCGGGCACTAGGCCTAGGGGTTCATCTTCTGCAACTTCCTCCTTCAGCAGTGCAAACTGATCAAGTTGTCAGTCGAGCTAACAGCATACAACAATTCAGGGGCGTTGCAGCGAGCTGGCCTGACAAACTTAACAACGCCATCAAACTCTTTCAAAATGATGCTCTTCAGTTTTCGATTTCTGACCTGAGTGCAGAAGTTGCCACTTTCCTTGTTACAGCAGGTCTGGAAGATGGACTGGAGATCAGCAGAGGTCAGCAGTGCAGAATTGTCAAACAATTCTTGACGCACGACCTCAAGAAACTGGGCAACTACTTGTTCCTCCGAAGGAGCCTGTCCACCAATTCCCTGAGGGTCGTCACCAGGATCCTCGACCTCCAATAGTCTTGTGTACTCTCGGAAGCAGTGCCGATGGTAGTGAACGTCACGTGCTATGAGGCAAGACAGAGAACCAATAGCTATTACAACAGCCTCGTCTTTCCGCAACTTAGCTGCGTCTAGCACTTTCTGGGCAGCGTTGTGTGACTGGCACTGCGAAGTTTTCTGATACTTGTGCTTCTTTCCCAGCTGAAATTTCTGACAGAATATGCACTCCTTTCGCCCTGGCTCTACAACTGGTACAGATAGACTTTGCCGAGTTGTCCGCTGGGGACAGTCTGCCTGTGACATCGACTTTCCAGAACCTCACCACCCGAAAACAAAATACTTACTAGTATGTGTGAGAGTACAAAAAGGCAAAAACGGAGAAGAAGCGCAAGTATACTAGTAGTAGTAGTGGTACGTGAATCGAAACATCCGAGTTCACTTTTGAAACTTGACACTCCACGTGGACTGCTGAGCACGTGAGGTGTGAGACTAGACTCTGTACGCGTGTTTCGCGCAGCGCAGACTATGCTCAGTTCGCCGTACAATGGACGGGACAGTCCCGTGAGGAAAACTTACCGTTGCCTGACTGCTCGCGCGGAGAAGAAACTCAGCGCAAGAGACAAGCGGCAATGGCTGAACAGTTGCGAGAAAAGTTACTCGATGGAGGCCTTCCATTCGCATTTTGAAGCAATTTTTTGTGGATTCCGTGTCAGGAAGGCCACTGCTTTCATTATCTGCAGTCAAATTGTTGTGCGGACGAAGTGGAAACGAAAGTTTTTTTCAGCCACTTTTTTTTCGTACTAAGTACAGTCACGGGTAGTGGTGTTGTAGCCTGGGAGCAAGAACAAGACTGCTGTGTTCTTGTCAGAGTTTGAATGAAATGATCAACTGACCGTCTACAGTATCACACCTAGCAGAATACTGAAAAAATCAGTAAAATACAATTTGCACACCAGCCATAGCTATAGATTAGACGTGTGTGTGCTTGCTAGTTCTAGCATTTCCTATCTGCACACCTGTTACACTCACATCTATCACTGCTACTGCCTAGTTTAGAGTAAGTCACCGTCAACTGTAGCTGCCGCTGCTCAAGCAGCTGTGGGCTACCATGAAGAGATCTTACCCATCACCAAACCAGGGCAGACCTTAGACAAAGAGACAACGAAAATGGAACCTGGATGAGCTGCCAAAGGCTGTCAGAGAGCTGCGTGAGTCGCTATGTGCAATCTACACCAATGTCCGTACTCTGGTCGAGGACAGCAGCACAGAGGAGGTGAGAAGTTTGGACATGGATGAGATCTACGCAAACTTGCATGTTGTCTCACTTGAAGAGCTGAGTGCAAGAGTGCAGCAACTGAATGCTGACAAGCTAGGCAGCAGTGCTGGTATTGAGCAGCTCACACACTCCCTTGCTTCAGCTGCAAAGAAACTGTGCAAAATAAAGCTGGCCAACATCCTCAAAGCAAAGAAATCCATGAGACTAGCCCCGGGGAGGGAAACGTTCCGCACCATTGCCCTCTCTTGCGCTGGTGGGGGGAAGACGTTGCTGTTTACCAAGAAAGGTCCTTACGACTGGGCACTGGGTCGCATTTGGCAAGAGATGGCTCTGGTGTTCGCCCTTGAACTCCGCTTGCCTTCCGTGTGCCAAGCTACGTGTGCTGCTGAGCTTCTGGCTTTGAGGAGTCACGACATCATTTCGGATACTGATCAATCTGAGATCTGCGCATACGTGAAAGCCCATCCAGAGAGAGTCTGCATCATACTTGATGGTTTGGACGAAACGAAACTAGACGAGTGCAGCCCGTACGTCCAGGATGTCATTGCCGGAAAACGCTTGCCGGGTGTTCGCCTCGTCATAACGTCACGCCATTCCACGGAGGCAATGAATCTCATCCACAACCCAGAGGTTGTATTCCACCGACGCGTCGAGCTCCTGGGTTTCGAGCAGCAGGAGTTAGAGAAGTATGTTCACAAGGTGCTCCCAGCTGAGAAATCGTGCAGTCTCCTGGACAAGCTGAAGAGAAGTCCTCAACTGGCTGCAATCATGCGCACTCCACTGTACGCTACCAGCATATGCCAGCTCCATTCCAAGCAGCGAGATATACCGGATACGCTAGGCAAGATCTTCAACTCCATGATACTCAACGTCATCCAACCAAAGACGGAGAAAGGCCTTAAGAAGACTGAACCACACGAGAAGTTGAGCGATGTTCCTGAAGGAATCCAGGAAAGTCTCCTTGATCTCGCCAAGTTCGCTTTCCACATGCTCATCCGGCGGAAGGTCGTCTTCACGGAGGCTGATTTCAGCATATTTTCACTATCATCAGCAGCTCGTTCACTTGGTCTTCTCATTGCCTGTGATAAGCCACTGTCACAGGCCCATCGTCAATGGCGTTTTAGCCACCTGGCACTTCAGGAAGCTCTAGCATCTCGCTACTTCGCTAGCCGCAGTCCGAATGCAGCTGACGTCGCATGGCTTGTGCAGCGCCTTGGAGCGTTCACAGGCAGCCTCAACATGTTTTGGCGCTTACTGGCCACTGAGCTTGACAGTAACTCCGTCAATGTGTTGATTGAAGCCATTCTCAATGCGCAGTCCACATCATCTACTCAGCCACAGGATATCGACCAGCATTCGACAGGAGCAGAGGGGCACCATGTCACGTGTTTTCTCTTCACAACACACGACCATATCATAGAATGGGCCGACCACGTTTCTTCCTTTCTCTCCCTTGACGAAGCAGAACATCTTGCAGATGAATTACTGGCTGGCAGAATTGACCTGGTGTCAGCTTCGGAAATGGTCCGCCGCAGGATTGACCCAGCCGTCACCAAAATCACCTGCCAGCATTTCGTTCGTTCATTGCTAGCCATTTGGACGGATCGTGTCCCGAGTGCCAGTACTCAAATTCTGCACGACTGCCTGGCCAACGAGGCACAAGGATCGGCCATTCAATGCTTCACCGTCACTCCCACGTCCAAGCTACCTCCAGTGCCTCTATCCGCCGAAGCAGCTCAGCCATTCGCAGCTCTGGAGAACGCCAACGAAGGGGAACGAAGACAACGAATCCTCTACGCCTTCCGGGTCTTCGCGGAGCACGTCAACGCCAAGCAAAGCAGCATCGAAGACATCCCCAGCATGCAAGCCATCATCAAGCAGTACGGAGTAGATTTCGACAAGGTTCCTTTGACACCCTCCGACTGCCAGGCCATCAACGCAGTCATGATTCACCACCACCAGTTCCTCACCTGCATCAGCCTGCAGAACTGTGGTATAGGTGATACCGGGTACGCATGCATGGCTGATGGCATGGCGCTACTACGCAATCTTACGCTCATCTCCCTGTCACTGAACAACCTAACAGATCGTCACACGGACCATATCGCAGCGTGTATCGCATCCAACACGTCAACACTGCGACAAATCTACACAGCCCCGAACCTCTTCAGCAGCAATGCTATGGCAACCGTCAACAGCAACACACACCGCTGTACAGGACTGCTGGGAGTGGACTTTGGAGGTGAAAAGTGCACCGATCCAGCAGTCAACCTTGACGTCATCACCACAGTCTGCAGCAGCTGCCCAGATCTCCTGTACGTCGTTCTCGTTGACTGCGTACTGGATATGGAGGGTCTAACCCAGCTAGCACCATTGTTAGGAGCACTGAGGCTGAGAGGGCTGGGGCTGGAGAAGGTTGGGATGAAGCAGAACTCGGCTACGATCGTCAGTAGAATCATTCAACAGCAACACGAGAGTTTGAAATCCCTCTCACTCCGTCGCAATGAGCTAAGTGGAGAATTCCTGTCAACCGTTCGTGGTGAGCTGAGTCAGTGCCGACGCCTAGAGAGGCTGGACCTGGACTACGACTGCCTCTCGTCAGGAGCTCTGCCAGTGCTTGCGTCCCTGCTGCCCAGTCTGCCCAAGCTCTCCGTGCTCAGAATGGCGAGGAATGATTTCCGAGATGCTGACGACGAAGCAAAGCTGTTCGCCACCGCTGTCGAGAGCCGCTCATCTCTGAAGGAACTGGTGATGCCTGAAAGAGCTCTAGTGTCTCCACGGCTGCGTGATGTCCTAAGGGCCATGGCCAGAGATGATCAAGAAGTGCAGTATAGGCGACTTCGCTATTACGACGAAGTGGAGAATGACGAAGAAGAAGACGAGTACGGCGATGAAGGAGATAGTGAGAGTGAGGAATGAGGAGGTGAGAGGATTATCAAGGACGGATTTCTGTCCTTATGCAGAAAGCTTCGTTTTCGTCTATCACTTCCTCCTGGCATACAGTCCGTCTGTGTATATGATTAGTAGTACACGTGTGTATGTGTGCATGCGTGGTAGTATTGCTGTGTGTGCGTGCTTGTAAGTGTGTGTATGTATATGCTTGAGCATGTGCGTGTGTGTGTGTGTGCATATGTGCGTGTGTGTGTGTGCATGCATGTGTGTCTGTACGTTTGTGTTTTGACGGGACATTCCTTTCTTCATTTTGAGTCAGTTTGAGGTATCACTGTATTGACCTTTGACCTTTAGACTTTGGACCCTGTAACTAGATGTTTTCACTCCGTGATTTTTTGTCGATAATTCTAGATTGTCGCTGATAGAATTCTTGTCATTGAATTGTTGGTTTTTGTTGATGTGGTTTTAGTTGATATGTGTGATCATTTCTTTGCATATACATGTACATATACATTGTATGTCTGTTTGTATGTTTGGAGATTGTTTAGTGAATTTTGAATGTTTATTGAGAACTTATATTGATAGCATCATCACCTTGCCACTCACATTCATGTAGTTCTTACTTGTGCATAGTGCAATGTCTTTACTGGTGGCAGGTTTCTTGGCAAATGTTTTCATCTGGTAATAGTGTAGTAATGTTTAGATGTTGTTTTTGCAATTCACTAGTTTCCCCTCTAGTGGGATCTCATGATGATATTAGAATTATATGACGAGTATTCTTCAAGTACGTGTGTGTATAATACACACATACATATTATTATAGTTATTGTGTTCCTACATGTATATGTATATGCGTGTGTCTATGTGTGTGGGTGTGTATATGTTCGAGTGTGCGTATATGCCGTGACGTGTGCATGCATTTGGATGTATGCGTGTGTGTGTCTGTGTGTGTGTGTGTGTGTGTGTGTGTGTGTGTGTGTGTGTGTGTCAATGCGTTCTTGTATATGCACGTGGATTTATGTGTGTGTTTGTGTGTGTGTGTGTGTGTACATGTATGTGTATGTGAATGGTGTGTGTGTGTGTGTGTTTGTGTGTGTGTGTGTGTGTGTGTGTGTGTGTGTGTGTGTGTGTGTGTGTGTGTGTGTGTGTGTGTGTGTGTGTGTGTGTGTGTGTGTGTGTGTGTGTGTGTGTGTTTGAGCCCCTTCACAGCTGTGTCGTGTAGACCAGGCTGAATAGTGGTGGTCAATTCTTCAGCCTTGCAAGCTGTTGAATGATGCAATCCCAGCACAAGTTGCTGGCTTCTGCTGTAGCATCCCTATCATCGACTCGGATGATGGGTGTCAGAACGTCAAAAGAGGTGTGTGTGTGTGTGTGTGTGTGTGTGGACGCATGCACACACGCACGCACACACACAAAGATGCTCAACACCGCAAGGATGGAGCAGTACCACGTACATGTAGAAGGAGTGTTTAAAAAATACTTTAAAACGTTAGCTGTGTTGTTATGTACACGAACAAAAATAAGAACTTACTTGAAACATTCCGTTTGCAATCCAGAACGTATTCTTGTGACCATTATCAGCGGAAAATCGTCACTGAACCTCGATAACAAAAAATGCTAAAAGGGGAGTGCATACCATCCATTTTACAAACTACACAACCACGATGATAGTGGGAGGTATTTGTAACAAATAATTTGGGTTTACATCAAATTTAGTTATAACTGCTCATCATGGTAAACACACACACATACACACACCCACACACACACACGCACACACACACAAAACCACACACACACACACCCACACACACACACACACACACACACACACACACACACACACACACACACACACTCACACACACACACACACACCACATACACACACACACACACCACACACACACACCACACACACCCACACACACACACACACACAGACACGCACACACACACATATACACACACAGACACACACAGACACACACACACCTTTTGACCTTTTGACGCACATCGCCGGAGGGGATGATAACAATGCTACGGCGGAAGTAATAGCAACTAGTGCTGGGATTGCACCATTCAACAGCTTGCGAGGCTGAAGAATTGACCGTCACTATTCAGCCTGGTCTACACCGTACAGCTATTTGAAGTGACTTTTTCTGGCCAGTGAATCCCTATTTTTGGTCTTTTTCATTTTTTTCTTTTTTCGCACACACATCACACCACATACTCCGGCATGCACTGGTTGTTGGTAACCACCCAGGGGAATGAAAGAAAAGTCAGGAAGAGTCTGAGAAAGAGAAGAAAGACGTGTGTGGCCATAATCGTCGGGAATCTAACCCTTAACCTATCGATTGGAAATCACTGCACACACCACTGCACCATGTGGGACACACACACACACACAAACATATACACACACACATTTTCACACATTTTTACCCATCACCACGGGAATGCATAAGGGAATGATGACTTCTAGAATAGTACATCTTTTCTTCCGATTATCATAATTCTTTCCATCTTTCTTTCTTTTTCTTCTCCTGCCATAGCAGGCTAACCCCCTCTCCTTTGCATTGGCTTCTGCCATTGGACGTTGAAATAAAATAAATAAATAAATAAATACAGTGTACTAGTAGCTGTGAGAATACGTAACTTAGTTACTAGACTAGATTAGACTGTGTGATCATGCAGTACTGGAAGAAATTTGAACATCTGACTGTCTACCTGGTCAGTGTATGTTCTGCAGTGATATGTTACTACACAACCTATGTTCTATATAGCAATACAGGAGACCGGCAACACAGACTGCCTTTGCAACAGAGACTTTTAACGTTTTACGCACTCGTAGATCATCTATGAATGAAACCAACGCAAAGACACAAACGTGCATACGCACAGACACACAAAAATATGCACACACACACACACACGAGCACACATACAACCCCCCCCCCCCCACACACACACATACACACGCGCGCACACACACACTCACACATTTTAACACAAATACTATCACGTTGTGCGTTCTCTAAAAATGAACTGGGCAAGAGAAGACGTTAGTGAAAGACAGTCCAGGATTGTGAGTGTCTTGCAACCTCACAGGATTGTCAACAACACCACCAGAGGGCAACTAACCACGTGTTTTTACAGTGCACCACGTGGACCGTCTGCCAGGTCGTGTGATCTGTCCATGATTTGATATCTGTCTTGAGAGCTGTTGATGATTTGATCTGTCATGAGAGCTGTTGAGGATTTGATCTGTCATGAGAGATGATACTAGTAGTGAATTGATCTGTCATGAGACCTGTTGTTGATGATTTGAAATATTCCAATGCCAGGCAGTATGAGAATGCGCATTATCCCTGATCAGCTACAGTCATGCAGGAAGGACAGTAGCACTGTCTCCCATACTGACATGTATGCACTAGACTAGCAGAATGACGGAGAAATTCTCTATCATTACACAGTTCACCGGCATTGCTAAACTATTCACATCATCTGCATCATTTGCATCTGCCTACAGTAGATTGGTGTTTGTCGTCATCTACTGATCTGCTAAACTGTCAATCCTACAACTGACAGTGGAACGATCTTGACAGGACACGCTCATCCTCGTCTACGTCACTATGCACATTCGTAGTAGTATTTTAGTAGATTTTATGCTGGCACTGCATACCGTCATACTAACGTATGGAATGTCAGTCATTGAACACAGCTTGCATAATCATGTATGTCTCAGCACCGTGTTGTACGAACACACAAACGACGTTGCTTAGAATTGTCTGCTACTCAAGACAATGTGACAATAGTGGAGATGTCACAGAAGTACTGTAACAATAACGTATGCTGATTGTGTCGCTACAAGAGTGTTATCTTTTTTTAGGTTATGTTTGTTTGGAAGTTGTCCCCAGCAGTACAAATCTAGTAGGATTTACGAATACATTTTCAACACCTGTCTGCCTCAGTAACAAGTATGCATATGTATGTGAAAGCTGAGACTACCATTGGTAACGGGTCATTTGCGTGTTGAAGACGATACTGTTCACCCAGTACTTTTCCTGCCACCTCGTTGAGACTGACATTCATACATAGCTGACTGCTACATCAGATAGCGCTAGATGATATACCAACTAGTTATGTCAGTTATACCTAGTGTTGTTCGTGCATCTATCTTTGTACTCATGATCTGTTTGTTGTGGATGTCAAGAGCACATCACATTTTAGTGTTGCCTACTCTCCAGTGTATGTAGTGGAGAGTTGTACTGGGAAGACATCTGTTACATTTCCAGTATCTACAGTACATGTATGATCATTAGTCACGGCAAGAGCAGCAGTGCCATCATCAAGTCATCTCCACTACCCTGATACCTGCCAACACACACCACATAGATTGCTACAAAGTAGCAGGCATCATCAGGGAGAATGGATTAGGCTAGCTTGGACATATAGCACGGATGTATGACAAGCATATGTCAAAGTCTGGTATGTTTGGACAGCTCCGTGCAATGCGTTCTCAGCATGGTCCTCGCAGGCGATGGTGTGATGTGGATGGTGAATGATATGCAATCCCTTAGTCAGTCCCTGTTCTCCGTTGACTGCTGCTATACTGGTGTACAGGTTGGTTTTGTTTACACACACGTTGCTCGTGGTCGTAGTCACACTGCACCTACTCCAGGTCGAGATCGATCAAGGTTTACACTGTACAACACACAAGGTCTGTAGTCAATACGGACATCTCAACCATCACACACCATACTGAAAAGTAGGTAAATACATCATGTAGTCCCCCCCCCGTCTCTAACATTCACTGGGTTATCTACACAACTTGGATCTGGACAACGGACTATGGTAATATGTACATGTAGTTCAGTACTACCCTCGATCAACACTGATTCATTCATTGACTGATTTCGCTTCTCTTTCGATTTGTTCTCTCGTCCGTGCTCTTTTGACTACACGTAAATTATACACATACCTGATGCATGCTGTTTGAAGCCGGGACCGTTCATAATGTGCATGGTCACGTGTGATACAGGATCTGTTGACCTACATTATACAGATATTCACGGTACAGTCGTCCCTCTCTAATCCGGCACTTGTTAATCCGGAACCCTTGCCAACCGGCGCACTTTCTGATGAAACCGATTTTTTTCGTTCAATTCCTACATCGTAATCCGGCACTTGAATTCCGCCTCCGGCAGTGACTTTTTGAAACGAATCGCTCAAACTGCACGTAGTTTGATTTCATAATCCGGCAGTCGTAAATCGCGTTCAGTTATCGATCGAATTCAGTTGACACCTGTACTCGACCTCGCGCGGGAGAGTTCAGTTCGGTTGGTTGTTAGGACTTTTCCGAACCCGAACTCAATTTATACAAAGAGAAAGACCAAGGAACTACAAGTTACGCTATACTGTCTACTAACACCACCAGTTACAAAACAATCAGCGACGATGCACGACACTGACCGACGGTACTGACGTTCTACAACTAACTGGCTAACAGCTCTAGCACATTGGATGCGCACTCCAACAGCCTTCCAACTCTGGCACAAGCATCCCGCGCACTTGCTGATGCAATTGTTTGCTTCGAAGGACATCCGTCGTTCGACCTGCATGATGTCGACTGCTTGCGTGGCCTTCTCAAGAGGGTCAATGTTGTCCAGGAGACAACTGCTAAGCAGTCAACCATACTTTCTTATTTTAGCAAGGAGTAGTGTCTTGCCAATTTTCAGGCCTGTGTGTGTGTGTGTGTGTGTGCGTGTGTGTGCAAGAGTACATGTGAACATGTTCTCTGTTTTACTTTATCACTTCGTCACTGTGTATATTCCTGGAGAACAGTTGAAAATATAAAGTTGTGCATCAAATACTTGGATCGACACGGAAAAACCCTGCGTTTTGACGTATGACACATGCATGCAATTGGGTAGGGCCGGGTCAGAGGGCAGGATTTCTTAATCCAGCACCCTCGTTAATCCAGCAGAAAACGCCGTAGCAAAAGGTGCCGGATTAGAGAGGGACGACTGTATACATATGCATGGCCACGTGTGCTACAGGATCTGTTGACCTGCATTATACAGATATTGTTTGTTTGTTTGTAAACTTTATTTAGAGTGGGAAGTCCAAAACAGGCCCTAGCCTAATAACAATGGTCCCACTTGTAACAGTTTTCCCCTGTTCTCTATAACTTTACACTCCCTCGCACCTCATGCGTCTTACGCCTGTCTATTAGCACCTTCATTGGCGCCATTGCCACATGTATACTATCACATTTTGCATATAACTGGTCGAGGCGCGCTCAACCAGGCCTCTTACTTTTCAAGTTTGATTAAACCTGTTACACTGGTAGCAGAGGATGGTTCCTACTCTGCTTTTGGCAGGTGTTCTGGTCGCTCTGCTTACGCTCCTCGTACTCGTCGTTCGGCTGATAAACGATATCAAGACCGCTCAGCGCGTTAGCCAAGGAAACCGAACGATACATCCGAACTCGGAACCGTGGGAGCCAACACCCCGCCTTACGAAAGAGCCGCCTGTGTTTGGAGGAGATTCCGCTACATTCAAAGAATGGACGTTTGCAATGGACATGGCCCTACGGTCGTTGGCGCTCCCAAATGCGGCACAGAGGGTCGACTACGCGGCAGGATTTTTGACTGGAAACGCTCGTCTTTGGTTGATAGCGGCATTGGAAGCTAACCAAGTGTTTTCCGACTGGCCTGCTCTGAAAGCGACACTTGGCGATGTGTACGGACCACGGCACAACGAGGAAACATCGCGTATGGGACTAATTTCCGCAGCGCAGCGCGGGTCGCTGGACGCATACATTGCTGCTTTCACTCGCCTCAGCCTGCAAGTGCCGGAAATCGACCACCACACCAGAGCGCTGCTGTTCGTCAGGGGTCTAGTGCCGCACATCCAGCGACAGGTCATGCGTGAGCATCCACGTACCCTGGAGCAAGCTGTCATGGCAGCAAACACCGTGGAGCAGTCATCAGGGCCACCGGCGTCGGGGCCACCAGCCAGTAGAGAGTCGCGTTCCGTGCCCAGCTTCCGTGGTCAGACTCAGGGCCTCCGCAAGCTGACGGACCAAGAGCGTGTCCAACTGCGAGCAATGGGACACTGCTTTGCTTGCAGGAAGCCAGGCCACCTCGCTAAAGACTGTACTGAGGGTGGACAGCGCTACCCAAACGCTGGTCGCCAGTAAGAAAGGGGGTGCGCTTACTGGCGACGACCCAAGCACCCACGCCGGTACCAGTCGCTAACCGGTTCGGAGCTCTGGAGGTTGAAGACGTTGCTCTCCAGGAACCTACGGAGCCGGAGACACCCATAGCTGTAGGAAATTGTCCCGTTGCAGAAAGGTGTCATGTCAGCAACGTCAGCGTCGGCAATGAACCTGAACACGACCTACTGCGCATACAGGGAAAGATCGGCGGTCGCCGTGCAGTGATGCTGATAGATTCCGGTTCGACGCATGACTTCATTGCAGACAGTTTTGTTCGAAAGCATCATCTTGACACGGATGCAAGCTCAGCAGTGCTGAGCGTAACATTGGCGGACGGCTCGACCAGCGAGGTCCCGCAGATTTCCACACGCACGCTAAGGGTGACAGTCGGGGGCTTCAGTGAGGAACAGCACTTTACTGTGTACCCCCTGACTCGCTACGACGCTATTCTTGGCAAGCCGTGGCTTACAAGGAACAACCCCAGCATCAACTTCCGTACGAACGAAGTTCAGTTGGACGGTGAGCCCTTTGTTGCCAAATTGCCTTCAGCTAACCCGCCGACAGCCGACCGGCCATCTGTGGAAAGCATGTTTATCAGTGGCCGACAAGCTCGTCATGCCCTGAGGAGTGGAGCTGAGGGGTTTCTTGCATGGGTCACTGCTGCAAACGAGGAGAATCGTTCCGGGCCACAACTCCAGGAATCAGAGCAACAAGACATCCAGAACCTGCTCAAGAGGTACCAGGATTTATTTCCAGACGAGCTGCCGAATGAGCTTCCACCGAAGAGACCAGTCGACCATGAAATCCAGATAGAAGATGGAGCCAGACCACCGTCTCGACCCGCCTACCGCCTGCCGAAACCAGAGATGGACGAGCTCCAGTCACAGCTGTCAGAATTACTTGAGAAGGGATTCATTGAGCCAAGTAAGTCGCCATACGGTGCACCTGTGTTTTTTGTGAAAAAGTCGGATGGTACTCTGAGAATGGTGTGCGATTGGCGAGAATTGAATAGAATTACGATCAAAAACAAAGCTTGTCTTCCTAATATTGATGACTTATTCGACACGATCCAGGGCAGTGCATATTTCTCCAAGTTGGACTTGCGGTCGGGGTACAATCAAATCAGAATTCAAGACTCGGATGTTTCTAAGACGGCCATTAATACGCCGTTCGGCCACTTCCAATTTAGAGTCATGGGATTCGGGCTGACTAATGCCCCGGCCACCTTTCAGTCACTCATGAACTCTATTCTGCAACCGCATCTCCGAAAATTCGTTGTAGTATTCTTGGATGACATTCTAGTTTTCAGCAAGACCTGGGAAGATCATCAGCATCATCTTCAAACAGTTCTAGAAACACTTAGAAATAGTGAGCTGTATTGCAAACAGTCTAAATGCGAATTCGGCGTGAGAGAAGTTCTCTTCTTGGGGCATAAAATCAACGGCACATCAATTTCCCCTGATCCCAAGAAGATAAGTGCTGTGGAAACATGGCCAACTCCGTCGTCAGTAACTGATGTGAGGAAGTTTCTTGGCTTTGCAAACTATTTCCGAAGGTTCATAGATCGACACTCGACCATCTCTCGTCCATTAGAAGAAATCACCGGAAAAAATTCACGCTTTGAATGGAGCGCTGCTAGACAGAAGGCATTCGAGTCTCTAAAATCAGCATTACTCGAGGCGCCAGTGTTGCAACTGGCCGATGTTGAGAAAAGCTTCACGGTAGAAACTGACGCAAGTGACTTTGCCGTGGCGGGTGTGCTCCTGCAGCAGGGAGAAGATATGGATTTGCATCCCGTAGCCTATTGCAGTCGGAAACTGTCAGCTGCAGAACGCAACTATACTGCGGCCGAGAGGGAAACGTTGGCTGTGGTATTTGCATTAAAGTGCTGGAGAATCTATCTATTCCGCCACTTTGACCTGATGACTGATAATATGGGTGTTGTCTATTTACGAACCAAACCGACTCTCACCAAGCGTGAGGCAAGATGGGTAGAGTTTTTAGCTGACTATGACTTTACGGTCTTTCACAAACCAGGAAAGAAAAACATTGCCGACCCGCTTTCACGCCGTCCAGATCTGTTCAGTGATTCTGAAATAGGCGGGTCATCCTATCCTCCTAACATTCAGTTGAATGCCATAGAGCATACCCTAGAGATTAATCCAGACTTAGCGCAGTTAATTGTCAGCGGTTACAAGTGCGACAAGGATCTTGCTCCCATTATCAGGAGACTGAAAAATTCAAGCCATGACAATCTGCACGACCGTTACCTTCTAAATGAAACACCCGGTTATCTTTATCTCAGATCTTCACCACAGAACAGGTTATGCATTCCAAAGAGTAGCAAACTCCGACTCGCCCTGCTTCAAGAATACCATGACTGTGTGACTGCGGGGCATCCCGGTCGAGATCGCACCTACTTCAGACTCGCTAGATATTTCTATTGGCCCAGAATGGGACTGGATGTAAAGGCGTTTGTCAAGTCATGTGACGTCTGCCAACGAGTTAAAGGTGGCCAGCTAAAAACTGGTCTCTTGCAGAATTTACCAGTGCCCAGTCAGCCGTGGGCGGATATCTCGATGGATTTTATCATGGGTTTGCCTAGGACCGACACAGGTCATGATGCTATATATGTATTTGTAGACCGCTTGACAAAGTGTGTACATTTAGCACCTACTTCCTCTACTATTGACGCTAAAGGAAGTGCTGATCTGTATATTCAACATGTATTTCGACTTCATGGTTTGAGTTCTAGTATTGTATGTGATCGTGATCCAAGATTTACGGCAGCATTTTTTCAGGAATTGTTTGATCGCTTAGGAACGAAACTAGCATTTAGTACTGCCAATCACCCTCAGACAGATGGCCTAACTGAACGAGTAAACAGAATAGTAGAGGATGTGCTGAGGGCTTTTGTAAATCATAAACAAGATAACTGGGATATGCTCCTACCTCTCTGTGAGTTTTCTATCAACAGCGCTACTCAATCATCTACAGGAAACACACCGTTCTTCTTAAATTACGGTCTAAATCCCAGAGCACCACCCGACTTCCTCAACCCTATTCAGGGAGGCAGAGATTCAGCTGATTGGTTGCAAGCAAGACAAGACGCGGTCAAGATCTCACAAGATGCGCTAGTGGCAGCTCAAGCTCGTCAGGCCTTCTATGCAGATCGGACAAGGGTCGAGGGAAAGCTGAAGGTGGGAGATTTGGTAATGGTCTACCGGGATTTCCTCCTGACTCCTGAAGCTCGGGACCGACCATCCCATAAATTACGCCCCAAGTGGTTTGGCCCCTTTCCTATAACCCATGTGGTCGGCCCGAATGCCTACAAGCTCAAGTTGCCTCATACCAGCCGCTGTCACCCGGTATTTAATGTGTCGGCACTCCGTGCCTACGAGAAGAACGCTATTCCTAATAGGAGACAGCCTACGCCTCCGCCTATCACGGACCTTGATGGTCATGCCCGCTATGTGGTGGAGAACATTCTCAGTCACCGCCGCCGGCAGAATCAGCTTCAGTACCTAGTCAAGTGGCAAGGCTACTCTGATGCCACTTGGGAGCCTGAACATTATTTGTTGGATGAATCTGGTAATGACATTGTTCCACTTCAGAAGTACAAAACCTTGGCTTCTGCCCGCTGAGTTTTGCAGTTGAACTTCTAGTTTCACCTTACACATTTGTTGAGCTTATTACACTTTATTTGCATGGAGTTTCAGTCGTCTTATTGTGTTACTTCAGTGCGAAGCCTTTTTCGTCTCGCACGTGTTTGCGCTTATTGTACTCTATTCCACTTGAGCATTTGGGTTATAAGCTCCTTCCTCTCCATAGGAGGGGGATGATGTAACAGTTTTCCCCTGTTCTCTATAACTTTACACTCCCTCGCACCTCATGCGTCTTACGCCTGTCTATTAGCACCTTCATTGGCGCCATTGCCACATGTATACTATCACATTTTGCATATAACTGGTCGAGGCGCGCTCAACCAGGCCTCTTACTTTTCAAGTTTGATTAAACCTGTTACACCACTAGTGAGGGAATGCTGTATATCTGTGCATAAGCCTAGCGGATCAGTGAGTGTAACAGCAACTAGTAGGGAAAGAAAAAGAGAGAAGAAAAACAACTCAAAACAGGAGTTGCGACTTGCATAGGGAGAAAATAACGTAAAGAGCAGTGCATACAGCATTTGTAAAAAGGCTTATTTATCTGGTAAGCAAAAAGGCAAGAGCCATTGACTTAAAGCGATTGCGTTTTCTTTCTTGCCTGACCGCAGCGGGGAGCTGGTTCCATAAGATGGTCCCAGCATAGGTAACACGTTTGGCAAGATATGCAGTTGGGCTGGCTGGGACAATCAGTAAATTACTGTGCCCACCACGAGTTTGAGTGGAATTACTGCGGCTGAAAAAGTTAGCGAACAACATGCTGATGTTAGAGGAGTCATGGAGACAACGCCAGATAAAAACCAGAAGGTGCATGTTGGCGTATGTGGTCAATGTTTGGATGTTCATGCGCGTAAGAATATTGCTTGTGGGTGTCCAGGGAGGTACCCGACAGACTGTGCGTACAGCACGCTTGAAGAGCCCATTAAGCCGTCTACTTTGATACGCCGTGAGAAATGGTAAGTAAGCAGAAGCGGCATACATAGAGTGTGATAAAATGAAAGAACGAAAATAGGCTATGCGACATTGAAAAGGCAGGAACGTAGCGTATCGTCTGAGCACGCCAACTTTCGACGCGACGCCTCGTGCGACGTGGTCGACCATGGTGTTCCAGCTCATGTCCGCATCAAAGTGGAGACCTAAATATTTCGCAGAGCGAACAGTTGGCAGAGGCAGTCCATTACATTGCACTTGCAAGTCAAATGTTTGAGATCGTACTGGCGATATCGACATGATCTGTGTCTTCGTTTCATTCAAGATGAGACCGCGGTTCCTAAGCCAATCGGCGAGGTGCTGGACAGCACTTGAGAGATTTTGGGACACCTCATCCGTGCTCATGCCGCTGGATCTAATTGAGATATCGTCCGCAAACTGCAGGGTCGCAACGTTGTAAGGGGACAGCTCTTTCGCAATGTCACGGACGTAGAGAACAAACAACAGGGGCCCGAGAACTGACCCCTGTGGTACTCCGGAGAAGCTGGTGTATGGTGAGCTCTGTACCTGACCGACTTTGACATACTGTGTCCGATCTGAGAGGTAGTCTGCAAGCCATTGCAGCACCGTTCCACCAATTCCAACCTCGAATAGGTCCTGAATAAGGGTTTGGTGCTTCACCTTATCAAATACTTTTGACATATCTACGAAAGCAATCCCCGTGAAGTACTTTTTTGTCTGGGCTTGGCATATGCCCTCAACGGCTAATACAAGGGCATCACATGTGGAATGATGTGAACGATAGCCGAACTGAGTTGGTGAAAATAGATCATGTCGGCACAAGTACTGAGTGAGCTGATCATGGATGACTCGCTCCAAAAGCTTTGAAGCTATCGACATTAGAGACACGGGTCTGTGATTCTTTGCTATGCTGGGATCACCACCTTTAAACAGAGGTGAAATGCTGGCCACCTTCATAGGAGCTGGGAAATGTCCCTCCCTCATGGATTTGTTGAACAGTAAGGCCAATGACGGCGCAAGAACATCTGCATGAGCTCGAAGAAGGGCTGCAGGGATGCCGTCACTGCCAGTTGCCTTCGTCGGATTCTGTTGCTCTAGAAGCTTCCGGACTTTTGCAATAGATACAGGAACAAATTCCACAAAACTAGTTGCCGTTCGTGGCCCTTGGGGTAGGTGAAGATGAACTGGGCGGCTGGGATCTTCCACGATCTTGGCGAAAGCACTTCGAATTGCCTCAGCTGAGCACTGAAGCGGTGCCGATTTTCTTTGTTTCCCCGTCAACTGGTTGATGATTCGCCAGGTTTGTTTTACATCACAAGTCGCAAGCTGAAATTTTGTACTGTAGTACGCTTCTTTCAGCTTCCGGTTACAGGTAGTGGCCTCCCTTCTCGCCGCTTTGAATGTGGCGTACCTTTGCTCAGATCTGTCTGACAGGACCAGACAGGCACAGTGGGTTGGTCAAAGACCATGATTGAGATACGAGAGGTACCTGGTTCAAGTCCTGCCTGGGAGCGGTTTTTCCAGCCGTGCTGCTACCCACAGTCAACTGGGAACTTGTGGCCAGGCACAAGGGGTACATGGATGCAGCTAATGGGGTTTTTTTTTGCACTTGTGCCAGTGGTTGTGAGACTTGCCCACTCACCCCCACCGTAAGGCGCTGCATCTGCCGCTAGGGTTTATCGGGTGTTAGCGGCCGTCGTGAGTTCCCTTCGGGAACGGATACGATAATTTACTTTACTTTTACTTTACTTTGTCTGACAGCCACTTTCTGTGAAGCCGGTTGCGCTTACTCAAAAGGTGCAAGAGCTGGCTGTCCATCCACGGTACCGATTGTCGCTTGTGCTGCTTACAAGATCTAAGAGGGGCATGAGTGTCAAGCACCTGCAGGAAGCGATTATTCCACTCCGTCCACATGTCTGTTGGGCTGCCTTCGATGCTGCAAAAATTCTGCTGAATCAAGTCAGCTTTGAAGCGTTCATGATTGATCCTTCGGTAGTTCCGGCACAACATTGATGTCTCGGGACTCCTTGTCGGGTCAAGGTAGAATTCACTTATGACCGCTGCATGGTCGCTGAAAGCCACGGGATGGATCGTTGCCACATTGTGCTGGTCAAACGTATTGAAGAACAGATCCAATGTGGTGGGTGTGGAATTAGATGCAAACCGTGTATATTCACGTGCATGGTCACGTGTGATACAGGATCTGTTGACCTACATTATACAGATATTCACGGTATACAGTAATGTGCATGTACATGTAGGTCGGCAAAGACTGTACTAGCTGTAGCCCCCATTGTAAGAGTTACTTTGTGTAGTTCCTGCCAAGTACTAAAAATGCCGCGAAAATTTCACGCTTTACAGTAATGTCCTGTTCATTCAGTCTTGCTCTATTTCTTCTTATGTGTTCTGTCACCTCTTGTCTATTTCTCTCTTTCTTCTTCACATATTATGCTTCACAGTGCTGGAGAAACCAGTCTGAAGTGAAAACTCAAGATTTCTTCGCTCCTGTACACCTCTCTGTGTTTTGATATCCACCAGGTACACACTGCAACTAGTTTCTCCATCGATATCCTGGTGGTCTGGGAGACACTGATCGGCTATTCCACAGCTATCGCCAGCCTCTCTACACCCTCACTTTGCCACCCCTCTCTCCCCTGTCCCCATTCCCATACATAAGACAATCATGTACATGTAGGTATTAGAAACACCCATGTAAAGTTTTGAACTGGAAAACACAATACTGTACCGAGAAGTCTCTATTAGCATCACGAATATCCAGTTAAAGTTTGCGTACACTTTCCAGTCGAAACACTAATTCGCAGATTCGGGTCAGGAGAGTCAAAAATTTACTACGTAGTTCTGTGCACAAGGGGCACACGGATGTGATTTCTCCGCAATCGTGCGAGTTGTTGCAAGACTTATCCCCTCACCCCGACCGTTAATCGTCGCATCTGTCGCTAGGTTTACAGGATATTAGCCACCGTCGTGAACTACATGTAGTTCCGGGAGCGGACACTCTAATTTATTCTTTTTATTCTATTGACCGTCGTGACGCGACACACTTGAGGACGGGCAGTCCTGAACGGGATCAGTCCAAGCACGAAGTGACAAAATAGGGAATAACGCTTGAATGTACAGTTGGTTGTAGATTAGCTAGATTTGGGTGAGTCGTTTGTGAAGGTGGAAGTGAACAAATAAATGAAACAACAGTACATACACGTACTATGATGTACAACACAAATTCTGAAAATGAACAACTAAACCTACTACTACACTGAGAGGGGAAATGATAATGGCTGATGTGGTGACGTCACGTGATAGTCTCGAAGCTGCCAACTCTGTGTGCGCAAATACTATGAAAACATATTCTCAGAGTGTGAAGTAGTTCACTCAGTCAAACATCTGTTGTCTCTTGCTCTATCTGTTTGGTACAACAGTGCAAGCGAAGAGAGTTGCGATCACGTGACTGTGAGAATCTCTTGCCTTAAAGGGGAAGTTAAGGCAAAAGTAAAAATTTCACCAGTTGTAGTCTTCGGGGTGCTGAGTCGAATGGTCGTGGTCCGAGGAAGCTGAGACGCTCCCTTCCTACTTGAATCCCAATCGAACTCGCGTACTTCCACCGAAACTGGGTGACTGCGCCCTACTACATGTAGATGGGGATTTGTATGCAAAATGTCACTAAAAGCGCCATTTCGTTCTTATAAAAGTACGGATGACCGCGATTGGCCCATATGTTGTAGTCTTTTGGACGCTGAGTCGACTGGTTTTGGTCCGAAAAGGCTGCGATGCGGCGTTCCTCCTTTATTCCCAATCGAACATGGTTGAAGAAGCGGTCACGTGCTCCTGCGTACACCAGTCACCTGGTCACCGTGCCTGCAGGGTACAACTTACTAGCCTGTTTGACCTTTTTTGGGTGCAGTCCTGTCACTCGAGTTGAACTCGAGTTGAACCTTGGTGTGAAAGTTGTCACCTGCTGGCGTGGTGACCAGGTGATTTGGGCACGCAGTACCACGTGACCGCTTCTTCAACCATGTTCGATTGGGAATAAAGGAGGAACGCTGCATCGCAGCCTTTTCGGACCAAAACCAGTCGACGCAGCGTCCAAAAGACTACAACATATGGGCCAATCGCGGTCATCCGTGCTTTTATAAGAACGAAATGGCGCTTTTAGTGACATTTTGCATACAAATCCCCATCTAGTAGGGCGCAGTCACCCAGTTTCGGTGGAAGTGCGCGAGTTCGATTGGGATTCAAGTAGGAAGGGAGCGTCTCAGCTTCCTCGGACCACGACCATTCGACTCAGCACTCCGAAGACTACAACTGGTGAAATTTTAATTTTTGCCCTAACTTCCCTTTTAATGAAAACCCGGTATTACACCTTGCATGAACGACGTCACTGTTTGTATGATTGTGTAGTGTTGATGTGTAAACACTGAACAGATTTGTGTACACCGAGAAATCTGGTCGCTTGAGTTGCTCACAGCACATCGGCACGACGTCCCTACATCGCCTATGTTTTGTTCTTTTCCAAGTTTCTTTTTGTACTCCTCTTGTTTTCCAGTGGGGCTGTGATAAACTGATAAAAGAAAAAAAATAAAAAAAATAATAAAAATGCAGATGTTGAAATACACGTGATCTGACTACTACCGTACTGGCAATATCGCAACATATTATGTTGCCGCGTAACGCGTAACGCAGGGGGGTGCGGCGTAACGCGCGACCAGGCTAGTGCGACAAATTTTCGTTGCGTTCGTAACGCGCGTCAGGCGGGGTGCGGCGATCTTTTCATTGAATGCAGTTTGCACTGCAAAGGCTGAAAACTGTGAAAGCACGTGTACCGCGTGGCAAAAAAAAGGACTGCGGCAATATACATGTAGAAACCGGTGTATTACGGCTCCTGTGCGACTTTGCATGTAACGCCCTGCGTGCGGCAAACAAGTGCCAATGTAACGCTTCATGGCCTCACTGCGGCAACATATTGCCAGTACGGTAATAGGTCTTTTGCCAAAATTATACGGAGCATCAGCAAATCGAATTTTCGATTTGATTATTCGAATGGCAAAAAGAAAATCAGAGAGAAAATTCGAATGAAAAAGAGGTTCAGCATGTAGCGCAGTCCAGTATTTTCGAATCAATTTTTTTTTAGCTTGAGCAGTTGAGGACTGGGATTTTGAGATGTGCAATGAACGGAGTTGCTGTTGTTTCTCATTGCCTTTGGGGATGACGCGAAGCGGCGGATGCTTCATCCGATTCAGGCTATTGGCGATAGGATCTCTCTTGGAGACCCCTTAATAATATCTTTATTAGGATGACCCAGAGGCTTGTCGCCTATCAAGGGGTTCACCGCTTTGAAGGATGTACATGTACATGTACACGTATGAGCTAAAGTGAAAGTAGTGAAAAGTTGTGCAGCGTGAATGCGTTGGGGAGCACACGGGGGGGGGGGGGTTATGTACATTGAAAAGGCGGATCTCAGCCGAGCTCCTCCGCTATCCCTTGCATATCAGGAGACCCGCGGACGAATAGCTGAGGGTGGGCCCTACACTGCCTCAGCAGAATGAGATCCATGGTAAGGTCGACCCTCAAATATTTGGCACACTTTGAGTTGCCCTCTCCCTGCGGGGAACTCACCATAGACGCAGATGCCGAGACAACGCCAGCACGGCTACTGCAGTGCAGTACTGGGAGCAGGAGGCATACCGGGGCTGGTAGTTGGTGACAAAGCCATGATTCCAGGATACTTGAAATGAAACAAAATGCACACTTGATAGAACTTTTCACAGTTCGAGAGAGAGGAAAGCGTCAAGATTGACAAGAAGTCCGGTTCGACTGTCCCTTGTGCACTGACATGTACAACTACGACTAGTACTTCAGTCTTTAGTAAGAACTAGTAGCTACATGCACAAGAATGAGTACTCTAATTTCAGAAATTTTCCTTGCTCAATATTTTCGGTATGAGGGCAACAGGCCAGGTTAGGTGAACAGAAATTTTCGGTACAGAGAAGCCGTTCCCTATTGGATTATGTGTAAGTGTTTGTTCGGTGTATTGAATTTTTAGGTATGAAACAGACGCACCGAAAGTACCGAAAATAAAAGTACACCGAAAATTTGTGAAATTAATTACAGTACTCGTAGTGCGCCGTGTACTAGAGCACGCGCGGAGCATTCGAAAAGTATTCGAAAAGTATTTTCTGTTTGCGGGCATTTTTCAGTCGAACAAAGCCCTAGTTTCGACCAGGGAGTGTAACAGGTTTAATCAAACTTGAAAAGTAAGAGGCCTGGTTGAGCGTGCCTCGACCAGTTATATACAAATGTGATAGTATACATGTGGCAATGGCGCCAATGAAGGTGCTAATAGACAGGCGTAAGACGCATGAGGTGCGAGGGAGTGTAAAGTTATAGAGAACAGGGGAAAACTGTTACATCATCCCCCTCCTATGGAGAGGAAGGAGCTTATAACCCAAATGCTCAAGTGGAATAGAGTACAATAAGCGCAAACACGTGCGAGACGAAAAAAGGCTTTGCACTGAAGTAACACAATAAGATGACTGAAACTCCATGCAAATTAAAGTGTAATAAGCTCAACAAATGTGTAAGGTGAAACTAGAAGTTCAACTGCAAAACTCAGCGGGCAGAAGCCAAGGTTTTGTACTTCTGAAGTGGAACAATGTCATTACCAGATTCATCCAACAAATAATGTTCAGGCTCCCAAGTGGCATCAGAGTAGCCTTGCCACTTGACTAGGTACTGAAGCTGATTCTGCCGGCGGCGGTGACTGAGAATGTTCTCCACCACATAGCGGGCATGACCATCAAGGTCCGTGATAGGCGGAGGCGTAGGCTGTCTCCTATTAGGAATAGCGTTCTTCTCGTAGGCACGGAGTGCCGACACATTAAATACCGGGTGACAGCGGCTGGTATGAGGCAACTTGAGCTTGTAGGCATTCGGGCCGACCACATGGGTTATAGGAAAGGGGCCAAACCACTTGGGGCGTAATTTATGGGATGGTCGGTCCCGAGCTTCAGGAGTCAGGAGGAAATCCCGGTAGACCATTACCAAATCTCCCACCTTCAGCTTTCCCTCGACCCTTGTCCGATCTGCATAGAAGGCCTGACGAGCTTGAGCTGCCACTAACGCATCTTGTGAGATCTTGACCGCGTCTTGTCTTGCTTGCAACCAATCAGCTGAATCTCTGCCTCCCTGAATAGGGTTGAGGAAGTCGGGTGGCGCTCTGGGATTTAGACCGTAATTTAAGAAGAACGGTGTGTTTCCTGTAGATGATTGAGTAGCGTTGGCTCAATGAATCCCTTCTCAAGTAATTCTGACAGCTGTGACTGGAGCTCGTCCATCTCTGGTTTCGGCAGGCGGTAGGCGGGTCGAGACGGTGGTCTGGCTCCATCTTCTATCTGGATTTCATGGTCGACTGGTCTCTTCGGTGGAAGCTCATTCGGCAGCTCGTCTGGAAATAAATCCTGGTACCTCTTGAGCAGGTTCTGGATGTCTTGTTGCTCTGATTCCTGGAGTTGTGGCCCGGAACGATTCTCCTCGTTTGCAGCAGTGACCCATGCAAGAAACCCCTCAGCTCCACTCCTCAGGGCATGACGAGCTTGTCGGCCACTGATAAACATGCTTTCCACAGATGGCCGGTCGGCTGTCGGCGGGTTAGCTGAAGGCAATTTGGCAACAAAGGGCTCACCGTCCAACTGAACTTCGTTCGTACGGAAGTTGATGCTGGGGTTGTTCCTTGTAAGCCACGGCTTGCCAAGAATAGCGTCGTAGCGAGTCAGGGGGTACACAGTAAAGTGCTGTTCCTCACTGAAGCCCCCGACTGTCACCCTTAGCGTGCGTGTGGAAATCTGCGGGACCTCGCTGGTCGAGCCGTCCGCCAATGTTACGCTCAGCACTGCTGAGCTTGCATCCGTGTCAAGATGATGCTTTCGAACAAAACTGTCTGCAATGAAGTCATGCGTCGAACCGGAATCTATCAGCATCACTGCACGGCGACCGCCGATCTTTCCCTGTATGCGCAGTAGGTCGTGTTCAGGTTCATTGCCGACGCTGACGTTGCTGACATGACACCTTTCTGCAACGGGACAATTTCCTACAGCTATGGGTGTCTCCGGCTCCGTAGGTTCCTGGAGAGCAACGTCTTCAACCTCCAGAGCTCCGAACCGGTTAGCGACTGGTACCGGCGTGGGTGCTTGGGTCGTCGCCAGTAAGCGCACCCCCTTTCTTACTGGCGACCAGCGTTTGGGTAGCGCTGTCCACCCTCAGTACAGTCTTTAGCGAGGTGGCCTGGCTTCCTGCAAGCAAAGCAGTGTCCCATTGCTCGCAGTTGGACACGCTCTTGGTCCGTCAGCTTGCGGAGGCCCTGAGTCTGACCACGGAAGCTGGGCACGGAACGCGACTCTCTACTGGCTGGTGGCCCCGACGCCGGTGGCCCTGATGACTGCTCCACGGTGTTTGCTGCCATGACAGCTTGCTCCAGGGTACGTGGATGCTCACGCATGACCTGTCGCTGGATGTGCGGCACTAGACCCCTGACGAACAGCAGCGCTCTGGTGTGGTGGTCGATTTCCGGCACTTGCAGGCTGAGGCGAGTGAAAGCAGCAATGTATGCGTCCAGCGACCCGCGCTGCGCTGCGGAAATTAGTCCCATACGCGATGTTTCCTCGTTGTGCCGTGGTCCGTACACATCGCCAAGTGTCGCTTTCAGAGCAGGCCAGTCGGAAAACACTTGGTTAGCTTCCAATGCCGCTATCAACCAAAGACGAGCGTTTCCAGTCAAAAATCCTGCCGCGTAGTCGACCCTCTGTGCCGCATTTGGGAGCGCCAACGACCGTAGGGCCATGTCCATTGCAAACGTCCATTCTTTGAATGTAGCGGAATCTCCTCCAAACACAGGCGGCTCTTTCGTAAGGCGGGGTGTTGGCTCCCACGGTTCCGAGTTCGGATGTATCGTTCGGTTTCCTTGGCTAACGCGCTGAGCGGTCTTGATATCGTTTATCAGCCGAACGACGAGTACGAGGAGCGTAAGCAGAGCGACCAGAACACCTGCCAAAAGCAGAGTAGGAACCATCCTCTGCTACCAGTGTAACAGGTTTAATCAAACTTGAAAAGTAAGAGGCCTGGTTGAGCGTGCCTCGACCAGTTATATACAAATGTGATAGTATACATGTGGCAATGGCGCCAATGAAGGTGCTAATAGACAGGCGTAAGACGCATGAGGTGCGAGGGAGTGTAAAGTTATAGAGAACAGGGGAAAACTGTTACATTTTTCAGTCGAACAAAGCCCTAGTTTCGACCAGGGAGTCGTCAAATATGGTATTTGACGACTCCCTGGTTTCGACTGATTGAGTGCTTTTCGTGACGATTCTCGAATTTCACTTGAATATTCGATTTGCTGATGCTCCGTAATAAGACACACAGTGACTTGGCGGGGCATGGCATGCGTACTGAATGCGTGACACAGGCACGCGAGACATATACCAGATATACAGTGCATACGAGTCACGCGCGAGCTCTTGTTCCTGAACCGCAACGATCAATCACCGCGTTTGGGACCAAGCCGCTTTTACGGGCAACAATATTATGAATATAAAACGCAAGGTATTGTAAAAGCAATTTTCTGAAAATAATGATGATGATGATGATGATAATGATTAAAAGGCCTCTTTTACGGGCAAACAGAACACAATTGACAGTGGCATGGCGAATGATTAGAACACAACACCAAAAAATGAAAACAATTGTATGTGTGAAAAAACGCAAAAACGAGAAACAAAAAAACAAAAAACAAAAAACAATAAAAAAAACAAAAAAAAAACAAAAAAAAACAAAAACACCAAAAACAAAAACAAACAAAAAAACAAACAACAACGAGTTCATGGAATTTTTAAGGATTTTTATGTTATTCAAAATCGATTTTCGTGTTCCGCTCATCAGTGAATAGTATCGGAACTGAGGGTACTGTGTACAACAATAGAACATTTTATAACAGCATAATTAATTAAAAGTGTGAACAACAAAGGAAGTGCTACAGCATTACATAATAGGTGTCAAACATAGTGCTAACGTATATAACTGAGTGCAGCCACAAAGCAAGAGGTGATACAGTGCAACATGACACAACATTTACATCTGATAACCAGCTACGAGAACAACTTTAGCGCGAATAACATAAAAATCCTTAAAAATTCCATGAACTCGTTGTTGTCTGGCCATGTCTGCATCGATTATACTCCTAATTGCACTAATAAAATTGCTTTCTCCACGCCGACTCTTTAAAAAAACAAACAAAAAACAAAAATCAGGAAAATACAAGGGCACTGTCCTGCCCACCATCGTCTCCAAAACCTCACAGCCGGCCCTCCGAGATTGCCAACTCTCGCAATGCATTCACAGGACGGTGATATGACGATCGAGCACCGCGGATGCACATGATCGCCGACCGCAACAATGCAAACGCCAGTCGACACCGGACATATGTCATTGTCTGGGCATACAACTTCGTGTCCCCACTCGAAATGAGGCCACACAGGCGCTTAACAAATCTGGAGCACTCTGGCGCACAACAACCGGCCGTGGTGAAAACTAGTGGAGTAAATGTCCCACGGTCCACATTGATGATGCGCTCAGCATACTGCAGCTTCTTCTTCCTCTCATGCTCCGCCAACAGTTTGTCGAGAGGTTTGGTGGCATAGGACGGAGCATCGGGATGAAAAACCCGGACATCCAGGAAAGCATTCTGTGCCCTGGTCCACAGCCCTCGAGCCCGGATATCAGCGCGAGCATCGTTGGCGGTGATAGTTGAGGCTGCCAGAAACACCTCTCCCGAAACCGGAGCAAGCTGAGGCTCGACAGCGACATCCGAGCAAACTTCAGTAAGTAAATCGGCAAGAATATCGCGAACTTCATTGTGCCGAATGGTGGGGAAACCACCAGTAGGGCAACACATGGCATGGGCCGGACTAAACGGTTGGCCACACGCGTTTGGTGTACTCACCCACGCATCGAGAAAATAGTGACTTTATTTTTTTGTTTTGTTTGTGTCTTTCAAAAGCTATGTTTCTTCAAGCGATCGCGATCGACATTCTAGAATAAAATAATGAGGACGGTCGCTGGATTTTCTCTGCCTGGTTCTTGTAAAGGGTTTAGTTTTGTTTTCTAGAACATCTCTCCTGATTTTTTAGGCATGGGAAAGGCGATCACTGCTGCGTTCCGCAGTGTAACAGCGACTGACGTTCAGAAAAAAATACTTTTTTTTACGGAGCAGCTAATGACTTAGTGGGTATAAATGTGGATAGTATGATAACGTTATAATTTAGATTGCAATATTTGCAAACGTGCAATGAATAATAATACCCCTCTTGATTAATATTATTGCTGGCGGTTTATCAATTTCCATGGTCACAACAGAACTACAAGGGTGAATATAAAAGTATATTTGCAACCATACAATAGGTCCTTTGGTAGAGCAGAGCTGGACCTAAGACGAAATGTAGCTGCTAGAGGGATGATAATGCTCATTGCG
This sequence comes from Sycon ciliatum, assembly GCF_964019385.1. Lineage (NCBI taxonomy): Eukaryota > Metazoa > Porifera > Calcarea > Leucosolenida > Sycettidae > Sycon > Sycon ciliatum. The sequence goes on along the minus strand of NC_088649.1, from coordinate 4,589,371 downwards.
TCGCTATGGGCTTCCACGAGCTCAGCGTCAACAATGCTCTGAATGCCAGCGGTTTTCCGTTTTCCTTGCCGATGCCTGCCGCCAAATATATCTGGAGTGCACAGTATTGGATCGATGTGATGGAACCAGGCCCTGAACAGATGGAGAAAGTTAGAATGTAAAACATGTATCGATAAAATTAATGTACTTTTTCTTGTGCGAAATGTTGAAGACTGCATCCTGAAGTGGTACCCGATCGAGCAAATCACCCCGTTTCCTGGACAATCCGGCTCCTCTAGCTCACAGGTAAGTCTTCAACTCGTAGATTGTCCATTTTTCAAAGGACTCGTTGTCCAAAGGCATCAGAAACCGAGCTTTGGGATCGCAAATTCAACTTGATTCTCCCTCGCAGGACTACTATCAACATTCCCTTCATCGCAACGTACCGCCACAAGAGATGAAGTGCTCGGCTAATTGATCGCTTCATCGGCCATGTATCAAACATATCAGAAAGGTCCAGCAAGAAGTAAATGCAAAAAAACCCTTTCTTCATATCGGACAGCAAAGAAGAAGCGAGAAGAAAACAGAATCCTTCGCTGTGAGTTTTTTTCCGATCCAGGATCTAGGAGAGTCCCGTTTTTCCTGGCCACCTGGGTGAGTACACGCCAAACGCGGTGATTGATCGTTGTGGTTCCAGAACAGGAGCTCGTGCTGGGAGGAATGCACTGCATGTCTCGCGTGCCTGTGTCACGCATTCAGTACGCATGCCATGCCCCGCCAAGTCACTGTGTGTCTTATTAATTTTTGCAAAAGACCTCTTCTAGATGATCATACTGGCGGTAGTCACACGTGACCACAGTGGTTAAAGAACTTTGTCTTTATTGAAAAATCCATGATTACGTGATCCGAAAAGGTGTTTCTGTGTTTGCATTTGTATTGCATTTTCATCCATTGTGTGTCTTTTGCCCGTAAAAGAGGCTCGAGTAAGCGTGGCAGTTGACAGTACTACGACCACTGTAATCCCACTGGCCAGAGTCAGCCACACACGTTACTTCTCTGCTTTCACCGAGAATCTAAGAAATGTTCAGCTGCCTACACACTCATGTCAACGAACACGCCATACTGTAGTGGAGCGTGCAGACACTAGATTACCAACACAACCTGCAGGTGAGCGTGCAGACACTAGATCACCAACACAACCTGCAGGTGAGCGTGCAGACACTAGATCACCAACACAACCTGCAGGTGAGCGTGCAGACACTAGATCACCAACACAACCTGCAGGTGAGCGTGCAGACACTAGATCACCAACACAACCTGCAGTGGAGCGTGCAGACACTGATCACCAACACAACCTGCAGTGGAGAGTGCAGACACTTGATCACCAACAAAACCTACAGTTGAAAGTGCAGAGACCAAATCTGCATCACAAAGATAAGTGGTCCTTGATGAAGAATTCCATTCCCTGCTGCATTCATCATACGGTCTAGTGCCCAGTGGAGTCACTGATATACTGCATGGCAATGACTGAGACACTGGTGATTGTCAGACACGTACACATCCTGCAGCTTGCAAACAGAAGGGGATTGTGTGTCCAACTGTGCTACTGCTGCTGCTACTGCTGCTACTGCCGTGCATGTGTGCAGTATAATGTGAAAAAGCACAAGTGCCTCAAGTACCAGCACTTGTCCGCGATATCCGATTTCTAAAGTAACGTAGTTTATCACACGGCATAATGAGGAAGCAGCAGTGCAGCAGCAGCAGCAGCATCAGCAGCAGCAGCAGCATCAGCAGCAGAAGCAGCTCTCCGTGTATTACTATCGTATTACGTGTACTAGTATGCAGTGATGTATCACAAGCATACATACAAGGAACACACCTGCGTGACTCGTGTACGGTGTAGCCAGTGAGGGAGACCTGCAACAATACATGTACTGCATACAGCACAGATATCACACTACAACCCTCCAGCACATACATGTACAATCATTGTACTCATACAGTAGAATACCTACTACTACTGCTAGTGCATGGTATTGTCAGCAGCTGTAGTACTAGTAGTACAGTAACGGCTAGTGGTGTTGTAGCCTGGGAGCAAGAACAACACTGCTGTGTGTTTGTCAGAGTTTGAATGAAATTATCAACTGAATGTCTACAGTATCACTCCTAGCAGAATACTGAAAGAATCAGTAAAATACAATTTGCACACCAGCCATAGCTATAGATTAGACGTGTGTGTGCTTGCTAGTTCTAGCATTTCCTATCTGCACACCGGTTACACTCACATCTATCACTGCTACTGCCTAGTTTAGATTAAGTCACCGTCAACTGTAGCTGCCGCTGCTCAAGCAGCTGTGGGCTACCATGAAGAGATCTTGCCCATCACCAAACCAGGGCAGACCTCAGACAAAGAGGCAACGAAAATGGAACCTGGATGAGCTGCCAAAGGCTGTCAGAGAGCTGCGTGATTCTCTATGTGCAATCTACACCAATGTCCGTACTCTGGTCGAGGACAGCAGCACAGATGAGGTGAGAAGTTTGAGCATGGATGAGATCTACGCAAACTTGCATGTTGTCTCACTTGAAGAGCTCAGTGCAAGAGTGCAGCAGCTGAATGCTGACAAACTAGGCAGCAGTGCTGGTATTGAGCAGCTCACACACTCCCTTGCTTCAGCTGCAAAGAAGCTGTGCAAAATAAAGCTGGCCAACATCCTCAAAGCAAAGAAGTCCATGAGACTAGCGCCGGGAAGGGAAACGTACCGCACCATTGCCCTCTCTTGCGCTGGTGGGGGGAAGACGTTGCTGTTTACCAAGAAAGGTCCTTACGACTGGGCACTGGGTCGCATTTGGCAAGAGATGGCTCTGGTGTTCGCCCTTGAACTCCGCTTGCCTTCCGTGCGCCAAGCTACGTGTGCTGCTGAGCTTCTGGCTTTGAGGAGCCACGACATCATTTCGGATACTGATCAATCTGAGATCTGCGCATACGTGAAAGCCCATCCAGAGAGAGTCTGCATCATACTTGATGGTTTGGACGAAACGAAACTAGACGAGTGCAGCCCGTACGTCCAGGATGTCATCGCCGGAAAACGCTTGCCGGGAGTTCGCCTCGTCATAACGTCACGCCATTCCACGGAGGCAATGAATCTCATCCACAACCCAGAGGTTGTATTCCACCGACGCGTCGAGCTCTTGGGTTTCGAGCAGCAGGAGTTAGAGAAGTATGTTCACAAGGTGCTCCCAGCTGAGAAAGCGTGCAGTCTCCTTGACAAGCTGAAGAGAAGTCCTCAACTGGCTGCAATCATGCGCACTCCACTGTACGCTACCAGCATATGCCAGCTCCATTCCAACCAGCGAGACATACCCAATACGCTAGGCAAGATCTTCGACTCCATGATACTCAACGTCATCCAACCAAAGACGGAGAAAGGCCTGAAGAAGACCGAACCACACGAGAAGTTGAGCGATGTTCGTGATGGAATCCAGGAAAGTCTCCTTGATCTCGCCAAGTTCGCTTTCCACATGCTCATCCGGCGGAAGGTCGTCTTCACGGAGGCTGATTTCACCATGTTTTCACTATCATCAGCAGCTCGTTCACTTGGTCTTCTCATTGCCTGTGATAAGCCACTGTCACAGGCCCATCGTCAATGGCGTTTTAGCCACCTGGCACTTCAGGAAGCTCTAGCATCTCGCTACTTCGCTAGCCGCAGTCCGAATGCAGCTGACGTCGCATGGCTTGTGCAGCGCCTTGGAGCATTCACAGGCAGCCTCAACATGTTTTGGCGCTTACTGGCCACTGAGCTGGACAGTAACTCCGTCAATGTGTTGATTGAAGCCATTCTCAATGCGCAGTCCACATCATCTACTCAGCCACAGGATATCGACCAGCATTCGACAGGAGCAGAGGGGCACAACGTCACGTGTTTTCTCTTCACAACACACGACCATATCATGGAATGGGCCGACCACGTTTCTTCCTTTCTCTCCCTTGACGAAGCAGAACATCTTGCAGATGAATTACTGGCTGGCAGAATCGACCTGGTGTCAGCTTCGGAAATGGTCCGCCGCAGGATTGACCCAGCCGTCACCAAAATCACCTGCCTGCATTTCGTTCGTTCATTGCTAGCCATTTGGACGGATCGTGTCCCGAGTGCCAGTACTCAAATTCTGCACGACTGCCTGGCCAACGAGGCACAAGGATCGGCCATTCAATGCTTCACCGTCACTCCCACGTCCAAGCTACCTCCAGTGCCTCTATCCGCCGAAGCAGCTCAGCCATTCGCAGCTCTGGAGAACGCCAACGAAGGGGAACGAAGACAACGAATCCTCTACGCCTTCCGGGTCTTCGCGGAGCACGTCAACGCCAAGCAAAGCAGCATCGAAGACATCCCCAGCATGCAAGCCATCATCAAGCAGTACGGAGTAGATTTCGACAAGGTTCCTTTGACACCCTCCGACTGCCAGGCCATCAACGCAGTCATGATTCACCACCACCAGTTCCTCACCTGCATCAGCCTGCAGAACTGTGGTATAGGTGATACCGGGTACGCATGCATGGCTGATGGCATGGCGCTACTACGCAATCTTACGTTCATCGACCTGCGACTGAACAACCTAACAGATCGTCACATGGCCCATATCGCAGCGTGTATCGCATCCAACACGTCAACACTGCAAGCACTCTACACAGCCGATAACCTGTTCAGCAGCAATGCTATGGCCACCGTCCACAGCAACACACACCGCTGTACGCGACTGCGGGGAGTGGACTTTGGAGGTCAAAAGTGCACCGATCCAGCAGTCAACCTTGACGTCATCACCACAGTCTGCAGCAGCTGCCCAGATCTCCAGTCCGTCGGTCTCAATGACTACGTACTGGATATGGAAGGTCTAACCCAGCTAGCACCATTGTTAGGAGCACTGAGGCTGAGAGGGCTGGGGCTGGACAAGGTTGGGATGAAGCAGAACTCGGCTACGATCGTCAGTAGAATCATTCAACAGCAACACGAGAGTTTGCAGTTACTCTCACTCCAGCGCAATGAGCTAACTGGAGATTTCCTGTCAACCGTTCGTGGTGAGCTGAGTCAGTGCCGACGCCTAGGGAAGCTGTACCTGGACGACGACTGCCTCTCGTCAGGAGCTCTGCCAGTGCTTGCGGCCCTGCTGCCCAGTCTGCCCAAGCTCTCCATGCTCAGAATGGCGAGGAATGATTTCCGAGATGCTGACGATGAAGCAAAGCTGTTCGCCACCGCTGTCGAGAGCCGCTCATCTCTGAAGGAGCTGTGGATGCCTGAAAGAGCTCTAGTGTCTCCACGGCTGCGTGAGGCTCTAAGTGCCATGGCCAGAGATGATCTGGAAGTGCAGTATAGGCGAGTTCGCTATTACGACGAAGTGGAGAATGAGGAAGAAGAAGACGAGTACGGCGATGAAGGAGATAGTGAGAGTGAGGAATGAGGAGGTGAGAGGATTATCAAGGACGGATTTCTGTCCTTATGCAGAAAGCTTCGTTTTCGTCTATCACTTCCTCCTGACATACAGTCCGTCTGTGTATATGATTAGTAGTACACGTGTGTATGTGTGCATGCGTGGTAGTATTGCTGTGTGTGCGTGCTTGTAAGTGTGTGTATGTATTTACTTGAGCATGTGCGTGTGTGTGGGCGTGTGCATATGTGCGTGTGTGTGTGTGCATGCATGTGTGTCTGTACGTTTCTGTTTTGACGGGACATTTCTTTCTTCATTTTCAGTCAGTTTGAGGGATCACTGTGTTGACCTTTGACCTTTAGACTTTGGACCCTGTAACTAGATGTTTTCGCTCCGTGATTTTTTTCGATAATTCTAGACTGTCGCTGATAGAATAATTGTCATTGAATTGTTGGTTTTTGTTGATGTGGTTTTAGTTGATATGTGTGATCATTTATTTGCATATACATGTACATATACATTGTATGTCTGTTTGTATGTTTGTAGATTGTTTAGTGAATTTTGAATGTTTATTGAGAACTTATATTGATAGCATCATCACCTTGCCACTCACATTCATGTAGTTCTTACTTGTGCATAGTGCGATGTCTTTACTGGTGGGCAGGTTTCTTGGCAAATATTTTCATCTGGTAATAGTGTAGTAATGTTTAGATGTTTTTTTGCAATTCACTAGTTTCCTCTCTAGTGGAATCTCATGATGATATTAGAATTATATGACGAGTATTCTTGAAGTACGTGTGTGTATAATACACACATACAAATTATTATAGTTATTGTGTTCGTACATGTCCATGTATATGCGTGTGTCTATGTGTGCGTGTGTCTATGTGTGCGTGTGTCTATGTGTGCGTGTGTCTATGTGTGCGTGTGTATATGTTCGCGTGTGCGTATATGTAAGTGTGCGTATATGCACGTGTGCATGCATGTGAATGTATGCGTGTGTGTGTGTGTGTGTGTGTGTGTGTGTGTGTGTGTGTGCATGTGTGTGTGTGTGTGTAAGCCCCTTCACAGCTGTGTCGTGTAGACCAGGCTGAATAGTGAGGGTCAATTCTTCAGCCTTGCAAGCTGTTGAATGATGCAATCCCAGCACAAGTTGCTATGGCTTCTGCTGTAGCATCCCTATCATCGACTCGGATGATGGGTGTCAGAACGTCAAAATAGGTGTATGTGTGTGTGTGTGTGTGTGTGTGTGTGTGTGTACAAACACACACACACACACACACACACACACACACATGTACACCCACACACACACACACACACGCATGCACACACACAAACATGCTCAACACCGCAAGAATGGAGCAGTACCACGTACATGTAGAAGGAGTGTTTAAAAAATACTTTAAAACGTTAGCTGTGTTGTTATGTACACGAACAAAAAGAACAGCTTACTTGAATTATCCGTTTGCAATCCAGAACGTTTTCTTGTGACCATTATCAGTGGAAAATCGTCACTGAACCTCGATAACAAGAAATGCTACAAGGAGAGTGCATACCATCCATTTTACAAACTACACAACCACGATGACAGTGGGAGGTATTTGTAACAAATAATTTTGGGTTTTCATCAGATTTAGTCATAACTGCTCATCATGGTAAACACACACACCCACACACCCCCCCCCCCCACACACACATACACACATACACATACACACACACATACACACACACACACACACACACACACACACACACACATACACACACCCACACACCCACACATACATCACACACACACACACACACACACACACACACACACACACACACACACACACACAAATGCCACACACACACACACACACCACACACACACCACACACACACACATCACACACACAAACCACACACACACACACGCAAACCACACACACACACACACCACACACACACACACACACACACACACACACACACACACACACACACACACACACACACACACACACACACACACACATTTTGACCCTTTGACCTTTTGACCTTGTGACGCCCATCGCCGAAGGCGATGATAACAATGCTACGGCAGAAGCCATAGCAACTTGTGCTAGGATTGCACCATTTAACAGCTTGCAAGGCTGAAGAATTGACCGTCACGACCGTACTGGCAATATGTTGCCGCAGTGAGGCCATGAAGCGTTACATTGGCACATGTTTGCCGCACGCAGGGCGTTACATGCAAAGTCGCACAGGAGCCGTTACATTAGTTTCTATATTGCCGCAGTCCTTTTTTTCGCTATTGCCGCATCACTTTTTTGCTATTGCCGCATCATTTTTTTGCTTTTGCCGCATCATTTTTTCTTGTGCAGTGCAAACTGCAATGAAAAGATCGCCGCACCCGCCGGACGCGCGTTACGAACTAAACGAAAATTTGTCGCACTAGCCTGGTCGCGCGTTACGCCGCACCCCCCCCCCCTGCGTTACGCGTTGCGCGGCAACATATTGCCAGTACGGTATTCAGCCTGGTCTACACCGTACAGCTATTTGAAGTGACTTTTTCTGGCCAGTGAATCCCTATTTTTGGTCTTTTCCATTTTTTCTTTTTTCGCACACACATCACACCACATACTCCGGCATGCACTGGCTGTTGGTAAGCACCCAGGAGAAGGAAAGAAAAGTGAGGAAGAGTCTGAGAAAGAGAAGAAAGACATGTGTGACCATAATCGTCGGGAATCGAACCCCCAACCCATCGATTGGAAATCGCTGCACATACCACTGCACCATATGGGACACACACGCACAAACACCCACACATCCACACACACACCCACACACACACACATACACACACACACACACACACACACACACACACATACACACATACACACACACACACACACACACACACACACACACAAACACACACACACACATAGCCCTTGGCGGATTATGCCGGCATATAATTTGGCATAATCTTGGGATTTCGTCAAAAAATTATGCTCCGGCATAATATACGGATCCTAACGTGTAAGGTCGGCATAATCTATCGGTTTAGACAAAAAATTATGCTAAGGCACATAATACAGCTTTGTCAGAAAGCCTGCAGATGTTTTTTTTTAAATACCCCAGTTACGACTCCTTGTCATATCCCTTGGCGGATTATGCCGGCATAATATTTGGCATAATCTTGAGATTTCGTCAAAAAATTATGCTCCGGCATAATTCTATACGGATTCCAACGTGCAAGGTCGGCATAATCTTTCGGTTTAGACAAAAATTATGCTTAGGGCATGGCCGTGTGTGTATGCATGGTTTCTCAATCCTCTATGAACAGCGTGAATACATAGTGGAACCGCGCATAATTCAGCATAATTCAGCATATTTGTTGGCATAATTGTGGCATAATCAAAAGCATAATTTGACGATTGGCCGAGCATGGTCCGCCAATGGCTACACACACACACACACACACACACACACACACACACACACACACACACACACACACACACACACACACACACACACACACACACACACACACACACACACACACATTTTCACACATGTTCAACCATCACCACGGGAATGCATAAGGGAATGATGACTTCTAGAATAGTACATCTTTTCTTCCAATTATCATAATTCTTCCCATCTTTCTTTCTTTTTCTTCTCTTGCCATAGCTGGCTAACTCCCCCTCCTTTGCATTGGCTTCTGCCATTGGACGGTGAAATAAAATAAATAAATAAATAAATAAATACAGTGTACTAGTAGGTGTGAGAATACGTAACTTAGTTACTAGTCTAGATTAGACTGTGTGACCATGTAGTACTGCAAGAAATTTGAACATCTCTCTGTCTACCTGGTCAGTGTATGTTCTGCAGTGATATGTTACTACACAACCTATGTTCTATATAGCAATACAGGAGACCGGCAACACAGACTGCCTTTGCAACAGAGACTTTAAACGTTTCTCGCATTCGTAGATCATCTATGAATGAAACCAACGCAAAGACACAAACGTGCACACGCACAGACACAAACGTGCACACGCACAGACACACACAAATATGCACACACACACACACACAAACACACGAGCACACATACAACTCCCCCCCCACACACACATACACACGCGCGCACACACACACACTCACACATTTTAACACAAATACTACCACGTTGTACGTTCTCTAAAAATGAATTGGGCAAGAGAAGACGTTAGTGAAAGACAGTCCAGGATTGTGAGTGTCTTGCAACCTCACAGGATCGATTGTCAACAACACCGCCAGAGGGCAACTAACCACGTGTTTTTACAGTGGACCACGTGGACCGTCTGCCAGGTTTTGTGATCTGTCCATGATTTGATCTGTCATGAGAGCTGTTGATGATTTGATCTGTCATGAGAGCTGTTGATGATTTGATCTGTCATGAGAGATGATAGTGAATTGATCTGTCATGAGACCTGTTGTTGATGATTTGAAATATTCCAGCGGCAGGCAGTATGAGAATGCGCATTATCCCTGATCAGCTACAGTCATGCAGGAAGGACAGTAGCACTGTCTCCCACACTGACATGTATGCACTAGACTAGCAGAATGACAGAGAAATTCTCTATCATTACACAGCTCACCGGCATTGCTTAACTATTCACTTGCATCTGTGTACAGTAGGTTAGTGTGTGTAGTCATCTACTGATCTGCTAAACTCTCAATCCTACAACTGACAGTGGAAACATCTTGACAGGACACGCTCATCCTCGTCTACGTCACTATGCACATTCGTAGTAGTATTTTAGTAGATTTTATGCTGGCACTGCATACCGTCATACTAACGTATGGAATGTCAGTCATTGAACATAGCTTGCATATCATGTATGTCTCAGCACCGTGTTGTACGAACACACAAACGACGTTGCTTAGAATTGTCTGCTACTCAAGACAATGTGACAAAAGTGGAAATATCACAGAAGAACTGTAACAATAACGTATGCTGATTGTGTCGCTACAAGAGTGTTATCTTTTTTTTAGGTTATGTTTGTTTGGTAGTTGTCCCCAGCAGTACAAATCTAGTAGGATTTACGAATACATTTTCAACACCCGTCTGCCTCAGTAACAAGTATGCGTATGTATGTGAAAGCTGAGACTACCATTGGTAACGGGTCATTTGCGTGTTGAAGACGATACTGTTCACCCAGTACTTTTCCTGCCGCCTCGTTAAGACTGACATTCATACATAGCTGATTGCTACATCAGATAGTGCTAGATGATATACCAACTACATGTAGCTATGTCAGTTATCCCTAGCGTTGTTCGTGCGTCTATCATTGTACTCATGATCTGTTTGTTGTGGATGTCAAGTGTACATCACATTTAGTGTTCACTACTCTCCAGTGTATATAGTGGAGAGTTGTACTGGGAAAACATCTGTTACATTTCCAGTATCTACAGTACACGTATGATCATTAGTCACGGCAAGAGCAGCAGTGCCACCATCAAGTCATCTCCACTACCCTGATACCTGCCAACACACACCACATAGATTGCTACAAAGCAGCAGCCATCATCAGGGAGAATGGATTAGGCTAGCTTGGACACATAGCACGGATATATATGACAAGCGTATGTCAAAGTCGGGTATGTTTGGACAGCTCCGTGCAATGCGTTCTCAGCATGGTCCTCGCAGGCGATGGTGTGATGTGGATGGTGAATGATATGCAATCCCTTAGTCAGTCCCTGTTCTCCGTTGACTGCTGCTATACTGGTGTGCAGGTTGGTTTTGTTTACACACACGTTGCTCATGGTCGTAGTCACACTGCACCTACTCCAGGTCGAGATCGATCAAGGTTTACACTGTACAACACACAAGGTCTGTAGTCAATACGGACATCTTAACCATCACACACCATACTGAAAAGTAGGTAAATACATCATGTAGTCCCCCCGTCTCTAACATTCACTGGGTTATCTACACAACTTGGATCTGGACAACGGACTATGATAATATGTACATGTAGTTCAGTACTACCCTCGCTCAACACTGATTCATTCATTGACTGATTTCGCTTCTCTTTCGATTTGTTCTCTCCTCCGTACTCTTTTGACTACACGTAACTACTTGTACAGCACTGTACATAAACCCGATGCATGCTGCTGGAGCCCGGGACCGTTCATAATAATACATATGCATGGTCACGTGTGATACAGGATCTGTTGACCTACATTATACAGATATTCACGGTATACAGTCATGTGCATGTACATGTAGAATTAGGACATGTACATGTACATGTGTCATGTAGGTCGGCAGAGCCTGCAGTCCCCATTTAAAGAAATACTTGGTGTAGTTCCTACCAACTAATGTCCTGTTCATTCTGCGTTGCTCTATTGCTTCTTATGTGTCCAGTCACCTCTTGTTTATTTCTCTCTTTCTTCTTCACATTTTAGGCTTCACAGTGCTGGAGAAACCAGTTTGAAGTGGAAACTTAGGATTCCTTTGCTCCTGTACACTCCTATGTGTTTCGATATCCACCAGGTACACACTGCAACTAGTTTCTCCATCGATATGCTGGTTGTCTGGGAGACACTGATCGGCTATTCCACAGCTATCGCCAGCCTCTCTACACCCTCACCTTGCCACCCCCCTCTCTCCCCTGTCCCTATTCCCATACATAAGACAATCATGTACATGTAGGTATTAGAAACACCCATGTAAAGTTTTGAACTGGAAAACACAACACTGTATCGAGAAGTCTCTATTAGCATCACGAATATCGAGTTAAAGTTTGCGTACACTTTCCAGTCGAAACACGAATTCGCAGATTCGGGTCAGGAGAGTCAAAAATTTACTACGTAGTTCTGTGCACAAGGGGCACACGGATGTGATTTCTCCGCAATCGTGCGAGTTGTTGCAAGACTTATCCCCTCACCCCGACCGTTAATCGTCGCATCTGTCGCTAGGTTTACAGGATATTAGCGACCGTCGTGAACTACATGTAGCTCCGGGAGCGGACACGCTAATTTATTCTTTTTATTCTATTGACCGTCGTGACGCGACACACTTGAGGACGGGCAGTCCTGAACGGGATCAGTCCAAGCACGAAGTGACAAAATAGGGAATAACGCTTGAATGTACAGTTGGTTGTAGATTAGCTAGATTTGGGTGAGTCGTTTGTGCAGGTGAAAGTGAACAAATAAACGAAACAACAGTACATACACGTACTATGATGTACAACACAAATTCTGGAAAAGAACAACTAAACCTACTACTACACTGAGAGGGGAAATGATAATGGCTGATGTGGTGACGTCACGTGATAGTCCCGAAGCTGCCGACTCTGTGTGCGCAAATACTATGAAAACATATTCTCAGAGTGTGAAGTAGTTCACTCAGTCAAACATCTGTTGTCTCTTGCTCTATCTGTTTGGTACAACAGTGCAAGCGAAGAGAGTTGCGATCACGTGACTGTGAGAATCTCTTGCCTTATGAAAACCCGGTATTACACCTTGCATGAACGACGTCACTACACTGAACAGATTTGTGTACACCGAGAAATCTGGTCGGTTGAGTTGCTCACAGCACATCGGCACGACGTCCCTACATCGCCTATGTTTTGTTCTTTTCCAAGTTTCTTTTTGTACTCCTCTTGTTTTCCAGTGGGGCTGTGATAAACTAATAAAAGTAAAAAAATAAATAAAAATGCAGATGCTGAAATACACGTGATCTGACTACTACCGTACTGGCAATATCGCAACATATTATGTTGCCGCGTAACGCGTAACGCAGGGGGGTGCGGCGTAACGCGCGACCAGGCTAGTGCGACAAATTTTCGTTGCGTTCGTAACGCGCGTCAGGCGGGGTGCGGCGATCTTTTCATTGAATGCAGTTTGCACTGCAAAGGCTGAAAACTGTGAAAGCACGTGCACCGCGTGGCAAAAAAAAGGACTGCAATACAGTCAACTTCGCGAATAACGACATTCGGCGGGGCATCAGAAAAGTGTCGTTATTCGCGAAGTGTCCTTATAACCGAAGTCCCATTTGAATGTATGTGAACCCATATTTTGTATAGTATGACATGCATATCAAAATCAAGCTCTTTTCTTGCTCTATGTCAATGTGTACTTTATTTTTCTTATTGCAGTTGAAAGGAACTAAAAATTCAATATTCAAGGGAAATCAATTGAAAAATATGCCTTTTTGAGCCATCTACAGGGCCAGAGACATGTACAATCATGTACATGTACATTGTATGATGATTACTGTACAATCATGTACAACTACAGATTGTACATGTACACTGTACTGTATGTAATGAGGAAAACTTCCTTCTGCCAGCGGAGATGGTCCATTGTGCCTTTTGTGTGTACACTGTACATGTATACATAATACACTGTAGGTGTGCTGGTAAATCCAACAATTTTGAAACCAAAATAAAAAGGAAGAAAAAGCCTCCCCGGCCGGCCCGGCCCCCGGGCCCCTTGGGCCTGGCTGCATTTTCTTGCATGTGTGCCTTTATCCATCAGGCATCACCATAGGTTCTGGTACTTCTGCATGACAGGTACATGATTGTACTTGACTGACAGGTACTTCAATAGCAGTCAAAAGCCCAGAAAGTCGTTATTCAAGCAGTGAATATGACCTCGGGGCACTAAAAGCATGTCGCTATACGCGAATTGTCGTTATTCAGATAGTCGTTATATCCGAAGTAAAATGTATACAGTTAGATGGGACTTTGCTCAGGGCATGGAAATTCGGTCGTTATTCGCGAATTGTCGTTATATCCACAGTCGTTATTAGCGAAGTTGACTGTATACATGTAGAAACCTGTGTAAGGGAGCATCTCATAAGTTCGCACTTTTTTTCTTAACGTAACGCATTTCGAATAGACTTTACCCCCCTACCTCCCCCCACTATTTGAAAGTCTTATCGCACATTTTCAGTGTAGATCTACTGTACTGTACATGTCCATGCCATGGTATGGTATGCACAATCATGTACTATGTACATGGACATGGACATGGACATGAATGTAGTAGTAGTAGTAGTAGTAGATTTTATTATTTTACTAGGGGAGTCCCAACAGGCGTTGCCTTTTTACTGGGAACCCTAGGTGAATTTTTACCATGTTTACATACAGAGTAAGAGACGGGGCCTGACGGCAGTCAGTGGGAAGAGCATTCCATCTGTCTGCCGCCAGGAAAGAAATAGAACGCATGCCATATTGCGTAGAAACAGGCGGAAGAACTAATGCGCGCTGTGCCTGGCCGCGCGTGCGAGCCTGGTGTCCAGGCACAGCAGCCCTAAGCTGGAACAAGGATTGGAGAAGGGGACTAGCAAGATGTGGGGTCAAGCAGCGGTACACGAAAACATAGAGTTTAAGATTTGTGCGCTGTTCAAAAGAATAGAGATGATATTTGCGATGTTTTGCTAGGGTCGAAGTGAATGACATACAGTAGTAGCGCATCTACTCATTGTGTTACTTAATTCTGCCCGTACAAGAGGCCAGTTTACCAAGTTAAAAAAAATTCTTGACCAAAAACTAGTAGTTGATTGAGTAATAATTATTATACTAAAAATGTTTGGCACCTATGATCAGGGGATGGCCCACGCCTGGTAAAAAAAGTAAGTAATTAAAAAAAATTAAAAATAAGAGGTTCTGTGTTCCGGCTCTCCGCCTTCTCCGCGAACATAAGAGAACTAGAGGAGAACAAACAAACACAAGAAGCAAGAATGACACGAAAAGCAGAAATTATGAGAACATGGTATAAATGAGCACGCCATCGACCTCAACAGGGGATAGCCGCCTCGGCAACAACAAGAGCAGCTGAGTCCGCGGCAAAGACCGGTGCATAGAGCCGCCTAGAACCCCTCAGGCACATCACACTGGATCGGACCAAGGCAAAGCTGAGTTGACACACATTTCATGAGGGACGCTATCCTCTTGTACAGAGAGGTGGCAGATTTCCCCATGCCTCCCGTAGTGGAGAACACGGCGGGAACAAAGCTGGAGTGTTCCACTTCTCGGATTCTCTGCTCATAGGCAGGGGGCTTGGCTTTTTCGTGACGGGTGTAGCTAGCAGCAAGTGAGTTGAGGCGATTCGAGGACGCAAAAGGGTTAAACACCCGGACATCAATGTAGGTGCGCTCGAACCGCCCTCCCCAAATACCACTAGCCACCACGTCAAGGCGGGCTTGGTCGTCGCCCACAGCAGTACGGTACCGGAGCTGCTCTCCAGTGAGTGGCTGCAAATGTGGCTCAATAGCCACCTGGTGGCCAACACCTTCGCAAGGCGAGCTGTCGCATCGCGTACCTCGTTGTGGCGGAGGGTTGGGAAACCGCCTAACGGGCAGGAGAGGGCATGGCTGACGGTGAACTGCTGTCCACAGGAACATGATGTTGGCAGTCGTACTGGGTGCAAGCCATACCGGAGGTGCACAGCATCGCGGAACTCAGCCTTCGTGAGGGTGAAGCCGTGGGCCTTTAGGGGCCGGCAGGTGAGCCAGCTGGATGCCCCCCGCTCCGAAGCAAGGTCGATGGTACGTTGAACCTCTGGAGGTGCGGAAGAATGCAGAGCGACGGCCTCGGCTTGGAGTGATGTCTTTGCCTTCGCCCTCAACAGCTGCTTGTTCTTCCGCACTTCCTGCAGGGCATCGCCAAGCGTGGCAGTCTGCTGCTGAATGCGCCGCACCAGGGGGCCAACGATGGTCTTGGAGTGGGCGTACTGGGCCCCGAGGGAGGCAGGTGTGATGAGCCCCAGACCACCATGTCGACAAGGCAGAGCCAGAAGCTGTCGCTCATCATCGTTGACGGTTCTGCCACCTAAGAGAGCGGGGATGAACTTGTTTCTGATGGAATCCTCCAACGGCTGCATGTACAAATGTAGGTCAGCCATGACTCGAGACAGGAAGGACCATTTGCTTCGCAGGCCGTGAACAAACGCTGCATATGCAGCTTGGGGCTGTGACGAAGCAATAGTGCTGAGCGACATCACCTCCTCTACCCAGGATTGAACCTTGCGCTCCATAAAGCAGCGGGAGAATTCTGCTGAGCCAAGCGCGGCTCCCAGATGCCGACATCCATCTGTGCGGATGTCAATTCCAGTTCCAGCAAATATGCTGGTGGCCTCATTCAGAAACTCCAGCCTGATCAAACCGTGTGTACATGTCATTGATTGAACTAGTTATGTTACTTCTGAGTACAAGTAACATAACTAGTTCAATCAATTACATGTACACACACATAAACAGAGTTCCTCCGCAACGACTGTACTGTCAAAGCTGGCCAGGTACACGGTTTGATCAGGCTGGTGTGACATTTGACACCTCTGAGTAGCCTGCATGCGTGTATTGTAGTGCAAGGGTTAGATCTACACCTAAAACACACCCGGTACCCTGCTGTCTGAAGCGGTCTACACTGTAGCACAGCTAGCACTGTATTGTACACATCCAGAAAATGTGCGAACTGTCCATTTTCTATCCGAAATGGGCGCTACCCCCCTACCCCCGTTTCGAAATGCGTTACGTTTAGAAACAAAATGCGAACTTACATGTATGAGATGCTCCCTAACGGCTCCTGTGCGACTTTGCACGTAACGCCCTGCGTGCGGCAAACATGTGCCAATGTAACGCTTCATGGCCTCACTGCGGCAACATATACATGTATTGCCAGTACGGTAATAGGTCTTTTGCCAAAATTACTACGGAGCATCAGCAAATCGAATTTTCGATTTGATTATTCGAATGGCAAAAAGAAAATCAGAGAGAAAATTCGAATGAAAAAGAGGTTCAGCATGTAGCGCAGTCCAGTATTTTCGAATCAAGTTTTTTTAGCTTGAGCAGTTGAGAACTGGGATTTTGAGATGTGCAATGAACGGAGTTGCTGTTGTTTCTCATTGCCTTTGGGGATGACGCGAAGCGGCGGATGCTTCATCCGATTCAGGCTATTGGCGATAGGATCTCTCTTGGAGACCCCTTAATAATATCTTTATTAGGATGACCCAGAGGCTTGTCGCCTATCAAGGGGTTCACCGCTTTGAAGGATGTACATGTACATGTACACGTATGAGCTAAAGTGAAAGTAGTGAAAAGTTGTGCAGCGTGAATGCGTTGGGGAGCACACGGGGGGGGGGGGGGGGTTATGTACATTGAAAAGGCGGATCTCAGCCGAGCTCCTCCGCTATCCCTTGCATATCAGGAGACCCGCGGACGAATAGCTGAGGGTGGGCCCTACACTGCCTCAGCAGAATGAGATCTATGGTAAGGTCGACCCTCAAATATTTGGCACACTTTGAGTTGCCCTCTCCCTGCGGGGAACTCACCATAGACGCAGATGCCGAGACAACGCCAGCACGGCTACTGCAGTACTGGGAGCAGGAGGCATACCGGGGCTGGTAGTTGGTGACAAAGCCATGATTCCAGGATACTAGTACAGTAAAACCTGTAACTAACGACCACCGTGACTAGCGACCGGCCTGGTACTACCGACCACTTTGTCAGGCACGGACGGTCTCACATTCAAAATGCACTGTGACTAGCGACTACCTGCTGAACGCGACCAGCGACCGCCTTTTCTTGTCCCAATGTCGAATTTTGACCCGTAACTAGCGACCGCGATGTAGCAAATCAAGCATTGCTTGAAGCTCCTTCTCGAAATTTTGATGATTTTCCATGGTCGTTTCGATACTACAGCTGGACAAATGAGCGCAGTCTCATTTTTACTGTGGAATCAGTGTGGATTGCACTACACCTGTCATAATTTCAAGTGCTGTCAAGAACAAACATGATAGGAAACGTCTTGGAGAGCGCATCCAAAGCGCTCTTTGATCGATGTTACTACTCAAAGGAGAAACTAAGACTGAGCGGCTCTCTGTCGAAGTGCAATCACACAGCTCAGTCACCAGACTCACCACTACACCAGGTCACACTGACAGTCTGTGCTGGCTAGCTAGCATGCTACGGTATTATGTACTCACCTGTACGGAACACAGGCCAGGATACGATGGCGGATAGTAGGGAGGTTCTGCTATACGTGAAACGTAGAGAAATCACGTAGAGAGCAGGTGTCTGGGTTAGAGTCTACGGCTTCGCGTGTTTTGGCTCCAGATTTCTACGCGGAGATGGGGTTCTCTACGTTGTGGCACACGCAGAGAAAATGCGTACGGATTTGCTGGGTATCGATCAACTGCATGCAGAAAACTGCCAAATATGGAAGGGGAAATTCCCAGTACACATTCCACGTGACTTCTCTAGGTGAAACGTAGAGCAGAACAGCATTTCTTTACGTTACGGGAACGCGAACAAAGTTCGCGTGATTCTTTGCGTCGCGTTCCCAAAACGTAGAGCAGAACCTCCCTACTACTTAATAGTCTACAGTGAAAGGTGCGAAAACTCGCAACATCGCTGGTCGTATCGCTTCCGGTGTACAAAAAACTTGATTTTCTCTCTCTCCAAGTGTTGTATGATCTCAAAAAAGAATGTCAGTGCGCAAGTGGTGGGGGATTGTATTATCTGCATTTTGACATACATATCATATAATGGGATCCATATATGGTCGCGCGGTGCAAACCTCTAACTAAAGACCACCTGCCACTAACGACCACTTTTCCGGGCACCAAGGGGTGGTCGTTAGTTACAGGTTTTACTGTACTTGAAATGAGGAAAGACCTCGCTTCGAGTGCATACGGCAGGATGTATAGCCACTGGCTGAGGCGTGGGAAGGTCAGTGAGCAGAGGCGCATCCGCCTGTATAATGCCCTGGTTCTGCCCGTTCTTTTGTATAACTGCGGCGCATGGGGGCTCACGGCAGCACAAGCAGAATCGCTTAACGTTTTCCACCGGAAGCAGCTCCGACGGCTCATTGGCATAGTCTACCCAGCGAGGATGTCAAATACTGAGCTGTATGAGAGGTGCAACACGGAACCACTATCTGACATCGTGGACAGGAGAAGATGGCAGCTAACCGGCCATATTCTCCGTATGGACAGGGATGCGCCGCCATGGATCGCGCTGACGGGCTATTTTGCGGGAGATGCCAAGGCTGGGCGTGGACGTCCAAGGACATCCATTGCGACGCGCATCACAAGCGACTTACAGAGGAGGAACATCGACTTGAAGCGCAGCAGTCAGCTGGGGAATGTGAGGGCCATCGCTCTGGACAAGCTTACATGGAGAAATCTGGCCGACAAATTGCGACAATCCATGATCTGGCGTCACAGGTCATCAGTGCGCCGTGTTAATAATTACCTTGATAATGGAATTTGATCATAGGAGATAGGACAGAAGCGGAACGTATAATTATACCCACATAATTATATTATTACGCGTGCTGTGGTATTATTATTATTATTATTAGTACTTGAAATGAAACAAAATGCACACTTGATAGAACTTTTCACAGTTCGAGAGAGAGGAAAGCGTCAAGATTGACAAGAAGTCCGGTTCGACTGTGCCTTGTGTTCTCTAAAAATGAATTGGGCAAGAGAAGACGTTAGTGAAAGACAGTCCAGGATTGTGAGTGTCTTGCAACCTCACAGGATCGATTGTCAACAACACCGCCAGAGGGCAACTAACCACGTGTTTTTACAGTGGACCACGTGGACCGTCTGCCAGGTTTTGTGATCTGTCCATGATTTGATCTGTCATGAGAGCTGTTGATGATTTGATCTGTCATGAGAGCTGTTGATGATTTGATCTGTCATGAGAGATGATAGTGAATTGATCTGTCATGAGACCTGTTGTTGATGATTTGAAATATTCCAGCGGCAGGCAGTATGAGAATGCGCATTATCCCTGATCAGCTACAGTCATGCAGGAAGGACAGTAGCACTGTCTCCCACACTGACATGTATGCACTAGACTAGCAGAATGACAGAGAAATTCTCTATCATTACACAGCTCACCGGCATTGCTTAACTATTCACTTGCATCTGTGTACAGTAGGTTAGTGTGTGTAGTCATCTACTGATCTGCTAAACTCTCAATCCTACAACTGACAGTGGAAACATCTTGACAGGACACGCTCATCCTCGTCTACGTCACTATGCACATTCGTAGTAGTATTTTAGTAGATTTTATGCTGGCACTGCATACCGTCATACTAACGTATGGAATGTCAGTCATTGAACATAGCTTGCATATCATGTATGTCTCAGCACCGTGTTGTACGAACACACAAACGACGTTGCTTAGAATTGTCTGCTACTCAAGACAATGTGACAAAAGTGGAAATATCACAGAAGAACTGTAACAATAACGTATGCTGATTGTGTCGCTACAAGAGTGTTATCTTTTTTTTAGGTTATGTTTGTTTGGTAGTTGTCCCCAGCAGTACAAATCTAGTAGGATTTACGAATACATTTTCAACACCCGTCTGCCTCAGTAACAAGTATGCGTATGTATGTGAAAGCTGAGACTACCATTGGTAACGGGTCATTTGCGTGTTGAAGACGATACTGTTCACCCAGTACTTTTCCTGCCGCCTCGTTAAGACTGACATTCATACATAGCTGATTGCTACATCAGATAGTGCTAGATGATATACCAACTACATGTAGCTATGTCAGTTATCCCTAGCGTTGTTCGTGCGTCTATCATTGTACTCATGATCTGTTTGTTGTGGATGTCAAGTGTACATCACATTTAGTGTTCACTACTCTCCAGTGTATATAGTGGAGAGTTGTACTGGGAAAACATCTGTTACATTTCCAGTATCTACAGTACACGTATGATCATTAGTCACGGCAAGAGCAGCAGTGCCACCATCAAGTCATCTCCACTACCCTGATACCTGCCAACACACACCACATAGATTGCTACAAAGCAGCAGCCATCATCAGGGAGAATGGATTAGGCTAGCTTGGACACATAGCACGGATATATATGACAAGCGTATGTCAAAGTCGGGTATGTTTGGACAGCTCCGTGCAATGCGTTCTCAGCATGGTCCTCGCAGGCGATGGTGTGATGTGGATGGTGAATGATATGCAATCCCTTAGTCAGTCCCTGTTCTCCGTTGACTGCTGCTATACTGGTGTGCAGGTTGGTTTTGTTTACACACACGTTGCTCATGGTCGTAGTCACACTGCACCTACTCCAGGTCGAGATCGATCAAGGTTTACACTGTACAACACACAAGGTCTGTAGTCAATACGGACATCTTAACCATCACACACCATACTGAAAAGTAGGTAAATACATCATGTAGTCCCCCCGTCTCTAACATTCACTGGGTTATCTACACAACTTGGATCTGGACAACGGACTATGATAATATGTACATGTAGTTCAGTACTACCCTCGCTCAACACTGATTCATTCATTGACTGATTTCGCTTCTCTTTCGATTTGTTCTCTCCTCCGTACTCTTTTGACTACACGTAACTACTTGTACAGCACTGTACATAAACCCGATGCATGCTGCTGGAGCCCGGGACCGTTCATAATAATACATATGCATGGTCACGTGTGATACAGGATCTGTTGACCTACATTATACAGATATTCACGGTATACAGTCATGTGCATGTACATGTAGAATTAGGACATGTACATGTACATGTGTCATGTAGGTCGGCAGAGCCTGCAGTCCCCATTTAAAGAAATACTTGGTGTAGTTCCTACCAACTAATGTCCTGTTCATTCTGCGTTGCTCTATTGCTTCTTATGTGTCCAGTCACCTCTTGTTTATTTCTCTCTTTCTTCTTCACATTTTAGGCTTCACAGTGCTGGAGAAACCAGTTTGAAGTGGAAACTTAGGATTCCTTTGCTCCTGTACACTCCTATGTGTTTCGATATCCACCAGGTACACACTGCAACTAGTTTCTCCATCGATATGCTGGTTGTCTGGGAGACACTGATCGGCTATTCCACAGCTATCGCCAGCCTCTCTACACCCTCACCTTGCCACCCCCCTCTCTCCCCTGTCCCTATTCCCATACATAAGACAATCATGTACATGTAGGTATTAGAAACACCCATGTAAAGTTTTGAACTGGAAAACACAACACTGTATCGAGAAGTCTCTATTAGCATCACGAATATCGAGTTAAAGTTTGCGTACACTTTCCAGTCGAAACACGAATTCGCAGATTCGGGTCAGGAGAGTCAAAAATTTACTACGTAGTTCTGTGCACAAGGGGCACACGGATGTGATTTCTCCGCAATCGTGCGAGTTGTTGCAAGACTTATCCCCTCACCCCGACCGTTAATCGTCGCATCTGTCGCTAGGTTTACAGGATATTAGCGACCGTCGTGAACTACATGTAGCTCCGGGAGCGGACACGCTAATTTATTCTTTTTATTCTATTGACCGTCGTGACGCGACACACTTGAGGACGGGCAGTCCTGAACGGGATCAGTCCAAGCACGAAGTGACAAAATAGGGAATAACGCTTGAATGTACAGTTGGTTGTAGATTAGCTAGATTTGGGTGAGTCGTTTGTGCAGGTGAAAGTGAACAAATAAACGAAACAACAGTACATACACGTACTATGATGTACAACACAAATTCTGGAAAAGAACAACTAAACCTACTACTACACTGAGAGGGGAAATGATAATGGCTGATGTGGTGACGTCACGTGATAGTCCCGAAGCTGCCGACTCTGTGTGCGCAAATACTATGAAAACATATTCTCAGAGTGTGAAGTAGTTCACTCAGTCAAACATCTGTTGTCTCTTGCTCTATCTGTTTGGTACAACAGTGCAAGCGAAGAGAGTTGCGATCACGTGACTGTGAGAATCTCTTGCCTTATGAAAACCCGGTATTACACCTTGCATGAACGACGTCACTACACTGAACAGATTTGTGTACACCGAGAAATCTGGTCGGTTGAGTTGCTCACAGCACATCGGCACGACGTCCCTACATCGCCTATGTTTTGTTCTTTTCCAAGTTTCTTTTTGTACTCCTCTTGTTTTCCAGTGGGGCTGTGATAAACTAATAAAAGTAAAAAAATAAATAAAAATGCAGATGCTGAAATACACGTGATCTGACTACTACCGTACTGGCAATATCGCAACATATTATGTTGCCGCGTAACGCGTAACGCAGGGGGGTGCGGCGTAACGCGCGACCAGGCTAGTGCGACAAATTTTCGTTGCGTTCGTAACGCGCGTCAGGCGGGGTGCGGCGATCTTTTCATTGAATGCAGTTTGCACTGCAAAGGCTGAAAACTGTGAAAGCACGTGCACCGCGTGGCAAAAAAAAGGACTGCAATATACATGTAGAAACCTGTGTAAGGGAGCATCTCATAAGTTCGCACTTTTTTTCTTAACGTAACGCATTTCGAATAGACTTTACCCCCCTACCTCCCCCCACTATTTGAAAGTCTTATCGCACATTTTCAGTGTAGATCTACTGTACTGTACATGTCCATGCCATGGTATGGTATGCACAATCATGTACTATGTACATGGACATGGACATGGACATGAATGTAGTAGTAGTAGTAGTAGTAGATTTTATTATTTTACTAGGGGAGTCCCAACAGGCGTTGCCTTTTTACTGGGAACCCTAGGTGAATTTTTACCATGTTTACATACAGAGTAAGAGACGGGGCCTGACGGCAGTCAGTGGGAAGAGCATTCCATCTGTCTGCCGCCAGGAAAGAAATAGAACGCATGCCATATTGCGTAGAAACAGGCGGAAGAACTAATGCGCGCTGTGCCTGGCCGCGCGTGCGAGCCTGGTGTCCAGGCACAGCAGCCCTAAGCTGGAACAAGGATTGGAGAAGGGGACTAGCAAGATGTGGGGTCAAGCAGCGGTACACGAAAACATAGAGTTTAAGATTTGTGCGCTGTTCAAAAGAATAGAGATGATATTTGCGATGTTTTGCTAGGGTCGAAGTGAATGACATACAGTAGTAGCGCATCTACTCATTGTGTTACTTAATTCTGCCCGTACAAGAGGCCAGTTTACCAAGTTAAAAAAAATTCTTGACCAAAAACTAGTAGTTGATTGAGTAATAATTATTATACTAAAAATGTTTGGCACCTATGATCAGGGGATGGCCCACGCCTGGTAAAAAAAGTAAGTAATTAAAAAAAATTAAAAATAAGAGGTTCTGTGTTCCGGCTCTCCGCCTTCTCCGCGAACATAAGAGAACTAGAGGAGAACAAACAAACACAAGAAGCAAGAATGACACGAAAAGCAGAAATTATGAGAACATGGTATAAATGAGCACGCCATCGACCTCAACAGGGGATAGCCGCCTCGGCAACAACAAGAGCAGCTGAGTCCGCGGCAAAGACCGGTGCATAGAGCCGCCTAGAACCCCTCAGGCACATCACACTGGATCGGACCAAGGCAAAGCTGAGTTGACACACATTTCATGAGGGACGCTATCCTCTTGTACAGAGAGGTGGCAGATTTCCCCATGCCTCCCGTAGTGGAGAACACGGCGGGAACAAAGCTGGAGTGTTCCACTTCTCGGATTCTCTGCTCATAGGCAGGGGGCTTGGCTTTTTCGTGACGGGTGTAGCTAGCAGCAAGTGAGTTGAGGCGATTCGAGGACGCAAAAGGGTTAAACACCCGGACATCAATGTAGGTGCGCTCGAACCGCCCTCCCCAAATACCACTAGCCACCACGTCAAGGCGGGCTTGGTCGTCGCCCACAGCAGTACGGTACCGGAGCTGCTCTCCAGTGAGTGGCTGCAAATGTGGCTCAATAGCCACCTGGTGGCCAACACCTTCGCAAGGCGAGCTGTCGCATCGCGTACCTCGTTGTGGCGGAGGGTTGGGAAACCGCCTAACGGGCAGGAGAGGGCATGGCTGACGGTGAACTGCTGTCCACAGGAACATGATGTTGGCAGTCGTACTGGGTGCCAGCCATACCGGAGGTGCACAGCATCGCGGAACTCAGCCTTCGTGAGGGTGAAGCCGTGGGCCTTTAGGGGCCGGCAGGTGAGCCAGCTGGATGCCCCCCGCTCCGAAGCAAGGTCGATGGTACGTTGAACCTCTGGAGGTGCGGAAGAATGCAGAGCGACGGCCTCGGCTTGGAGTGATGTCTTTGCCTTCGCCCTCAACAGCTGCTTGTTCTTCCGCACTTCCTGCAGGGCATCGCCAAGCGTGGCAGTCTGCTGCTGAATGCGCCGCACCAGGGGGCCAACGATGGTCTTGGAGTGGGCGTACTGGGCCCCGAGGGAGGCAGGTGTGATGAGCCCCAGACCACCATGTCGACAAGGCAGAGCCAGAAGCTGTCGCTCATCATCGTTGACGGTTCTGCCACCTAAGAGAGCGGGGATGAACTTGTTTCTGATGGAATCCTCCAACGGCTGCATGTACAAATGTAGGTCAGCCATGACTCGAGACAGGAAGGACCATTTGCTTCGCAGGCCGTGAACAAACGCTGCATATGCAGCTTGGGGCTGTGACGAAGCAATAGTGCTGAGCGACATCACCTCCTCTACCCAGGATTGAACCTTGCGCTCCATAAAGCAGCGGGAGAATTCTGCTGAGCCAAGCGCGGCTCCCAGATGCCGACATCCATCTGTGCGGATGTCAATTCCAGTTCCAGCAAATATGCTGGTGGCCTCATTCAGAAACTCCAGCCTGATCAAACCGTGTGTACATGTCATTGATTGAACTAGTTATGTTACTTCTGAGTACAAGTAACATAACTAGTTCAATCAATTACATGTACACACACATAAACAGAGTTCCTCCGCAACGACTGTACTGTCAAAGCTGGCCAGGTACACGGTTTGATCAGGCTGGTGTGACATTTGACACCTCTGAGTAGCCTGCATGCGTGTATTGTAGTGCAAGGGTTAGATCTACACCTAAAACACACCCGGTACCCTGCTGTCTGAAGCGGTCTACACTGTAGCACAGCTAGCACTGTATTGTACACATCCAGAAAATGTGCGAACTGTCCATTTTCTATCCGAAATGGGCGCTACCCCCCTACCCCCGTTTCGAAATGCGTTACGTTTAGAAACAAAATGCGAACTTACATGTATGAGATGCTCCCTAACGGCTCCTGTGCGACTTTGCACGTAACGCCCTGCGTGCGGCAAACATGTGCCAATGTAACGCTTCATGGCCTCACTGCGGCAACATATACATGTATTGCCAGTACGGTAATAGGTCTTTTGCCAAAATTACTACGGAGCATCAGCAAATCGAATTTTCGATTTGATTATTCGAATGGCAAAAAGAAAATCAGAGAGAAAATTCGAATGAAAAAGAGGTTCAGCATGTAGCGCAGTCCAGTATTTTCGAATCAAGTTTTTTTAGCTTGAGCAGTTGAGAACTGGGATTTTGAGATGTGCAATGAACGGAGTTGCTGTTGTTTCTCATTGCCTTTGGGGATGACGCGAAGCGGCGGATGCTTCATCCGATTCAGGCTATTGGCGATAGGATCTCTCTTGGAGACCCCTTAATAATATCTTTATTAGGATGACCCAGAGGCTTGTCGCCTATCAAGGGGTTCACCGCTTTGAAGGATGTACATGTACATGTACACGTATGAGCTAAAGTGAAAGTAGTGAAAAGTTGTGCAGCGTGAATGCGTTGGGGAGCACACGGGGGGGGGGGGGGGGGGGGTTATGTACATTGAAAAGGCGGATCTCAGCCGAGCTCCTCCGCTATCCCTTGCATATCAGGAGACCCGCGGACG
The DNA here is from genome assembly GCF_964019385.1 of Sycon ciliatum. Classification (NCBI taxonomy): domain Eukaryota; kingdom Metazoa; phylum Porifera; class Calcarea; order Leucosolenida; family Sycettidae; genus Sycon; species Sycon ciliatum. Next base: position 4,562,344 of record NC_088649.1, on the reverse strand, counting down.
AATAGCTGAGGGTGGGCCCTACACTGCCTCAGCAGAATGAGATCTATGGTAAGGTCGACCCTCAAATATTTGGCACACTTTGAGTTGCCCTCTCCCTGCGGGGAACTCACCATAGACGCAGATGCCGAGACAACGCCAGCACGGCTACTGCAGTACTGGGAGCAGGAGGCATACCGGGGCTGGTAGTTGGTGACAAAGCCATGATTCCAGGATACTAGTACAGTAAAACCTGTAACTAACGACCACCGTGACTAGCGACCGGCCTGGTACTACCGACCACTTTGTCAGGCACGGACGGTCTCACATTCAAAATGCACTGTGACTAGCGACTACCTGCTGAACGCGACCAGCGACCGCCTTTTCTTGTCCCAATGTCGAATTTTGACCCGTAACTAGCGACCGCGATGTAGCAAATCAAGCATTGCTTGAAGCTCCTTCTCGAAATTTTGATGATTTTCCATGGTCGTTTCGATACTACAGCTGGACAAATGAGCGCAGTCTCATTTTTACTGTGGAATCAGTGTGGATTGCACTACACCTGTCATAATTTCAAGTGCTGTCAAGAACAAACATGATAGGAAACGTCTTGGAGAGCGCATCCAAAGCGCTCTTTGATCGATGTTACTACTCAAAGGAGAAACTAAGACTGAGCGGCTCTCTGTCGAAGTGCAATCACACAGCTCAGTCACCAGACTCACCACTACACCAGGTCACACTGACAGTCTGTGCTGGCTAGCTAGCATGCTACGGTATTATGTACTCACCTGTACGGAACACAGGCCAGGATACGATGGCGGATAGTAGGGAGGTTCTGCTATACGTGAAACGTAGAGAAATCACGTAGAGAGCAGGTGTCTGGGTTAGAGTCTACGGCTTCGCGTGTTTTGGCTCCAGATTTCTACGCGGAGATGGGGTTCTCTACGTTGTGGCACACGCAGAGAAAATGCGTACGGATTTGCTGGGTATCGATCAACTGCATGCAGAAAACTGCCAAATATGGAAGGGGAAATTCCCAGTACACATTCCACGTGACTTCTCTAGGTGAAACGTAGAGCAGAACAGCATTTCTTTACGTTACGGGAACGCGAACAAAGTTCGCGTGATTCTTTGCGTCGCGTTCCCAAAACGTAGAGCAGAACCTCCCTACTACTTAATAGTCTACAGTGAAAGGTGCGAAAACTCGCAACATCGCTGGTCGTATCGCTTCCGGTGTACAAAAAACTTGATTTTCTCTCTCTCCAAGTGTTGTATGATCTCAAAAAAGAATGTCAGTGCGCAAGTGGTGGGGGATTGTATTATCTGCATTTTGACATACATATCATATAATGGGATCCATATATGGTCGCGCGGTGCAAACCTCTAACTAAAGACCACCTGCCACTAACGACCACTTTTCCGGGCACCAAGGGGTGGTCGTTAGTTACAGGTTTTACTGTACTTGAAATGAGGAAAGACCTCGCTTCGAGTGCATACGGCAGGATGTATAGCCACTGGCTGAGGCGTGGGAAGGTCAGTGAGCAGAGGCGCATCCGCCTGTATAATGCCCTGGTTCTGCCCGTTCTTTTGTATAACTGCGGCGCATGGGGGCTCACGGCAGCACAAGCAGAATCGCTTAACGTTTTCCACCGGAAGCAGCTCCGACGGCTCATTGGCATAGTCTACCCAGCGAGGATGTCAAATACTGAGCTGTATGAGAGGTGCAACACGGAACCACTATCTGACATCGTGGACAGGAGAAGATGGCAGCTAACCGGCCATATTCTCCGTATGGACAGGGATGCGCCGCCATGGATCGCGCTGACGGGCTATTTTGCGGGAGATGCCAAGGCTGGGCGTGGACGTCCAAGGACATCCATTGCGACGCGCATCACAAGCGACTTACAGAGGAGGAACATCGACTTGAAGCGCAGCAGTCAGCTGGGGAATGTGAGGGCCATCGCTCTGGACAAGCTTACATGGAGAAATCTGGCCGACAAATTGCGACAATCCATGATCTGGCGTCACAGGTCATCAGTGCGCCGTGTTAATAATTACCTTGATAATGGAATTTGATCATAGGAGATAGGACAGAAGCGGAACGTATAATTATACCCACATAATTATATTATTACGCGTGCTGTGGTATTATTATTATTATTATTAGTACTTGAAATGAAACAAAATGCACACTTGATAGAACTTTTCACAGTTCGAGAGAGAGGAAAGCGTCAAGATTGACAAGAAGTCCGGTTCGACTGTGCCTTGTGCACTGACATGTGCAACTACGACTAGTACTTCAGTCTTTAGTAAGAACTAGTAGCTACATGCACAAGAATGAGTAGTCTAATTTCAGAAATTTTCGGTGCTCAATATTTTCGGTATGAGGGCAACAGGCCAGGTTAGGTGAACAGAAATTTTCGGTACAGAGAAGCAGTTCCCTATTGGATTATGTGTGTTAGTGTTTGTTCGGTGTATTGAAATTTTAGGTATGAAACAGACGCACCGAAAGTACCGAAAATAAAAGTACACCGAAAATTTGTGAAATTAATTACAGTACTCGTAGTGCGCCGTGTACTAGAGCACGCGCGGAGCATTCGAAAAGTATTCGAAAAGTATTTTCTGTTTGCGGGCATTTTTCAGTCGAACAAAGCCCTAGTTTCGACTGATTGAGTGCTTTTCGTGACGATTCTCGAATTTCACTTGAATATTCGATTTGCTGATGCTCCGTAAGACACACAGTGACTTGGCGCCAGTTGGCGGGGCATGGCGTGCGTACTGAATGCGTGACACAGGCACGCGAGACATTTAGAAAAGCGATCCTGTCAGCTTTTCTATTATTGTGTTCACATGGCGCTACCTAACGACACCGCTATTCAGACACAATGTCTACGTAGCTACGTAAGTCTCTACGTAAGATGCTCGGTACCTGGTCCTGGACCAGGGAGCTACTCCATGGCTCCTACCATCGCGCGGCCGGCTGGCCGCATGCGTGTGCATTGCAGACTTTTTGTTGTTGCCTTTTCGGATGTGCATGCACGAGGAACTTCCTTCTTTGGAACTGCTTCTTGCATGAGCTGTTTCGTTTTGGAGCTGCTGAGACCTCCTTTCGCGGAATATTACTCAATGACAGGTGAGTTGACCAGTTCCCTTTGATTCATTTGCTTGTGTTGACTCTTTCATTTACGAAAAGTGTGCTGATTTTGGGTGGAATGCAATAAATATGGAAAAGCTGACAGGATCTCTTTTCTAAATTTAGCTTTTCCGCTGCCGAGGCCTCCTTTTACGGAATACTCGATGACAGGTGATCTCTGAGTTGACCGGTTTCCTTCGATTCATTTGCTTATTATGCTCACTCTTTCATTAAATTTTACGGAAACGTGTGCCGATCTTATTCGGATTTTAATAGATCCATTTTTATCTCTTTGCCCTTGTCTACAGTGTGCGATACAGTGTGCGAAGAACGCGAGTTCACCTTCTTGACGGTAAGGCCTTAAGGCTTATGTTAGATGTGTTGTCGAAATACTCATATTCATTGTACATAAGTACGTTACAAGTAATGCACTGGTCAGTGGCATACTATCGTTGGCAGTTCCCAATCTGGAGGGAAAGGTTCAAGGACCCATTGACTGAGTTTGCAAAATAAATTCGCATATCAGGGAAAATCTCCAGAGTCTGGGCTTTTTGATTTGTGAGTACCGCCGAGATTGCACTGCCCCAAATACAGTTTCGTGCCGCCAAAGCAAGAATTACGATCTGCAATCTGTTTGTAGTACTGTACCTGCAAGAATGTGGAGTACATGTGTAGTATCCCTGCTTTACACTTTACACATTACTAGTAGTACATGTATTTTGCATGACTCTTATTGTTTAGAAGCATACAGTACTTCCTACATTTACGATTGTTCTTCCATGATCCTTGCATGGCGCCACTACACACTGGAGAGTAGCTAGACCAACACTAATTATCAGTAGTCTTCATTGTTTCCAAATACAATACTTGTGCCGCTATGCTTCATTTGCAAGAGGTCCTTGTGCAGTTGTATGGACTTATCTGCACTGCGATATCAGCCTCATGCTCCAATGCTTCCTTTGTAGCACCGAGGCGCTGCGATTAATCAATGGCATTTCCAGGTTGCTTGCTACACTATCACATACATTCTTTAGCTGTTTTGCTGCCTGCTGCTTGTTTCCCGCAATAGACCCCAGCTGAAGCTTCCTAGCTGGCCCCCCTTGCCAACAGCCTTGTTAGATTCTATATAAGTTCTCTAGTTTTGCATCTCATAGGAGAGAGTCGTGGTTGAGAGAGAGCAAGTTCACTTTCACTTTGATATAAGATAACCTCCAGGCCGTGCCGGAGTAAGTTCAGATACGTTGGTTGACTGACTGTGGGTAGTAGCCTCCTAGCCTTAGATCACGCACGTTACATTGGTGGCAGCGGTGGTTCAATTTTATAATTGCTAGATTCGAACCCACCTAGTATCTGTACTGCATTGATGGCAGCGGCGCTACAGAATTGATGGCAGCGGTAAATTGTTTATTGGTGTAACCGGTACCAGCATGGCCCAACCTGATGCGTCAGTCGCCGCTACTCCTTCGCCCGCCACGTCTCCCCCTAGCTAAAAATGATGACGGACAGCGTCTCTACCGATCAAGCTCCATGTCCAACGTAAGCTAATTCCCGATATGGCATTCTCTTTCCTGTCTTCCTTCAGTCTTTCTGTTCTCTTCAGTCTTCCTTTATGCGAGTGAGTGAATCCAGTTTAGTCCGGTAGGCGTCCGATCATGGTGAGCCACGGTCTACCTAGCTAACCTGGGACAATGTGTGTGAGAATGCCCTTGTGTACTCAGTTCGGCTTGGTACTGCAATTTGGCTGGCAGGTTGTGCCAGGGTTGTGCAGCAAGTCAACTGTGGTTTTTTTCAGGTCCTATTTGGAGGACAATATTCCCTTTTTGACCCCGTGAGATGGTGAGAACCTGGTGTGCTTCTATTTTGATTTCTTATCAGTTCAGTTCTTCTGTCTACTCTAAAAACGTTATCATTTCCGATATTATTTGCCATATTCCGGTTGACGCTCTGCAAGTAATACACTATCTACTATGACGTTCACACCGCCTCCTATGATCTGCCGCTGAGCTCGAGCTACTACTTCTACTACTCCTACTAGTGTCAGTTGTCACCCTTTCGTCCGAATATCAAGCACTCTGTTCAAAGATTCAAGAATACATGTACGTGAATGCAAGTTAGTTGTCCAGTCCACCTACTGACGGTGCCTTCTACTAGTGAGTACTGTTCATCATACATCATCGAACTCGCTGTCAACTCACGAGGGCGTGATTTAGTGTAGGAAGGGAGGGTGTAGTATCCCTGCTTTACAGTACACATGACTAGTAGTACATGTATTTTGCATGACTCTTATTGTTTAGAACTGCATACAGTACTTCCTACATTTACGATTGTTCTTCCATGATCCTTGCATGGCGCCACTACACACTGGAGAGTAGCTAGACCAACACTAATTATCAGTAGTCTTCATTGTTTCCAAATACAATACTTGTGCCGCTATGCTTCATTTGCAAGAGGTCCTTGTGCAGTTGTATGGACTTATCTGCACTGCGATATCAGCCTCATGCTCCAATGCTTCCTTTGTAGCACTGAGGCGCTGCGAGTAATCAATGGCATTTCCAGGTTGCTTGCTACACTATCACATACATTCTTTAGCTGTTTTGCTGCCTGCTGCTTGTTTCCCGCAATAGACCCCAGCTGAAGCTTCCTAGCTGGCCCCCCTTGCCAACAGCCTTGTTAGATTCTATATAAGTTCTCTAGTTTTGCATCTCATAGGAGAGAGTCGTGGTTGAGAGAGAGCAAGTTCACTTTCACTTTGATATAAGATAACCTCCAGGCCGTGCCGGAGTAAGTTCAGATACGTTGGTTGACTGACTGTGGGTAGTAGCCTCCTAGCCTTAGATCACGCACGTTACACATGTATCGTACTTTCTCTGTTGCTGTTTCAGTTGCCGTCATGTTGCTAAAAAAAGGTTCTCATTTGTTTCATACGAGACGAGTCAATGAGTCGGTGTGGCTTAGAATCTTTCGCTGTAGAAGAAATCTATTCGTATGTCTATTGGAGAAAAAATTGTATTCACTGGTTATAAAATAGGTTAAGACAAACTCACAGAATAAATACCATCGGTCCCTTGGTGTTCGTCCTAAAGAGGTTCGACTGGATATCATTCATACTCACCAAAAGATGTGTAAGATTTTATTATTGTGGAGTGCCTTGTTTATCTCTCAGTACCTCCAACCATAGCCTTGCCCCATTTATCCTCAGGATCAGTGTAGTTGTTGGAACGAGGTGTCGGACTCAGCAATGTATTTGTTTACATTTTAATACATGTTTATTGTTCCTCCTTTGCTGTGTTGTTTTAGAAAATCGTGGACTAACAGTTTGAAGTCATTGAACTACTTCCAAAAGTTGTATCGACATCAACAGGATTACCATTTCAGTGCAATATGATGCAGGATGACCTTATAACGATAACCCATGATTATAAACCATTATAAACACAGAATCAACAAAAACATCTGCAACACGCACCTGGCTACATTTCTCAAATAAATCTGATCGAGGGTGGGGGAATCTGAAATATCTGAAAGGCAAGACAATTTCATGACAGAGTCATGAAATCCTGCCACAGCAAGCTGCAACATGCACAGAATGACCTCCGTATAAAAAAGGTATCACCACCACCAGACCACTACTCACATGTCATGTTTCCCCGCAGAAGAACATGCAATTGCATTATGCTAGTGCCATTTTCTGCAAGAAAAGGCTTGCACATCAATGCGTATAATACGGTATTGATATGATGTGAAGGCCATCATTTAAATATTGATATAGGGCATTCCATTGATTGGTGACAGAAAAAAACAAAAGAAATCATAGCAATAAAAACTGCTTTATGGCAGTTTTCTAAAAAAAGTTATTGTGTTCTAGTCCATGGACGGACCCCGTCTAAAAAGGAAGAAATTAACGAAATGTGATAGCCGAAAATTAAAATTTCACACAAAACCTCACAATAATCACACACAGAATGAAAAGCTACATGTAGAAGACCTTTTCCCCTCGTGATCCTCTTTCCTATGCATGCATGTTGCCAATTGTTGGTGCAGTACAAGTTTAGTGTTGAAAGCAGCATTTCAAGTGTTGTGATTATTGTGAGGTTTTGTGTGAAATTTTAATTTTCGGCTATCACATTTCGTTAATTTCTTACTTTTTAGACGGGGTCCGTCCATGGACTAGAAGTTTAGAACACAATAACTTTTTTTAGAAAACTGCCATAAAGCAGTTTTTATTGCTTTAACCCTTTACCTTCTGTATGTACATGAATCGACCGAATTTGGTCGATGGACATCCATGCACTAAAACATTCGTAACTCGGTCAATTCTTGACGGAATGTCAAAGACTAAATATGTCGGAAGAAGCCGAAGAGCTTAGCTTTTCATTGCAACAATCGGCGAAGAGCTGCGATGCCGCATTCCAAAGATATCGCGCTCGACATTTCAGCCACGGCAAAAGTCGATTTTTCCTGAGTGACCGGCCTTGAGCTGGGGATTTTCCCTCTCCTGACATGCTGAGTCACCTGGGCATGCTTTGAGCGCGTGTGCAGCATACAAAGAAACTCAGGAAAATAAATTTGAAGTGTTTACGATGAAGGAGTGAGAAATGGCTGACGAGGAGAGACATTTCTCGGATACCCAGCGATGGGGAGCATTTGAAGCACCCTGGCGTTGGATATGTGATCTCAGTAGTGTCCAGTTTGAGCTCATGGTACGCAGCTCGTGGAAAGCTTTCCAGAATGCCCAAGAGTGTGAAAATTGGTTGATTAGAACCAAAGATATTCCCAGAATGAGGTGAGAAATATCGCATTTGGAACTGCCTGGGAATTTTGGGCAGAAGGTAAAGGGTTAATATACAGTGCATACGAGTCACGCGCGAGCTCTTGTTCCTGAACCGCAACAATCAATCACCGCGTTTGGTGTACTCACCCACGCATCGAGAAAATAGTGACTTTATTTTTTTGTTTTGCTTGTGTCTTTCAAAAGCTATGTTTCTTCAAGCGATCGCGATCGACATTCTAGAATAATATAATGAGGACGGTCGCTGGATTTTTTCTGCCTGGTTCTTGTAAAGGGTTTAGTTTTGTTTTCTAGAACATCTCTCCTGATTTTTTAGGCATGGGAAAGGCGATCGCTGCTGCGTTCCATAGTGTAACAGCGACTGACGTTCAGAAAAAAATACTTTTTTCCATGATTGTCTTCCCTGCTAGCAAGGAATCGAAAACTGGAGAAGCTAAGAGAGTGAGCAGTGACGAGTTGGACACAAGAAAGTCTTGGATTGCCGGCATTGTTCGAGATGAGCGGAATGGCTACGGGTACCATCATGCCCTACAATATAGTGGCGTGTGCTAACCATTTCACTGATGAATACTATAGTCGTTATCGACGATATCCAAGTGGAGTTCAGCCTGGAGATTTAGCTCGGTTTGAAGACTCTGACATTCAGTCTACACTGGTTTTCCTTTGCTTGCTGCGTTTGATGCATGTATTCAATTTCTTCACCTGGATTATAAGAGCGTCTTTCCTTTCGCAGTAAACCAGTGGATGCTGATTCCCTCATTTGTCATTACCATGGTTCGTCTTCGCCATGGCACAGACATACGAGTGCTGGCTGATCTGTATTTGATATTATGCTGGGAATGTGAGGTGTATAATCACAACAATAGTCAACTCTATTATATACCTCCGACTTGGAATGATACCTATCTGGCCGTGTCTTTCCCAAATGTCAGAACGATTGCTGGATGTTTTCAAAAAGCTCCGTCCTACAACATTCATGATCATAGATGCTACAGTGCTGAAATGTAATATCGCTTCCAGTCTGTCTGGGCAGTCACAACTCTCATATAAGACGCATAACGTTACTACCTTGAAGAGCCTCATCCGTATGACCCCAGATGGTGGATGGCGGCATTTACCTCCAAGTCATTTACGGGATCCACCAGTGACCATAATCAGAAGCCACTACTTAGATCTTCTGCCAGTAGCCGGCTATGGGACTTTAATTATGGCAGACCAAGCATTTGACATCCAGGATCTCTTGATGCAACATGGCGTAAAGTTGAACATTCCCCCGTTCAAGAGATCCGAGCAACAGATGGCCTTAGAAGACTTCCAGAAAACGCAACAAATTGTTATGAATTCATGTTGAGTGTCTGATGGAGCGAATCAGGGAGTTTTCTATCTTTTTAAAGATCGTTCCAACAACTCTTTTCCCTATCATCATTCAGATATGGATTGTTCGCTGCCTGCTCACAGTATTCCAGGCTCCTTTACTTGCTGAAGCAAATTATGTTTTCCATGCCAACTGTTGCTAGCATTGCATGGCGAATTGATCTTCAGCAACACGAATTTTGTCATGCCTGAACAACCATGCACAATACGGAGCAGCTAATGACTTAGTGGGTATAAATGTGGATAGTATGATATGATTTAGATTGCAATATTTGCAAACGTGCAATGAATAATAATACCCCTCTTGATTAATATTATTGCTGGCGGTTTATCAATTTGCATGGTCACAACAGAACTACAAGGGTGAATATAAAAGTATATTTGCAACCATACAATAGGTTCTTTGGTAGAGCAGAGCTGGACCTAAGACGAAATGTAGCTGCTAGAGGGATGATAATGCTCATTGCGTCGCTATGGGCTTCCACGAGCTCAGCGTCAACAATGCTCTGAATGCCAGCGGTTTTCCGTTTTCCTTGCCGATGCCTGCCGCCAAATATATCTGGAGTGCACAGTATTGGATCGATGCGATAGAACCAGGCCCTGAACAGACGGAGAAAGTTAGAATGTAAAACATGTATCGATAAAATTAATGTACTTTTTCTTATGCGAAATGTTGAAGACTGCATCCTGAAGTGGTACTTACCGATCGAGCAAATCACCCCGTTTCCTGGACAATCCGGCTCCTCTAGCTCACAGGTAAGTCTTCAACTCGTAGATTGTCCATTTTTCAAAGGACTCGTTGTCCAAAGGCATCAGAAACCGAGCTTTGGGATCGCAAATTCAACTTGATTCTCCCTCGCAGGACTACTATCAACATTCCCTTCATCGCAACGTACCGCCACAAGAGATAAAGTGCTCGGCTAATTGACCGCTTCATCGGCCATGTATCAACCATATCAGAAAGGTCTAGCAAGAAGTAAATGCAAAAAAACCCTTTCTTCATATCGGACAGCAAAGAAGAAGCGAGAAGAAAACAGAATCCTTCGCTGTGAGTTTTTTTTCCGATCCAGGATCTAGGAGAGTCCCGTTTTTCCTGGCCACCTGGGTGAGTACACGCCAAACGCGGTGATTGATCGTTGTGGTTCCAGAACAGGAGCTCGCGCTGGGAGGAATGCACTGCATGTCTCGCGTGCCTGTGTCACGCATTCAGTACGCATGCCATGCCCCGCCAAGTCACTGTGTGTCTTATTAATTTTGGCAAAAGACCTCTTCTAGATGATCATACTGGCGGTAGTCACACGTGACCACAGTGGTTAAAGAACTTTGTCTTTATTGAAAAATCCATGATTACATGATCCGGAAAGGTGTTTCTGTGTTTGCATTTGTATTGCATTTTCATCCATTGTGTGTCTTTTGCCCGCTAAAAGAGGCTGGAGTAAGCGTGGCAGTTGACAGTACTACGACCACTGTAATCCCACTGGCCAGAGTCAGCCACACACGCACTGCTACTTCTCTGCTTTCACCGAGAATCTAAGAAATGTTCAGCTGCCCACACACTCATGTCAACGAACACGCCATACTGTAGTGGAGCGTGCAGACACTAGATCACCAACACAACCTGCAGGTGAGCGTGCAGACACTAGATCACCAACACAACCTGCAGGTGAGCGTGCAGACACTAGATCACCAACACAACCTGCAGTGGAGCGTGCAGACACTTGATCAGCAACACAACCTGCAGGGGAGCGTGCAGACACTAGATCACCAACACAACCTGCAGTGGAGCGTGCAGACACTTGATCACCAACAAAACCTACAGTTGAAAGTGCAGAGACCAAATCTGCATCACAAAGATAAGTGGTCCTTGATGAAGAATTCCATTCCCTGCTGCATTCATCATACGGTCCAGTGCCCAGTGGAGTCACTGATATACTGCATGGCAATGACTGAGACACAGGTGATTGTCAGACACGTACACATCCTGCAGCTTGCAAACAGAAGGGGATTGTGTGTCCAACTGTGCTACTGCTGCTGCTACTGCTGCTACTGCCGTGCATGTGTGCAGTATAATGTGAAAAAGCACAAGTGCCTCAAGTACCAGCACTTGTCCGCGATATCCGATTTCTAAAGTAACGTAGTTTATCACACGGCATAATGAGGAAGCAGCAGTGCAGCAGCAGCAGCAGCAGCAGCAGCAGCAGCATCAGCATCAGCAGCACTTCAGCAGCTCTCCGTGTATTACTATCGTACTACATGTACTAGTATGCAGTGATGTATCACAAGCATACACACAAGGAACACACTTGACTCGTGTACGGTGTAGCCAGTGAGGGAGACCTGCATACAGCACAGATATCACACTACAACCCTCCAGCACATACATGTACAATCATTGAACTCATACAGTAGAATACCTACTACATTGTACTAGTGACTACTGGTATTGCCCTCTCCGAGCAGCTGTAGTACTAGTAGTACAGTCACGGGTAGTGGTGTTGTAGCCTGGGAGCAAGAACAACACTGCTGTGTGTGCTAGTCAGAGTTTGAATGAAATTATCAACTGAATGTCTACAGTATCACACCTAGCAGAATACTGAAAGAATCAGCAAAATACAATTTGCACACCAGCCATAGCTATAGATTAGACGTGTGTGTGCTTGCTAGTTCTAGTATTTCCTATCTGCACACCTGTTACACTCACATCTATCACTGCCACTGCCTAGTTTAGAGTAAGTCACCGTCAACTGTAGCTGCCGCTGCTCAAGCAGCTGTGGGCTACCATGAAGAGATCTTGCCCATCACCAAACCAGGGCAGACCTCAGACAACAGAACAGCCAACATGTTGGGTGGATGAGCTGCCAAAGGCTGTCAGAGAGCTGCGTGATTCGCTATGTGCTATCTACACCAATGTCCGTACTCTGGTCGAGGACAGCAGCACAGACGAGGTGAGAAGTTTGAACATGGATGAAATCTACGCAAACTTGCATGTTGTCTCACTTGAAGAGCTCAGTGCAAGAGTGCAGCAGCTGAATGCTGACAAACTAGGCAGCAGTGCTGGTATTGAGCAGCTCACACACTCCCTTGCTTCAGCTGCAAAGAAGCTGCGCAAAATAAAGCTGGCCAACATCCTCAAAGCAAAGAAGTCCATGAGACTAGCCCCGGGGAGGGAAACGTTCCGCACCATTGCCCTCTCTTGCGCTGGTGGGGGGAAGACGTTGCTGTTTACCAAGAAAGGTCCTTACGACTGGGCACTGGGTCGCATTTGGCAAGATATGGCTCTGGTGTTCGCCCTTGAACTGCGCTTGCCTTCCGTGCGCCAAGCTACGTGTGCTGCTGAGCTTCTGGCTTTGAGGAGCCACGACATCATTTCGGATACTGATCAATCTGAGATCTGCGCATACGTGAAAGCCCATCCAGAGAGAGTCTGCATCATACTGGATGGTTTGGACGAAACGAAACTAGACGAGTGCAGCCCGTACGTCCAGGATGTCATCGCCGGAAAACGCTTGCCGGCAGTTCGCCTCGTCATAACGTCACGCCATTCCACGGAGGCAATGAATCTCATCCACAACCCAGAGGTTGTATTCCACCGACGTGTCGAGCTCTTGGGTTTCGAGCAGCAGGAGTTAGAGAAGTATGTTCACAAAGTGCTCCCAGCTGAGAAAGCGTGCAGTCTCCTGGACAAGCTGAAGAGAAGTCCTCAACTGGCTGCAATCATGCGCACTCCACTGTACGCTACCAGCATATGCAAGCTCCATTCCAACCAGCGAGATATACCCGATACACTAGGCAAGATCTTCAACTCCATGATACTCAACGTCATCCAACCAAAGACGGAGAAAGGCCTGAAGAAGACCGAACCACACGAGAAGTTGAGCGATGTTCCTGATGGAATCCAGGAAAGTCTCCTTGATCTCGCCAAGTTCGCTTTCCACATGCTCATCCGGCGGAAGGTCGTCTTCACTGAGTCTGATTTCAGCATGTTTTCACTATCATCAGCAGCTCGTTCACTTGGTCTTCTCATTGCCTGTGATAAGCCACTGTCACAGGCCCATCGTCAATGGCGTTTTAGCCACCTGGCACTTCAGGAAGCTCTAGCATCTCGCTACTTCGCTAGCCGCAGTCCGAATGCAGCTGACGTCGCATGGCTTGTGCAGCGCCTTGGAGCGTTCACAGGCAGCCTCAACATGTTTTGGCGCTTACTGGCCACTGAGCTGGACAGTAACTCCGTCAATGTGTTGATTGAAGCCATTCTCAATGCGCAGTCCACATCATCTACTCAGCCACAGGATATCGACCAGCATTCCACAGGAGCAGAGGGGCACAACGTCACGTGTTTTCTCTTCACAACACACGACCATATCATGGAATGGGCCGACCACGTTTCTTCCTTTCTCTCCTTTGACGAAGCAGAACATCTTGCAGATGAATTACTGGCTGGCAGAATCGACCTGGTGTCAGCTTCGGAAATGGTCCGCCGCAGAATTGACCCGGCCGTCACCAAAATCACCTGCCGGCATTTCCTTCGTTCATTGCTAGCCATTTGGACGGATCGGGTCCCAAGTGCCAGTACACAAATTCTGCACGACTGTCTGGCCAACGAAGCACAAGGATCGGCCATTCAATGCTTCACCGTCACTCCCACGTCCAAGTTACCGCCAGTTCCTCCATCCGACGAAGCAGCTCAGCCATTCGCAGCTCTGGAGAACGCCAACGAAGGGGAACGAAGACAACGAATCCTCTACGCCTTCCGGGTCTTCGCGGAGCACGTCAACGCCAAGCAAAGCAGCATCGAAGACATCCCCAGCATGCAAGCCATCATCAAGCAGTACGGAGTAGATTTCGCCATGGTTCCCCTCTCGCCCTCCGATTGCCAGGCCATCAACGCAGTCATGATTCACCACCACCAGTTCATCACCCGCATCAACCTGGGCAACTGTGGTATAGGTGATACCGGGTACGCATGCATGGCTGATGGCATGGCTCTACTACGCAATCTTACGTTCATCAACCTGTCGGAGAACAACCTAACAGATCATCACACGGCCCATATCGCAGCGTGTATCGCATCCAACACGTCAACACTGCGACAAGTCTACACATCCTCGAACCTGTTCAGCAGCAATGCTATGGCCACCGTCCACAGCAACACACACCGCTGTACAGGACTGCTGGCAGTGGACTTTGGAGGTCAAAAGTGCACCGATCCAGCAGTCAACCTTGACGTCATCACCACAGTCTGCAGCAGCTGCCCAGATCTCCAGTACGTCAATCTCAATGACTGCGTACTGGATATGGAAGGTCTAACCCAGGTAGCACCATTGTTAGGAGCACTGAGGCTGAGAGGGCTGATGCTGTACAAGGTTGGGATGAAGCAGAACTCGGCTACGATCGTCAGTAGAATCATTCAACAGCAACACGAGAGTTTGGAGCTCCTCTCACTCCGTCGCAATGAGCTAACTGGAGATTTCCTGTCAACCGTACGTGGTGAGCTGAGTCAGTGCCGACGCCTAGAGATGCTGTACCTGAACGACAACTGCCTCTCGTCAGGAGCTCTGCCAGTGCTTGCGTCCCTGCTGCCCAGTCTGCCCAAGCTCTCCCTGCTCAGAATGGCGAAGAATGATTTCCGAGATGTTGACGACGAAGCAAAGCTGTTCGCCACCGCTGTCGAGAGCTGCTCATCTCTCAAGAAGCTGGTCATGCCTGAAAGAGCTCTAGTGTCTCCACGGCTGCGTGATGTCCTAAGGGCCATGGCCAGAGATGATCTGGAAGTGCAGTATAGCCGAGTTCGCTATTACGACGAAGTGGAGAATGACGAAGAAGAAGACGAGTACGGCGGTGAAGGTGATAGTGAGAGTGAGGAATGAGGAGGTGAGAGGATTATCAAGGACGGATCTCTGTCCTAATGAAGAAAGCTTCGTTTTAGTCTATCACTTCCTCCTGACATACAGTCCGTCTGTGTATATGATTAGGATTACACGTGTGTATGTGTGCATGCGTGGTAGTATTGCTGCGTGTGCGTGCTTGTAAGTGTGTGTATGTATTTACTTGAGCATGTGCGTGTGTGTGGGTGTGTGCATAATATTATGTGCGTGTGTGTGTGCATGAATTATGTGTCTGTACGTTTGTGTTTTGACGGGACATTCCTTTCTTCATTTTCAGTCAGTTTGAGGGATCACTGTGTTGACCTTTGACCTTTAGACTTTGGACCCTGTAACTAGATGTTTTCGCTCCGTGATTTTTTCCATAATTCTAGACTGTCGCTGATAGAATTATTGTCATTGAGTTGTTGGTTTTTGTTGATGTGGTTTTAGTTGATATGTGTGATCATTTCTTTGCATATACATGTACATATACATTGTATGTCTGTTTGTATGTTTGTAGATTGTTTAGTGAATTTTGAATGTTTATTGAGAACTTATATTGATAGCATCATCACCTTGCCACTCACATTCATGTAGTTCTTACTTGTGCATAGTGCAATGTCTTTACTGGTGGCAGGTTTCTTGGCAAATATTTTCATCTGGTAATAGTGTAGTAATGTGTATATGTTTTTTTTGCAATTCACTAGTTTCCCCTCTAGTGGGATCTCATGATGATATTAGAATTATATGACGAGTATTCTTCAAGTACGTGTGTGTATAATACACACATACAAATTATTATAGTTATTGTGTTCCTACATGTACATGTATATGCGTGTGTCTATGTGTGCGTGCGTCTATGTGTGGGTGTGTACATGTTCGCCTGTGCGTACATGTAAGTGTGCGTATATGCACGTGTGCATGCATGTGGATGTATGCGTGTGTGTGTGTGTCTATGTGTGTGTGTGTGTGTGTGTGTGTGTGTGTGTGTGTGTGTGTGTGTGTGTGTCTATGTGTGTGTGTGTGTGTGTGTGTGTGTGTGTGTGTGTGAGTGTGGGTGTGCGTGCGTGTGTGTGTGTGTGTGTGTGTGTGTCTATGTGTGTGTGTGTGTGTGTGTGTGTGTGTGTGTGTGTGTGTGTGTGTGTGTGTGTGTGCGTGTGTGCGTACATGTATATGCACGTGTGCATGCACGTTGATGCATGTGTGTGTGTATATTTGTGTGTGTGTGTGTGTGTGTGTGTGTGCCCTCGTGTCACTAGGCGTCGTCCCCACTCCGAGTCCGGCCATGCTGATGACTTCGAGTTTGCGGATGATGCTGTACTGCTCGCTACAACTCGCAACGCAGCCGATCAATCCCTGTGTGCCTTTTGTGAGGTCGCATCCAGCTTGGGTCTCACAGTGAGCATGACCAAGACCAAGCTTCTCGTTGCAGGTTTAGGAGTTTGCCCTGCTGATTGCTCTGATTTGGTCATTGGCAGTGATAGGGTTGAAGCAGTCACCTCATTCCCCTATCTTGGTTCCACCATCACTCCAGACTCGCGGTCGCAAGCGGACATTCGGAGCCGTCTAGCAAAGGGTGCAGGGGCCTTTGGTGGTCTTCGGCGCATCCTACATGACCGGAGCCTGAACCTCCCTACCAGGCGCCACCTGTATGTCGTTTGCGTACTGTCAACGGTTCTGTATGGTTCAGAATGCTGGACGCCGTTGAAGGCAGATTTAGATAGAATGGACCGGTTTCACCATGCCAACATTCGCTCCATCCTTGGCGTATCGCGAGGCCGACAGTGGGAACAGCGCATCTCTTCACAGGAACTGCGAGCACAGTGGGGTGATCCCACACCATTGTCACGCATGGTGCAGCAGAGACGGTTGGAGTGGCTTGGGCACCTGGCTCGTCTTGATGACACCAGAGTACCGAAGCAGTTGCTGTTTGCCTGTCTCCCTCAGTCTCGGCCATTCTGTGGACCTAGTCGTCGCTGGAAGGACACCATTCACACGGACCTATCCGTGGCTGGAGTGCGTAACTGGTTTGAGTTGGCAAGCGATCGTGGAGAGTGGCGTGGAGTGGTGACAGCAGCAGGTGAGGACAAGGAACCCGCCCCGAAGAGCATCGAGTGCCCAACCTGCAACTGTCTGTTCCGCCGTAGTTCCGACATGGTCCGGCACAAGTGTTCAGCAATCCGTCAGCTCCCGGTATCGGAGCAGCCTGGATCAGTACAGTGTCCAACATGCAACCGATGGCTACGTAGCAGAGGAGGCTTTGCGGTGCATAAGTGTCGGCTAGGCGATGTCGACCAGCCGCCGGCCCCTGCCCCTGCTCCTCTTGTTGTTCCTGGTGTAACTTGCACCAACTGTCAGCGTTCATTTAAATCGGCTGCGGGTCTCAAGCGTCACCGTTGTGGAACCTGTCCAAAGCGCCCTACTGTGGCTGAACGCCAACAATTCAAGTTTCACTGCCAAGTTTGCCACAACCGACGGTTCCGGAGGCGGCAAGATCTGGAACGCCACTTGGAGCATTGCCTTCCTCCCCCCTAACCTCTCTGACAGTACCTCCCTTTGGGGAGCGGCGTGGCCATTTCTGGCAGCTGTCAATAGTAGTAGTAGTAGTAGTGTGTGTGTGTGCATGTGTGTGTGTGTGTGTGTGTGTGTGTGTGTGTGTGTGTGTGTGTGTGTGTGTGTGTGTGTGTGTGGGTGGGTGGGTGTGTAAGCCCCTTCACAGCTGTGTCGTGTAGACCAGGCTTAATAGTGAGGGTCAATTCTTCAGCCTTGCAAGCTGTTGAATGATGCAATCCCAGCACAAGTTGCTATGGCTTCTACTGTAGCTTCCCTACCATCGACTCGGATGATGGGTGTCAGAACGTCAAAATAGGTGTATGTGTGTGTGTGTACAAACACACACACACACACACACACACACACACACACACACACACACACACACACACACACACACATGTACAACCACACACACACACGCATGCACACACACACACACATGCTGAACACCGCAAGAATGGAGCAGTACCACGTACATGTAGATGGAGTGTTTAAAAAATACTTTAAAACGTTAGCTGTGTTGTTATGCACACGAACAAAAAGAATAACTTACTTGAAACATTCCGTTTGCAATCCAGAACGTATTCTTGTGACCATTATCAGTGGAAAATCGTCACTGAACCTCGATAACAAGAAATGCTACAAGGAGAGTGCATACCATTCATTTAACAAACTACACAACCACGATGATAGTGGGAGGTATTTGTAACAAATAATTTTGGGTTTTTATCAGCTTTACTTATAACTGCTTATCATGGTAAACAGTACACACACACACATACATACACACACACACACACACACACACACACACCACACACACACACACACACACACACACACACACACACACCACACCACACACACACCACACACACACACACACACACACACACACCACACATACCACACACCACACACACACACACACACACACACACACACACACACGCACACACCCACACCACACACACCACACACACACACACACACGCACAAACACACACACACACACACACGCACGCACACAAACACACACCACACACACACACACACACCACACACACACACACACACACACACCTTTTGACCTTTTGACCTTGTGACGCCCATCGCCGGAGGCGATGATAACAATGCTACGGCAGAAGCCATAGCAACTTGTGCTGGGATTGCACCATTCAACAGCTTGCAAGGCTGAAGAATTGACCGTCACTATTCAGCCTGGTCTACACCGTACAGCTATTTGAGGTGACTTTTTCTATTTTTGGTCTTTTCCATTTTTTCGCACACACATCACACCACATACTCCGGCATGCACTGGCTGTTGGTAACCACCCAGGAGAATGAAAGAAAAGTCAGGAAGAGTCTGAGAAAGAGAAGAAAGACGTTTGTGACCATAATCGTCGGGAATCGAACCCGCAACCCATCGATTGGAAATCGCTGCACATACCACTGCATCATATGGGACACACACACACACACACACACACACACACACACATATACACACACACACACATTTTCACACATTTTCACTCATCACCACGGGAATGCATAAGGGAATGATGACTTCTAGAATAGTACATCTTTTCTTCCGATTATCATAATTCTTTCCATCTTTCTTTCTTTTTCTTCTCTTGCTATAGCTGGCTAACTCCCCCTCCTTTGCATTGGTTTCTGCCATTGGACGGTGAAATAAAATAAATAAATAAATAAATAAATACAGTGTACTAGTAGCTGTGAGAATACGTAACTTAGTTACTAGACTAGATTAGACTGTGTGACCATGCAGTACTGGAAGAAATTTGAACATCTCTCTGTCTACCTGGTCAGTGTATGTTCTGCAGTGATATGTTACTACACAACCTATGTTCTATATAGCAATACAGGAGACCGGCACGCAGACTGCCTTTGCAACAGAGACTTTTAACGGTTCATGCACTCCTAGATCATCTATGAATGAAACCAACGCAAAGACACAAACGTGCATACGCCCAGACACAAACGTGCACACGCACAGACACACACAAATATGCACACACACACACACACACACGAGCACACATACAACCTCCCCCACACACACATACACACACACACACACACACACATTTTAACACAAATACTTCCACGTTGTGCGTTCTCTACAAATGAATTCGGCAAGAGAAGACGTTAGTGAAAGACAGTCCATGATTGTGATTGTCTTGCAACCTCACAGGATCGATTGTCAACAACACCACCAGGGGGCAACTAACCAAGTGTTTTTACAGTGCACCACGTGGACCGTCTGCCAGGTCGTGTGATCTGTCCATGATTTGATATCTGTCTTGAGAGCTGTTGATGATTTGATCTGTCATGAGAGATGATAGTGAATTGATCTGTCATGAGACCTGTTGTTGATGATTTGAAATATTCCAATGCCAGGCAGTATGAGAATGCGCATTATCCCTGATCAGCTACAGTCATGCAGTGAGGACAGTAGCACTGTCTCCCATACTGACATGTATGCACTAGACTAGCAGAATGACAGAGAAATTCTCTATAATTACACAGCTCACCGGCATTGCTAAACAATTCACATCATCTGCATCATTTGCATCTGCCTACAGTAGATTGTTGTGTGTCGTCATCTACTGATCTGCTAAACTGTCAATCCTACAACTGACAGTGGAAACTTGACAGGACACGCTCATCCTCGTCTACGTCACTATGCACATTCGTAGTAGTCTTTTAGTAGATTTTATGCTGGCACTGCATACCGTCATACTAACGTATGGAATGTCAGTCATTGAACATAGCTTGCATATCATGTATGTCTCAGCGCCGTGTTGTACGAACACACAAACGACGTTGCTTAGAATTGTCTGCTACTCAAGACAATGTGACAAAAGTGGAAATATCACAGAAGTCCTGTAACAATAACGTATGCTGATTGTGTCGCTACAAGAGTGTTATCTTTTTTTTAGGTTATGTTTGTTTGGTAGTTGTCCCCAGCAGTACAAATCTAGTAGGATTTACGAATACATTTTCAACACCTGTCTGCCTCAGTAACAAGTATGCGTATGTATGTGAAAGCTGAGACTACCATTGGTAACGGGTCATTTGCGTGTTGAAGACGATACTGTTCACCCAGTACTTTTCCTGCCACCTCGTTGAGACTGACATTCATACATAGCTGATTGCTACATCAGATAGTGCTAGATACCAACTAGCTATGTCACTCGTGGATGTGGAAAATGGGATTTCGGGCTTTGGCCTCTGGTTGGTGGATCTGATCTATCCTCCCAACCGTTTAGGAGTCGCATCTGACGCTTGAACATAGGCCGGTGGAGTCCCACCGAAACGGAAAGATGGTTTTTGCCCGGCAGGGTACACGAGCCGTCCAATTTCTATTTCCTATCTTTATGTCACTCATCCCTAGCTATGCATTGACCTGTCTGTTTGTGTCTGTAGCATGTAGCATAAACTTTATAGAGACAGTTGTGAGTCTTGCAGCTGAAGTGCAGGGTGTGATGATTTCCAACCCACCCAGTTCAGAGAAAGAAAACATTGTTCGTGCATCTATCTTTGTACTCATGATCTGTTTGTTGTGGATGTCAAGTGTACATCACATTTAGTGTTCCCTACTCTCCAGGGTATATAGTGGAGAGTTGTACTGGGAAGACATCTGTTACATTTCCAGTATCTACAGTACATGTATGATCATTAGTCACGGCAAGAGCAGCAGTGCCACCATCAAGTCATCTCCACTACCCTGATACCTGCCAACACACACCACATAGATGACTACAAAGTAGCAGGCATCATCAGGGAGAATGGATTAGGCTAGCTTGGACACATAGCACGGATGTATGACAAGCGTATGTCAAAGTCTGGTATGTTTGGACAGCTCCGTGCAATGCGTTCTCAGCATGGTCCTCGCAGGCGATGGTGTGATGTGGATGGTGAATGATATGCAATCCCTTAGTCAGTCCCTGTTCTCCGTTGACTGCTGCTATACTGGTGTCCAGGTTGGTTTTGTTTACACACACGTTGCTCATGGTCGTAGTCACACTGGACCTACTCCAGGTCGAGATCGATCAATGTTTACACTGTACAACACACAAGGTCTGTAGTCAATACGGACATCTCAACCATCACACACCATACTGAAAAGTAGGTAAATACATCATGTAGTCCCGTCTCTAACATTCACTGGGTTATCTACACAACTTGGATCTGGACAACGGACTATGGTAATATGTACATAGAGTTCAGTACTACCCTCGCTCAACACTGATTCATTCATTGACTGATTTCCCTTCTCTTTCGATTTGTTCTCTCCTCCGTACTCTTTTGACTACAATCATCATGTAACTACTTGTACAGCGCTGTACATAAACCTGATGCATGCTGCTGGAGCCCCGGACCGTTCATAATAATACATGTGCATGGTCACGTGTGATACAGGATCTGTCCACCTGCATTGTACAGATCCGGCCATGGCCATGCTAAATTCTGTTTTCAATGATTTTGGCTTGAGTCTTGTGTCCAATAATTGTGGCACTCGACCGTCTAGCCATTCGAATCCATCACAGCCACTGATGGACCACTGCCCTGTCATAATATGGATATGCTCCGCATCCTGGTCAGCACTGTCTGCAATCTATCGCTCAGTATCAGGAGCAACCAACGGTCAGACTAGGGAGAACACCACGGAGAAACGAACAATCAATTTCAACAAGTTGCGCACAATACTCAGTACTATGCACTTGGAAGAGTGTATACTTGGGGAGAACGTGCACATTGACTACAGATGCATGGCAATGTGTTCATCGTTAGATCAAGCCATCGCCGCATCGCACAGTCCACCCTCGTCACTAACAAAACCTCCCCTTTGAATACACAGCCTTGGTTCATTTCCTCGCATAGAAAAAGCCGTCAACGAGTCTCACGCCTGTACAAACTAGTTACTTCACCGCCGAGACCTACACAATCCGACGTTTAAAGGGGAAGTTAAGGCAAAAATTAAAATTTCACCAGTAGTAGTCTTCGGGGTGCTGAGTCGAATGGTCGTGGTCCGAGGAAGCTGAGACGCTCCCTTCCTACTTGAATCCCAATCGAACTCGCGCACTTCCACCGAAACTGGGTGACTGCGCCCTACTAGATGGGGATTTGTATGCAAAATGTCACTAAAAGCGCCATTTCGTTCTTATAAAAGCACGGATGACCGCGATTGGCCCATATGTTGTAGTCTTTTGGACGCTGAGTCGACTGGTTTTGGTCCGAAAAGGCTTCGATGCAGCGTTCCTCCTTTATTCCCAATCGAACATGGTTGAACAAGCGGTCACGTGCTCCTGCGTACGCCAGTCACCTGGTCTCCGTGCCTGCAGGGTACAACTTACTAGCCTGTTTGACCTTTTTTGGGTGCAGTCCTGTCACTCGAGTTGAACCTTGGTGTGAAAGTTGTCGCCTGCTGGCGTGGTGACCAGATGATTTGGGCACCCAGGGGCACGTGACCGCTTGTTTGGATCCCGCGCGCGCACGGACAGAATGGGCAATAAAATGTGAAAAAATTGTAAATGCATTTTTTGGCTCCTGGGTGGCTCGCACACCGTGGCACTCATGCCGGAATATTGAGTTTTTCCGGCCTGGAAAGCCTGTCAGTGAAGCACAAGACATTTTAAATCATGTTCAGAGGGCCAGCATCGTGGCAGGAGTGTGTGGTGAAAATTTCATTCATATGGTGGTAAGACACACCTGGCAATATGGCGGTAAACACACGTGTGTGGGCAGGCGTGTGTTTACCGTCATGCATATTGCCAGGTGTGTCTTTGTTCGTATTTTCTACTCACACGCACACGAACCCTTCGAAGACTGTATATTCATGCACTCGAGTACTCATACACTCGAATCATCACACAAACTGTGGGGCTTGATCTGTCTTACAACGTTCTTGCAAGACGATACAACAACAGCTCCTGTTCTCTACAAATCCTTACACACACACTAAAGAACTATCAACTAAAAACCAGCTAATTTATGCACAGAACATATCCTGAAAAGCAGCGAAACAAAGGAAGCCAAAGCAGCAGGCATGGAAAGATCCCGTACGCACTATGAACTCTTGCACTCTAGATATGTGCAGCGTACGATACTAGTTCAGCGGCTACTAACACTAGCATGACAGACATGAATGAAACCGCAACCAAGTGAGCGTGACACAGATTACGAAGGTAATGAAAAGAACCAGACTGTCATCGCACAACCGCCTATTGTCGGCTCACACACAGAAACCAGATAGTCTAGCAATATATGAAATGCGACGGAACATAATCCCCCTCTCACACGAAGGGTATAAGACTGAGTGTGATACCAAACAGTAACGATAGAACATGAAAAGACAAAGAACTAAAAGGAAATATGCAGGTCCATTCTATGCTGCTACTGTCACTACGGTGTGCTAATGCACTGAATTCCTCAGCCACTATCTGCACACAATGGAACAAGCTGGTGAACACTCCGGCGCTTGATCTTGTCGGCGATCTTCACGTCCACTACCCTTACATGACCATCGGCTCCTGGATGAGTTCCTACGACTCTGCCTAGTGGCCACTGGCCACGTGTCACATCCGGACTTGGGCACAGCACCAAGTCGCCTTTCTGCAGCTCTTGCGGCGACAACTCCTCCGTAGCGTGTTGTTCTGTGGAGTTGCTAGCTGCACTCTTTGCAGACGTCCCGTCAGTCTGTTGCAATGGTACCACTACCGCGCTGGTGGGAACCGCTCGCCCCCTCGTGATCCTTGCTCTCAGGTTGCCTAGGAATCGCAAGCACCATGCCGTGATGCGTACTAGCCGCGACCAGGACGAGTACGTAGATGGGCTTAGCCTGATCTGTTCATGTTCGACGGCGAACGTGATGGCTGGCTTCTTCTTCAGTTGTCCGGGGAGCTGAGCTGGCACAGTGAGGTTGGTTTTCGGCCATTCTGCCGGTGCCGACTGCAGAAACTGGGGTCCTCTCCACCAGGTATCGTGAAGTCGGCTGCGCGCTCGCCACGGGTGCCGAGGTCGGCTGGATTGACTTTGCCTGGCACATGGCGCCATTGATCGGCTGTAGTACTCTTCTGGATCTCAACAATACGAGTGGCAATGTCGCTCCGGAAGTTCTTGGCGTTGCTGCGCAGCCAGTACAGAACGTTGGTTGAGTTAGTCCAGTATACATGCTTCTCTACTGGTATATCTAGCGCTCGAGCTACGACTTGACTCGCACGTACTCCCAGGGCTGCGCCACGAAGTTCGAGCTTCGGGATGGTGGTTGGCTTGATTGGCGCGGTCTTGGCTTTGGCGAATGCGAGCGTGACTTTCACGAAGCCATCAGGGTACTCGCAGCGCACGTATACTGCTGTAGCGACGGCATGCGATGACGCATCGGTGAAGACGTGCACTGAGAGTGCCGCGGACTCTGGAGGACGACGTGCATCCTTGAAACATCGATCTGCCTTGATCTCTGCCAGCAATGGTAATTCCGCAAACCACCGCTGCCACTTAGAGCTCTGTTCATCAGACAGTGCGGCGTCCCAATCCTTCTGCTGCGTACATAGCTCTTGGAACATCAGCCGTGCACGGATAGTGAAGGGTGACAGCTGACCTCGTGGATCATAGATGGTAGCCATCTTGGACAACACTGATCGTTTCGTGAGTTGCTGCGGTGATGTTGCTTTGTAAACGAAGGTGAACACATCATCTCTCGCATTCCAAGCTACGCCGAGTGTCTTGACTGGATTGGAGATGGTCGGGTTGTCGTTGCTACTGAGATGCAGTAGCGAATCTGTAGCACGGTCAGCCTCGGGTATAGCCTCCAGCACTTGGCGGTCGTTGCTTCCATGGTAGATTGTGGGGACTCTCGCCACAAGAATCTCACATACCGCCTATCTGCGGGTTTGAGGCCGACTTGCAGGAACATCTCAGCGATGTCGCCGACGAGTGCAACAGGTTCCTGACAGAATCCTAGCAGGACCTCCACCAGGTCTTGCTGTAGTTTCGGCCCAGCATACATATGGTCATTCAGTGACTGGCCGTCGTGGGTGGCTGCAGCGTCAAAGACCATACGCACTTTCGTTGTCTCCTTGTCCTGCCGCACTATTGGAAAATGGGGCAGGAACCACTGGTCCGGCTCGGTGAGAACGTCGGCATCGCACCTCGTGATGTAACCCTTCTCTAGATGTTGAGCTACAAGCTGACGGTACTGGTCGTATACTGGTGGGCGCCGAGCTAGCGAGCGCTCCAGGTTGAATAAGCGGCTCTTGGCTGTCGCGATGTTGCTTGTCAGTTGCGGCCGACCACCGTCACTCGTCCATGGGATGCCAGTGACGATCCGAGTACCATCGTGCGTAGTCATCTCACGTACCAGACGGTCGGCTTCGATTTCAGCCTGGGTGAGGGTAGACTGTGTCACAGTCCCAACATCGTCCCACAACCAGAACTTCTCCACAATAGCGTCCAATCGCTGCTGTGGTGTCATGTCATCTGCTGGCGTGCCGGCTGTGGTCATCGAGCACTGTGAGGGTGTCACTACTGGTCCAAAGCACACCCAGCCCAATGGTAGGCGACGAGCGATTGGGTCACCATCATTGCCAACGACTTCTTCCAGTGTAGTATGTGCTCCCGGCACATTCAGGCCTACTAGTAGTTTCGGAGTGCGGGTGTTGGTTGGTGGTAATGGAATATCTCTCAGGTGCTCATAACAGCATTTGATCTTGTCCCAGTTGACCGGTGCTGTGTGGGTGGTAATCTGTGGCTGAGTCCACACCTCGAGGTCCGCACTGTAGTTGCCATCCACACTTCCCATAGTGACCTCGACACACTGGTGTTGTCCTGTCACTGTCTTACCGCCCAGAACAGTTGTCTGGAGCGACTGGGGCTTGCCGACTATGCCAAGCTTACTCGCAGCGTCATCCGTCAGAAAGCTGGTAGTAGAGGCTGGGTCCAGCAATGCGGTGACGCGCTGTTGGCGACCCTCATACTCCAGCACTACTGGCACAGTCATGAAGGCAATCTGATCTCCCATCGATGCACTGGTTTGATGGTTGGTCGCTGCCTGGGGCTGTGTTCCGTCAGTGTTCGAGCCCTCTCGTGCTCCACTCGTTCCGTCAGTCGTCGAGCCCCCTCGTGCTCCACTAGTCCGCTGGGTACGCTCTTGGTGGAGCAGAGTGTGGTGCCTGGCCGGACAACGTTCGCATCCTCCCGACTGACACGCTGCCCTCCAGTGCCCGGACCTCAGGCAGCAGGTGCATAGCTTCCATTCGTATACTAATTCCCGGCGCTGTTTCACTGGCAGTGCCTTGAACCTTCGGCACCAGGTGATGCAGTGGCTGCCGTTGCAATTCCGGCAGGACCGAACTGGTTTGTCTCGCCTGGCCTCGTTTGCAGATGAGCTGGCGGCGTGCAGTGCTGTCTGCCGCGAGGCTTGTACGTTGTCGTTGGTTGTGCAAGGCTCTTGGCTGGCGCCACCAGCGCTGCAGCCTCAGCTCGGTCTCCCAGCCAGGACGAGAACGTGTCGAGTCCGAGCTGATCGGTCGTCAACCCTTGCGTCTTTAGATACTCTCCCCATTGCATCCGTTGAGCTGGTGGTAACTTCGTGACCAACTCGTTGCGCAATGCAGGGTTGGTCAGTTGGCCCTGGCTGTTGAGCAGCTTCATTGTCAGCACGATGTTGTTGATGGCCGTTGCCAGTCCGATCAAGCTGTCGGGGTCGTCTGCCCTCACGGGTTTGAGTGATTTGGCTTGCTCGATCAGCTCAGTGACGACGAGCTCCGGCCTGCCAAACCGTCGCTCGAGCGTCTGCACGGCCTGCTCCACATTGTCGGGCACGGAGAGCATCAGCTGTGACCGCATCTCGTGCCTTGCCCTTCAGGCACGCTTGCAGGCGTTGAACGTTCTCGGCATTGCTGAATCCGCACTGCTTGGTGCTGCTCCTGTATGTGCTGATGAACGTTGGCCATTCCTCAGGTCTCCCAGAGAACGTGGGCAGCTTGGTGTTGATGGAGCTGTGTCGGGCTGCTAGCTGGTGTAGGCCAGTGTCAGAGTCAGGAGTAGTACTGTGGCTGGTGGTGGTGTTGTTGCCACTACTCCGTAGTGCTGCTGTCAAAGCACCCATAAGGCCATGGTAAAAAATAAAGTTGATTCTCAGGTCATGAGCCTGTGAAAATCGGTGCGAGCGAGCGATTTTTTATTTTAATTCCCACAATTTTTTTATTTCCAAAGATAGGGTCACACATGTGTACGTCACAGGTTCATAATTAATTTATAATTATTTTATTATTCAGGCCAGGGAGTAGAAAAATACCGGTATTTTACTACTCCTGGATTCATGCCTTTCGCATTGACCGTTTTCATGCACGCATATGCATGCATAGAAATAAAAAAAATCTTCGGTGCGCCACCAAAAATCGGTGCGCGCGTACTTGAGAATCAAGGATATTTTTTACCATGGCCTAAACTCCTGTGCCATGTTGGCGATGCCTATGGTGCCCTGGCCAGTACACTGGTCTGAGTCAGCATTGCCAGCTGTACTGCTACAATCATTACTAGAGTCACTGCTGGCTGGCATGGGCACTTGACTGCTGGCCTCATCTCTGACCACTCGACTGTGACTGCCACTCATCTGACAGGCAGACAGCCCGTGCGTTACACACTTGGCACCATCACGACTGTCTGTACTATTCACGGATTGAGGAGAATTCACACGTGATGCAACTACAGCTGTGGACTCGTCACATACCTGGCTGTGCGCATACTGCACGCGCCGCTCCATCTCCGCGAGTTCGTGCCGCGCTTGCTCCAGCTCACTGTACATGCTCTTCTCCTTTTCGTAGCTGGTTTGCAACAGGTCTCGATTCTCCCGCTGTGCGACCCTAAGCTTGCTTTCGGCGACCTCCAGCTTCTGGACGATTGATTGAGCACGGTCTTTCACCCTTCTCGACTCCTTTCGGCACTCGTTCAACTGCTCGCCGAGGTAGCCGATTTCCTGCTGGTACCTGAGTTCCTTCAGCTGGAACTCGCGTCGGAGGTGACTTTCGGCGTCCGACTTTATCTCCTGGACGTGTCCTGCTACGTCCCCGACATCTCCTGCAATCAGTCCGACGACTACTGCGTCCGGTTGAGAGTTGTCGTGTGGCTCTCCTTGTGGTGCCTCCTCGCCTGCATCAAGCACTTCTGCGGCCTCCGCAAACACTTGTTGTTGCATCCCGAGAGACGGGGACCTCCCTGTCCCGGAGCCTGGCGAACGAACACTACTTGTCCTTACAAGAGTTTCCGCTGCCAATTCAGATTCTCGCAGTTCCAACTGCGCCTTTGCGACTCGAATCTCAGCTTCCAACACTGCTCGTCGCGAGCTACCACTGTGCTGGGCTGATGATGTCCGCGATCGAGTACTCACAGCTCGACTTCCATTGCCGGACGTCGGCACTGCTCCTTGCTGGTCACGATTACCTTCGACAGCTTCGGTCTCGAAACCCCATCGCTGAGGAGGTACACCTATCGTGGAACGGCTGCTCCTACGCATACCAGGATCCGACTCCATGCCACGATCCGGCTCGAAGGACCAGATATGTTCGTATTTTCTACTCACACGCACACGAACCCTTCGAAGACTGTATATTCATGCACTCGAGTACTCATACACTCGAATCATCACACAAACTGTGGGGCTTGATCTGTCTTACAACGTTCTTGCAAGACGATACAACAACAGCTCCTGTTCTCTACAAATCCTTACACACACACTAAAGAACTATCAACTAAAAACCAGCTAATTTATGCACAGAACATATCCTGAAAAGCAGCGAAACAAAGGAAGCCAATGCAGCAGGCATGGAAAGATCCCGTACGCACTATGAACTCTTGCACTCTAGATATGTGCAGCGTACGATACTAGTTCAGCGGCTACTAACACTAGCATGACAGACATGAATGAAACCGCAACCAAGTGAGCGTGACACAGATTACGAAGGTAATGAAAAGAACCAGACTGTCATCGCACAACCGCCTATTGTCGGCTCACACACAGAAACCAGATAGTCTAGCAATATATGAAATGCGACGGAACAGTCTTTACCCCCATATTTATCAACCATAAGTACAGCTGCAGTGGTGTCTTCGACTTCATTCTCCCCAGTCAAGCTCCTTATGAAGACATCCAAGAAGAAGAGTGCCTGATGAGTCCAGCGGGGATGAAACGTACGTCGCAATTGAGCTATGTTGTTGCTGTGTCATCTTCTATGTGCCATGCGCTACTTGATGTACCAGCTTGCTATGCCGGATACCGCCAACCATGCATCGACCAGGCGCGAGCTGATTTCTTCTGGCACACTTCAGGCGCAGTGTGCAGTCGAGTCGAGTACAGACTGTCAGTACTCAATACGCGGACTGCAGATGCATAACAGATCTACGTGTACGAGTCTAGAAAATTGGTCAGGCTGATGCGCATACATGCTCGTACATGTACATACATGTATGTATGCATCGATGGATCCTGATTTTTTTAGTACGGTTTTGCACGTTCCAGACGGACCACACTTTTCGAAAAGTGGTACGGCCATGGTCGTACCAGTCGTAGCGGGTGCTACGCCCCTGAGGGATACTGGGCGGAGCAGCTGGAGCAGCCCATATCCCCAATTATGACACGCGAGTAATAGTGAAATACGATTGGTGTATTGTGCTGGACTGACTGCGGTAATGTAAAGCTAAAATCAAGCAGTCAGTTTGCCCTTAGCATGGCCTTGTCATGAGGGTGCCACATACGTGGAAAGGCAATATGCCGGCTAATCTCCCTGAGAAGTTGAGTGGTTATGAGCAGGCGATGACGCTGTGTCGATGATGACCTATCGATGCACGGCAGGAGCCTTGCGAGGAGAGTCATTGGGCCCGGCGGGTAGGTAACGCCAACTTCCACATTAAGTTTGCGGATGGCCGACAAGTGTAGACATGGACAGATCGGGGCTGAAAAGTTCTGAACAACTCGGCAGCAAAATAAAACAAAGTAAAAAGTCATCACCTGGCAATGGATTGCAGGCATGCACTTGACAGAAGTGGAAGTAACGTGTATCGGCGGAAAAATATTTCCGGCTGGTGCCATTGCTGTTAGCTGCAGCACGGAGTCCGTCAACTGAGAGTTGGCAAGACTGGCTGATCTGGCTCACCTGCTGCTTCCGGAGCCCTTGATGTTTCAAACACCATCAGCGTAGGCCACGTTTTTCGGCACTGGCGATTTGTTCGTCCACCAACAGTCGAAACAAATGTTTCTCACTTGAACATTCCGTAGAGCTGCCGCTGTTGTGCCAAGGCCCATTGGCGCATGGTGTGTATACTCCAAATCTACATGTATGATGATGGGTCACTGCTGACGTTTGTGCTCTTGGACAGTGCGACAGTGCAACGCTGCGTGAAGATAAGTTGTGGCTCCACAATCGCTGAGAACGCTAGTGTGCGTCCATGGAATACTAAAACACAATAGGCGCGGCGCTGCTAACGCCCACTTGGATGAATTGGACGACAGTGGTGGCGAGTGCATTCTCCTTCCTCGGTGAACACTACTGGTCAGTGGTCACTCTGTTTGATGATCCACCAAACACCATCGGTGCAGGCCGCGTTTTTCGGAACCAGCGATTTGTTCGTGCACCAACAATTGAAATAATGTTTCTCACTTGAACACTCTGTAGAGCTAGCTGTCGCTGTCGTGACAAGGCCGTGTATACTCCAAATCTACATGTAGGATGAAGAGTAACAATTAATACTGCTGATAATGAAGTTTGCGCTCGTGGACAATACAACGCTGTGTGAAGTAAACTGTGGCTCCACAATCGCTCAGAATGCTAATGTGTGTCCATGGAGTACTAAAACGCCCAACGTGGATGAAACGGACAACAGCAGCGGCTAGAGCGTTCTCCTTCCTCGGTGAACACTGCTACAAGACACTATGCTTGATGATTCACCAAACACCAAGTCAGCATCGTTGGGGGCCAATTCAGTAGTTTTCCGGCACCAACGAGTTGTTCGTCCAGCAACTAACTTTGAGTTTTCCTTCAACACTTCGTAGAGCAGCCGCGCAAGGCCTTTCCTTCACGTTAGGGTAGCGATCCTTCCTAGATGCTATCGCCATACATTGTTACTTTTTACTACAATGACACTCCAGTAGTGTTTCTCCGAAAATAAAGACAGCTGCCATTACTGAGTAAAGAGTCAGTAGATCTACTCTCACAACAGTCAGTAGCAGCTCGGCCTAGCGCCTAGCTGGACTTGTAAAAATTAATTTTGCAATCATGACATTGTATTGTTTGCTTGTACGCGCTATCCAGCCATGTGGCGTGAACAGATTGCTTGACGTGAAAGGTAGCAAGTCGACTCGATCTCGACTAGTCGATCTAGTCGTGATCGTACGCGCGCACGCGGACGTGTCTGACACGTGAAACGAAAAGATTTTTTTGGCGGGTGGTCGGCAAAAATTAAGTGACGGTCCCTTTTTTTCAGTTTTGGCTTTAGTCCTTCGCAGTAATCCTCACAGTTACCATGGTTACACGGCCCTGCAATGCATACTCGTCATACTGCTGTTGGGAACACGACAGGTCACCGCGAGACAGCTCACAGCGCGACAACTCACAGCCGACAGCTCACAGTGTCGTCAACTCACAGCCAAGACAACTCACATTGTCGTCAACTCACAGCGAGACAAGTCACAGCCAAGACAACTCACAGCCACCCCAGCTCACAGCGCGAGAATTCACAGCCACACCGCGATCGGCTGCGGGTTCAGAACATTCCGCCGAACCCAGGCACACTGCAAGACCTCCAGTTGCCGGAGCGCTATCAAGAAACGAAGGGTGGGGACGTCTTCCTTCTCTACGACAGTGGACCGGAAACTGTGGACAACAGAATTATTGTGTTCTGTACCGCAAGTTTTTGTCTACCATCGACTGTGTCATCATCCCACAATTTGGAAATTCCTGGATGGTATTTTTGTCGAGCAAGCAATGGTGGAGCAGTGTGTGGAGAGGGAAAATGCAGGCTATGAGGCTCCGAAGAAGAGGAGGAAGTATGAAGATCAGGACAAGCGACTTCGTGCCATACTCCGGCCGTTTGAGACCATGACGAAGGATGAGTTTCTATGAGGAGTTGCTGCGAACTTGGCATTTCATATAATTATGTGATTCTTACAGGAAATTTCAAGGTTATTTTTATTTTATCTTATATTTTAACTTTATTTTCATTACTGTCTTCTTCTTGTTCAGGCTTTGTCTTCTTTCTCGATTAAAGTTCTCTGTTATTTTCTTGTGAAAAGAAGAAGGACAAAATGTTACGAGTTATGACTTAAGTGTCCACATTTTGTCGCACTCGCTGACTCTATAAGATCTCGTTACGTTGGTGGACAGTTAGTCATAACTCGTAACATTTTGGCCTTCTTCTTTTCAGAATTGTTTAATTGGCTCACCATCCGAGTTACATGTTATTTTCTTCTTTGCATTGCATGTAAATAGAGAAGTGCCGAGAACGTCGCGTTATTATTATCATATACCATGATTGTAGGTTTTTACTAGGACCAACCCCCACGGACTCCAGGTCTTCATCGCAACATTACATAAAATAAGGACGCTGTGAGTTGCCTCGCTGTGAGTTGTCGACACTGTGAGTTGTCGCGCAGTGAGTTGTCTTGGTTGTGAGTTGTCTTGACTGTGAGTTGACGACACTGTGAGTTGTCTCGCTGTGACTTGTCTCGCTGTGACTTGTCGCGCTGTGAGCTGTCTCGCTGTGACCTGTCGTAGACCCGTTGTATCAGCACCAGGTCACGGTCAAACCCAAACCGTGCCAAAGCGCAGAATGATTGCTTGGTAATCACGTGACACAGGCATAGGGCTCCTTGGTCCTGGACTCACCGAGTAGTATTCAATTATTTTCTTGAAAAGCGGTTACACCTCTGTAGCTCTTGTACGCACGACTGCAGGACGTGAACCGACGTTAGCGAGCACTGGGTCGTTTGCTTACTTCTACATCCTGCCGTCTGCATCACCGTGTTCGCTAAGAGAACCTAGCTTGGCTGCCTACATCGTACAACACTGTACTGCCCAATAACAATACTACTAACATTGATAACAAAACTCTGGTCCCGACACCCAGTAAAAAAAGACAAGCAGCATTTTTTTTACGCGCTGCTATGCTGTCGGTGGCATATCCTGGGCAGTGGGTCATAAGCCCTCGATCTCCGTGGACCGTGGTTGCTTCGTTGTCCTGACTCTGAGTCTGACTAGCCTGAGTCCGCGCCGATCAAATGCGTGGCCCTGGGGTAGATCTACTGAAGTACATGTACCAAATAGGCCCACAAGCTGCTGATCCGGGCTTCCAATGTTACCCCCCACCCCTCCAATCCCCTTCTTGAAGTAGAGGATCTAGCCTAGGCTATAGGTCTGAACCGGTGAGCATCTCATCCCCATGCTGCATGCAGGTCATGGGCAGTGGTCATACACTGACTATGTACAGTGCTAGCAACTGAAATCCGAACCCCTAGCGGTCCCTGTTTCGTAGCTTTACCATCCCGTGTTGGGTGTTTGCGATGTGAGCGCACCGCTCAGGCAGGGGTCGGATTTCAGTTTCCAGCACTGTACATGTACCAGTAGGTACTCGTACACGTCACGTTCCCAAAGTCTGCAGCAAAAGAACATGCGATATGCAGGAATACTCACTAGCTACAGCTAGTACTGAGGTTAGGATGTACGTTATTTCCAACGTGACACGCAATCTCACGTCAAATATGGCGTAAAACTCCAAATTTCGACATGAGCTGTATGCGGCAGGTCACTCGCATCAGTGTTTTTGGATGCGCGAGCCAAATAACGCGAGCTGAACGTTTCGCGTCACGTCAGAAATAACGTGCATCTCAGTCTCTCTCTATCGCCGTGTTCACATTTCAACTCTGGATCGTGACTGGGGTATTGCATACTGACTGTAATATGATCCAGTCATGACATTATTCTGACTGAATCTACTAATATACTGAGTGAGTAGGATGAGTGGAGAGAAAGCAGCCACGCAACCAATAACTACATGTATATAACTATCACAATAACATCATGGGAAACAATCTAGAATGGTTTCGCTCCTCACACTGGAGCTCGCGCTATTCCACCGACTTGACACTTAACAGTATATTGACTGATGACTGGCATCCAGAGCACACGAGAAGTCCGGGAAACAACCTACTACCAGTATTAACAAAACATTACTGACATACCTGCAAGACAAAAAATCAAACTCTACCATCAGCTGTTACCGGTTTGCAGAAGAAGATCACAATGAAACACTGCTGAAGGCAGATTAGAATAAAGTGACAAAACATTGCTTGCAACTGTAGGTAGCTAGGATTCGTAGTGTGATGTTCTGCGCGTGTTGACCGCCATTTCAAAGACGACGGCCACAACGGATGGAACATTTATGGAAATGTACTACAAAGATAGAAGAATGAGCTGTTGCTGTTTAAAAAATGTACTACAGTAGAAACAATAGAGTTGCGGTACTATCTGAGTGGATGAGCAGGCCATCACAGAAACACATTGACACGTCAAGCGTCCGTGTGACAGTCTCAACACCGGCACTGCATAGAGAACTTGATATGGCTTGTAAAAGAACGTCATTTCCACTCTCTCTCTCTCTCTCTCTCTCTCTCTCTCTCACTCTCTCTCCCAGAGAGCAAACACAGCCTGATGTAAGTATTTACAATGTTAACGTGTTGCATGCGGATTAGTAGTGTTTGCAGCTCACTATCCACCATTCCTATATGTGATCAGGTAGTAGGGATACGCCTGGCAGTTGTTGTACACCATGTAACCACGTGTTGCCTTGGTTACGCCGTTCACTGTGTCATAGCGAATGTCACCTGAACAGAAAGAGAAAAGCAGAAACACAAGTCATGTACACATAGCAAGGCTGCCACTTGCTCCGGTTTTTCGGAAATTGTCCGATTTTTGATCGCCTGTCGGATAAACCGACCGATTTTGTTCCCAAAGAGGGACAACCGATTATTTTATTTTGAGCGCTTTTTAGTCCAGTTGGCCCTTCGGCGCTTCCAGGTTGCGTTTGGCCAGTCATTGTACATGTACATGTACATGTAGCTGTAAAATGCACGCGTGCTTGCATGTGTGTGGACAGTTACAAATGTGTTCTAGGGCCCCAACAGCAAGCCATTTTCCTAAACCTTTTCACCGGGGGACACCACCGACCCCCGTCAGAATTTCCTCCCTCCAAGTGTGGCATCCCCGACATAGTCAAAATTATCGTTCAAATATGTACCGTATTTTATGGAGGAAAAGCCGCACTGAGTCAATGTCTGTAACAACCAAATATCACCGGACATGGCCAAAATTTGGATGTCTTTCAAAGTGGGCTCCTTTTATCCCTAGGTGGACCTCATTAACCCACTATGACAGTTTGGTCCAGAAACGTTGCATTCCTTAGATACGGACCAAAATCAAAAATATCGACAAATATTCGCTCTAAAACACCTTCACATAAGGTACAAGAACGAGGGGTCACCGCTGCTCACAATAACACAGCACAGCTAAACCAACTATTATAGGACGGGGAATTTTAGCCAATATTAATTTTAGCATTTTCCCATTGTCAACCGGTTAGCGATGTTAAATTTTAGCGATTTGCAGCGATTATACTCACGGATCACCAGTGCACTACTAATGTCTCAGCGGATTAGCGACTTGAAACTTTAGCGAAAATGAGTAGATCGCTAAATTCACTAGGGTTTAAAAAAATAAAAAAAATTAACGAGAGAGCTTGGAAGCTCAGGGCCCTACGCTATGCTTTGTTTCTTAGCTCATCGTGCATGTTGTGGGAACTGATGGAAATGTTTCCTGGGAAGGCGCTGACTCTGCCGAGCACGCGCGTTCTGGAGTCGACGGGATCACTCTGCCGACGTTTCCTGTGACCGGCGCTGACTCGCCCGTTCACGCCTATTTTGGAGACTACGGGATCTCTCTTCCAAAGTATGTTTTTGCTGACGCATCCTATCACCTATTCCGCAACTAACATCCATTCTAATTTCATTTCCTCCTCGTCTCCCTATTTCTTTCCAGAAAGTCTCTCTATACATCAGGGAGTCGTACTGTATTGGCAGCCACATTAACGGGTCACGCCGCCCACCACCCAAGCATGGGTATGATGAGGGACAGTGGCAACAGAAACAAAAAAACGGCAAGCAGGGAGAGAAAGCAAGAGAAAGACGGCGATAGTAGTACATCTGGTGTGCGACGTATAGAAAAGAGAGATGACAAGAGATGCGCACAAAATAGGACACAATAATTATTTTTGTAGTTCCGAAACAATCAACCAGGTGATGGAGTGTGGGCACCCGAAGTCCCACCTGGACTCCACTGGAAGAACATCCCACGCAGGGATATCAGCGATAGGCCAAGCGTTGAAAAACAGCCATGAGGACACATCGTCTAGAAGTCCACCGCGCTCGAACTGAAATTGCAGGTTCAAACAATTTCCCACGCGGCGTCAGGTAGCGTAACTCTTCTCCCTGCATCACCATCCATCTCCAGCAACCATCTCCACTCACAGCTCATGCCTCTGCCACCACTGTACTCCTCCGAGCTTCGCAGTTTGAAACCATTCGGGGGTCAGCTACACCACCGCGAATGGAGAGACGAGGACGACAACGGTCGTGACTGAAAAAACACTGCCTTGGCGACCGCGTCGCGGAACCCTCGCCCCAGCAAATTCAGAAATACGCCAGGGGCAACTCTGGTGGACCCAGAGCCACCCCCTTGGCAAGACTAGTAAGAGGAACGACTGAAAGCTCAGATAAAGCGGAGCTACAAAAAGTGCAACAGTCCCCTTCAAGCACAGTTGCAACACACAGGGAGTCGTATACATGTACATAATATTGTGGCCAGCTGTTTGTAGCCAGCTGTGTTTGATAGTACGGTACGGTACGGGACAGATACGGGAGCCAGCAAATGGCCAGCTGTGCGATACGGTACGGGACAGATACGGGATAGCGCCAGGCGTGACACAAACAAACAAACAAACAAACAAACAAACAAACAAACACCAAATTAAAGCTGTGTGGACCCTGGCTAGCGCCAGACGTTACTGAAGTAACGTCTTCTGCATAGCTACGGGAATAAATTTCACGATTCGCGTGAGACTCGGCTGGAAGCCCAGTTTTCTGCATCCGTCATGGGAACGCCACCACCCTCGAGTAGGGTCCAGCGGATAATGCTCCGAAAATGTCCATATAATGCTAACCATAATGCTCCAAAAAATGCCTTATAATGCTGATTATAATGCTTCAGCAAGGGATATAATGCTCTTGGTTTGGGACAAAATGGAAGAAAGTCTGCACATTGTCAAACTTCCAGGAAATTATGCATATCGTCGATCTGCATTTGAAGCTGCCACCTTATCTCTCACGAGCTCCGCCACTTCTTAGCACTATAAGACATGATCGCTTCTCCATTGATTGCTCTCCATTCCAACTTTGATGCAGGGTTGTGGCAGAATAGTCGGCGTATCAAATCTTTCCCCTAATTATCCATGTTGTGAGAGATGAAACCATTATTGCAGGTAGTCATTCATTGTTGGGATGAAGTAACTAGTATTCCTGCCTGCAGACAAGCTGTCACTGCGTCCACTCTGTGAATA
>NC_088649.1:4488967-4513967 GCF_964019385.1 Sycon ciliatum | reverse complement strand
GTGTAACAGGTTTAATCAAACTTGAAAAGTAAGAGGCCTGGTTGAGCGCGCCTCGACCAGTTATATGCAAAATGTGATAGTATACATGTGGCAATGGCGCCAATGAAGGTGCTAATAGACAGGCGTAAGACGCATGAGGTGCGAGGGAGTGTAAAGTTATAGAGAACAGGGGAAAACTGTTACATCATCCCCCTCCTATGGAGAGGAAGGAGCTTATAACCCAAATGCTCAAGTGGAATAGAGTACAATAAGCGCAAACACGTGCGAGACGAAAAAGGCTTCGCACTGAAGTAACACAATAAGACGACTGAAACTCCATGCAAATAAAGTGTAATAAGCTCAACAAATGTGTAAGGTGAAACTAGAAGTTCAACTGCAAAACTCAGCGGGCAGAAGCCAAGGTTTTGTACTTCTGAAGTGGAACAATGTCATTACCAGATTCATCCAACAAATAATGTTCAGGCTCCCAAGTGGCATCAGAGTAGCCTTGCCACTTGACTAGGTACTGAAGCTGATTCTGCCGGCGGCGGTGACTGAGAATGTTCTCCACCACATAGCGGGCATGACCATCAAGGTCCGTGATAGGCGGAGGCGTAGGCTGTCTCCTATTAGGAATAGCGTTCTTCTCGTAGGCACGGAGTGCCGACACATTAAATACCGGGTGACAGCGGCTGGTATGAGGCAACTTGAGCTTGTAGGCATTCGGGCCGACCACATGGGTTATAGGAAAGGGGCCAAACCACTTGGGGCGTAATTTATGGGATGGTCGGTCCCGAGCTTCAGGAGTCAGGAGGAAATCCCGGTAGACCATTACCAAATCTCCCACCTTCAGCTTTCCCTCGACCCTTGTCCGATCTGCATAGAAGGCCTGACGAGCTTGAGCTGCCACTAGCGCATCTTGTGAGATCTTGACCGCGTCTTGTCTTGCTTGCAACCAATCAGCTGAATCTCTGCCTCCCTGAATAGGGTTGAGGAAGTCGGGTGGTGCTCTGGGATTTAGACCGTAATTTAAGAAGAACGGTGTGTTTCCTGTAGATGATTGAGTAGCGCTGTTGATAGAAAACTCACAGAGAGGTAGGAGCATATCCCAGTTATCTTGTTTATGATTTACAAAAGCCCTCAGCACATCCTCTACTATTCTGTTTACTCGTTCAGTTAGGCCATCTGTCTGAGGGTGATTGGCAGTACTAAATGCTAGTTTCGTTCCTAAGCGATCAAACAATTCCTGAAAAAATGCTGCCGTAAATCTTGGATCACGATCACATACAATACTAGAACTCAAACCATGAAGTCGAAATACATGTTGAATATACAGATCAGCACTTCCTTTAGCGTCAATAGTAGAGGAAGTAGGTGCTAAATGTACACACTTTGTCAAGCGGTCTACAAATACATATATAGCATCATGACCTGTGTCGGTCCTAGGCAAACCCATGATAAAATCCATCGAGATATCCGCCCACGGCTGACTGGGCACTGGTAAATTCTGCAAGAGACCAGTTTTTAGCTGGCCACCTTTAACTCGTTGGCAGACGTCACATGACTTGACAAACGCCTTTACATCCAGTCCCATTCTGGGCCAATAGAAATATCTAGCGAGTCTGAAGTAGGTGCGATCTCGACCGGGATGCCCCGCAGTCACACAGTCATGGTATTCTTGAAGCAGGGCGAGTCGGAGTTTGCTACTCTTTGGAATGCATAACCTGTTCTGTGGTGAAGATCTGAGATAAAGATAACCGGGTGTTTCATTTAGAAGGTAACGGTCGTGCAGATTGTCATGGCTTGAATTTTTCAGTCTCCTGATAATGGGAGCAAGATCCTTGTCGCACTTGTAACCGCTGACAATTAACTGCGCTAAGTCTGGATTAATCTCTAGGGTATGCTCTATGGCATTCAACTGAATGTTAGGAGGATAGGATGACCCGCCTATTTCAGAATCACTGAACAGATCTGGACGGCGTGAAAGCGGGTCGGCAATGTTTTTCTTTCCTGGTTTGTGAAAGACCGTAAAGTCATAGTCAGCTAAAAACTCTACCCATCTTGCCTCACGCTTGGTGAGAGTCGGTTTGGTTCGTAAATAGACAACACCCATATTATCAGTCATCAGGTCAAAGTGGCGGAATAGATAGATTCTCCAGCACTTTAATGCAAATACCACAGCCAACGTTTCCCTCTCGGCCGCAGTATAGTTGCGTTCTGCAGCTGACAGTTTCCGACTGCAATAGGCTACGGGATGCAAATCCATATCTTCTCCCTGCTGCAGGAGCACACCCGCCACGGCAAAGTCACTTGCGTCAGTTTCTACCGTGAAGCTTTTCTCAACATCGGCCAGTTGCAACACTGGCGCCTCGAGTAATGCTGATTTTAGAGACTCGAATGCCTTCTGTCTAGCAGCGCTCCATTCAAAGCGTGAATTTTTTCCGGTGATTTCTTCTAATGGACGAGAGATGGTCGAGTGTCGATCTATGAACCTTCGGAAATAGTTTGCAAAGCCAAGAAACTTCCTCACATCAGTTACTGACGACGGAGTTGGCCATGTTTCCACAGCACTTATCTTCTTGGGATCAGGGGAAATTGATGTGCCGTTGATTTTATGCCCCAAGAAGAGAACTTCTCTCACGCCGAATTCGCATTTAGACTGTTTGCAATACAGCTCACTATTTCTAAGTGTTTCTAGAACTGTTTGAAGATGATGCTGATGATCTTCCCAGGTCTTGCTGAAAACTAGAATGTCATCCAAGAATACTACAACGAATTTTCGGAGATGCGGTTGCAGAATAGAGTTCATGAGTGACTGAAAGGTGGCCGGGGCATTAGTCAGCCCGAATCCCATGACTCTAAATTGGAAGTGGCCGAACGGCGTATTAATGGCCGTCTTAGAAACATCCGAGTCTTGAATTCTGATTTGATTGTACCCCGACCGCAAGTCCAACTTGGAGAAATATGCACTGC
Organism: Sycon ciliatum; assembly: GCF_964019385.1. Taxonomy (NCBI): domain Eukaryota; kingdom Metazoa; phylum Porifera; class Calcarea; order Leucosolenida; family Sycettidae; genus Sycon; species Sycon ciliatum. Next base: position 4,511,015 of record NC_088649.1, on the reverse strand, counting down.
CCTGGATCGTGTCGAATAAGTCATCAATATTAGGAAGACAAGCTTTGTTTTTGATCGTAATTCTATTCAATTCTCGCCAATCGCACACCATTCTCAGAGTACCATCCGACTTTTTCACAAAAAACACAGGTGCACCGTATGGCGACTTACTTGGCTCAATGAATCCCTTCTCAAGTAATTCTGACAGCTGTGACTGGAGCTCGTCCATCTCTGGTTTCGGCAGGCGGTAGGCGGGTCGAGACGGTGGTCTGGCTCCATCTTCTATCTGGATTTCATGGTCGACTGGTCTCTTCGGTGGAAGCTCATTCGGCAGCTCGTCTGGAAATAAATCCTGGTACCTCTTGAGCAGGTTCTGGATGTCTTGTTGCTCTGATTCCTGGAGTTGTGGCCCGGAACGATTCTCCTCGTTTGCAGCAGTGACCCATGCAAGAAACCCCTCAGCTCCACTCCTCAGGGCATGACGAGCTTGTCGGCCACTGATAAACATGCTTTCCACAGATGGCCGGTCGGCTGTCGGCGGGTTAGCTGAAGGCAATTTGGCAACAAAGGGCTCACCGTCCAACTGAACTTCGTTCGTACGGAAGTTGATGCTGGGGTTGTTCCTTGTAAGCCACGGCTTGCCAAGAATAGCGTCGTAGCGAGTCAGGGGGTACACAGTAAAGTGCTGTTCCTCACTGAAGCCCCCGACTGTCACCCTTAGCGTGCGTGTGGAAATCTGCGGGACCTCGCTGGTCGAGCCGTCCGCCAATGTTACGCTCAGCACTGCTGAGCTTGCATCCGTGTCAAGATGATGCTTTCGAACAAAACTGTCTGCAATGAAGTCATGCGTCGAACCGGAATCTATCAGCATCACTGCACGGCGACCGCCGATCTTTCCCTGTATGCGCAGTAGGTCGTGTTCAGGTTCATTGCCGACGCTGACGTTGCTGACATGACACCTTTCTGCAACGGGACAATTTCCTACAGCTATGGGTGTCTCCGGCTCCGTAGGTTCCTGGAGAGCAACGTCTTCAACCTCCAGAGCTCCGAACCGGTTAGCGACTGGTACCGGCGTGGGTGCTTGGGTCGTCGCCAGTAAGCGCACCCCCTTTCTTACTGGCGACCAGCGTTTGGGTAGCGCTGTCCACCCTCAGTACAGTCTTTAGCGAGGTGGCCTGGCTTCCTGCAAGCAAAGCAGTGTCCCATTGCTCGCAGTTGGACACGCTCTTGGTCCGTCAGCTTGCGGAGGCCCTGAGTCTGACCACGGAAGCTGGGCACGGAACGCGACTCTCTACTGGCTGGTGGCCCCGACGCCGGTGGCCCTGATGACTGCTCCACGGTGTTTGCTGCCATGACAGCTTGCTCCAGGGTACGTGGATGCTCACGCATGACCTGTCGCTGGATGTGCGGCACTAGACCCCTGACGAACAGCAGCGCTCTGGTGTGGTGGTCGATTTCCGGCACTTGCAGGCTGAGGCGAGTGAAAGCAGCAATGTATGCGTCCAGCGACCCGCGCTGCGCTGCGGAAATTAGTCCCATACGCGATGTTTCCTCGTTGTGCCGTGGTCCGTACACATCGCCAAGTGTCGCTTTCAGAGCAGGCCAGTCGGAAAACACTTGGTTAGCTTCCAATGCCGCTATCAACCAAAGACGAGCGTTTCCAGTCAAAAATCCTGCCGCGTAGTCGACCCTCTGTGCCGCATTTGGGAGCGCCAACGACCGTAGGGCCATGTCCATTGCAAACGTCCATTCTTTGAATGTAGCGGAATCTCCTCCAAACACAGGCGGCTCTTTCGTAAGGCGGGGTGTTGGCTCCCACGGTTCCGAGTTCGGATGTATCGTTCGGTTTCCTTGGCTAACGCGCTGAGCGGTCTTGATATCGTTTATCAGCCGAACGACGAGTACGAGGAGCGTAAGCAGAGCGACCAGAACACCTGCCAAAAGCAGAGTAGGAACCATCCTCTGCTACCAGTGTAACAGGTTTAATCAAACTTGAAAAGTAAGAGGCCTGGTTGAGCGCGCCTCGACCAGTTATATGCAAAATGTGATAGTATACATGTGGCAATGGCGCCAATGAAGGTGCTAATAGACAGGCGTAAGACGCATGAGGTGCGAGGGAGTGTAAAGTTATAGAGAACAGGGGAAAACTGTTACATTGAGCATGAGGATGACAGGTCCTCCGACGAAGAAACTCCAAGCTACCAAAAGACGGAGTACGACATGAGAATAGTGAAGATCGAAGCTAAAACGGAATTCACCAACTTCCGTCGCGGACTGCTCGTGAGAGTTGCAGCAGGACAGACGATATCCACAGAGGACATGGATCAATTATCCAGACTCCACACGCGAGCAGTGGATGCCACGGGTGATGTTCTGGAAGCGGTTATGTCGAACTGGTCAGATGAGACCAGTGCAAGGAAGGAGCGAACAAAGCTCATCACGGAATTGGAGAAGTTAGAAGTGCAGTTCTCCGCAGCCATGGAAGGAGCGATAACCAGTACTTCCCAAGCTCTGCAGGGCCAAGCGCTCCACCAAGGGCAGGACTGGAGTTTTGGCACTACTGCTGGTGGTACTAGTGATGACGTGCAGGACCGGCCAGGGCGTGGATCCAGCACTAGTGGACTATTTGACTCAAATCCAGTGCACAGTTACAGTGGAAGTCAGTATCCACTTGACCAGCCCAGCTATGAGTGGCTCAGCTCAGGAGGCACCACAGGTCCGCTTCCTCCATTAGTGCCAAGTGACAGCCTACTGTCAGCCACACCTGGCAATCACCCAAGTGCAAGTACAGGCACCCGTACTGGTAGTGCTAGTGGTGAGCATGATGCAGGTACTGCAGCCACCCCTCCAGTAGCCACTACAGTCAGCAGTAGCACCGGTCTTGGCTCAAGGAGTGCCAGCAGGGCTGTTACAACTCTGCCCCTGCTTGCTTCATCTGCAGTATCTGCTCCGTTATCCAGCGGCACAACCGGAACTGCTGGAAAACCCAGTTCTACGGCCACCACATCTCAAGTTGGGGGGAATGGTGACAAGAAGGCAGTGCATTTCAGCCAGTCAACGACGCAATCAGCAGCAACCCCGATGACCATGTCCAGCACCCAGTCGCGGGGTACAACACCACCCGGATCATCTATTCACGATCTGAGGCCTACCGCCAGCAGTTTTACGCCAGGCCGTATGGCCGCTGCAACAGCTCCACCAAGGATGCCAGCCGTCCACCCTGGAGTCACTTCCAACCAGCCGTCAGCCGGACGCCACAGCATGAATAACCCAGCTGCAGCCTCGCTATCAGCAGCCTCCCGCACCACGCATCAGCCTGCTCCATGGGCCCACATGCAGAGGATTGCCATCCCTGTATTCGAGGGCGAGAAACGGCACTTTCATTCGTGGTGGGCGGCATTCTCATCGTGCGTTGACGTCGCACCTGTCACGGTCGAGTCCAAGATGCTGAGACTCCGGCAGTATCTCAAAGGTGAGCCGCTAAAAGCGATTGACAGCTTTGGCTATTCGGCGGCGGCCTATGAAGCAGCAAAGGCGTTGCTTCAGCGCAAGTATGGTGGCGAGCGGCGTCGGGTGGCAATCCACCTCGAGGAGATTGACAGTATGAGGCAAGTGCGTTATGGCAAGGCAAAAGAGCTGGAACAGTTCGCTGACTTGTTGTCAGTAGCCGTGGTGAACCTCGAGGATGCCGGGAGGAGTGCGGAGCTGGGGGCGGGCACGTTCTACTACATGCTGCTCCGAAAGCTCGATGAGCGAATTGTTGCACGATATCATCGCTGGCGGTACGATCACACATCAGCCGAATCTGTAGAGGGATTGCTAGAGTTCTGCCTACTGGAAGCGGAATTCTTGGTGACTGCGTCAGAGACAATTACTGGGTTTGGTACGAGCGCCAGCAGCAAAACCGACCAATCCCGCGTTATCAGGGACCATCGACAAGACAAGCCGAGGACACTGGTGACTACCAGCCAGCCGACATCTACCTGTACGGTCTGCCACGGTGCACATAAGACATGGCGGTGCCTGACATTCAAGTCGGCGAACCCCAACAAACGGTGGAAAATCGCAAAGGAGAAGAACTTGTGCTTCCGTTGCCTGGAGACAGGGCACAGCAGCAGCGCCTGCTCATGGGGGCAGCCGTGTGGTATCAGCGGGTGCACCAAGGCACACCATCGTCTGTTGCATGGTACACAGACGCCAGCATCTCAGGCCCAGACGTCACCTACAAGGCCATTCAACGTTCAGCCGCACTTTGCTCAGAAGCCAGCAACAAGTGACGCCGGCGCCACTGGAACAACTCTGTCTACATCGCGAGCAGGGAAAGCCGTAGCTATGCGGACCGTGCCAGTTGTCGTGAGAAATGGCGAGACTGAGCTCCGGGTGAATGCGCTTCTCGACGATGCGAGCACTAACTCGTACGTCAGCTCCCATGTGGCCAATGAACTTGGGCTTACTGGCGAAGAGGAGACATTGACGGTCAAAGTCCTAAGCGGACGCACAGAGATCTTCCGAACGACACCAGTCATGGTGGAGCTCAAGAGCGTCGACGGTACATCAGCTACCACACTACAAGCGTACACTGCTGACTCAGTAGTCGGAAGCAGCAGTGCCGTCAATTGGCAACAGAATCGACAGCAATGGCCACACCTCATGGCGGTCCCGTTTCCGAAACTGCAAACCCGCCGGAAGATCGACATTTTGATTGGCCTGGACTGCGCAGAGTTACACACGTCATTGCAGGAGGTCCAAGGCAACCCAGGCGAACCAGTTGCCCGACTCACACCATTGGGTTGGACATGCGTCGGCCCCGTTCACCGCACAGCGGAGTCAGATCCCGTCACACTGTTAACGGAAACGGCGCCACAGGATGTCCACGACAGCCTTGCGCAACTGTGGGTCATTGAGGAGTTCAACAAAATGCAGCCACAGCAACCCGTCTTGTCTTCTGAGGAAAGGGAGGCAGTTCGAGCAAGCCAGCAGTCGCTACAGCTGGTCGATGGACACTACGGAGTTGGTATACCGTGGCGTGGGGAGCGTCCCAATCTACCGGACAACTTTCCTGCGGCTGTGAAACGACTACGTAGCACCGAGAGGCGGCTCAGTCAAGACGCAGCGGCAGCGGCAGCCTAGGGCAAGATCATCCATGACTATGTCACAAAAGGCTATGTGCGAGAGGTCCTGGAGGAGGAACTGAGTCCTGGTCGGCAATGGTTTCTGCCGCACTTTGCGGTACTGCGACCTGACAAGGAGACAACGAAGACGCGCATCGTATTTGATGGCTCTGCGAAGTACGACGGCGTATCACTTAACGACATGATGCTGCCAGGCCCAAAGCTACAGCGTCAACTGCCGAGTGTGCTGACGCGCTTTCGCCAAAACCCAGATACGCCATCATCTGCGACATCGCAGAAATGTACCTGAGAGTCGGACTGTCGCCAGAAGATAGGCCGTATCACAGATTCCTGTGGCGAGACTTGGACGGCGCGGTGCCGCCACGGGTTTATGAGTTCCAGCGACTGGTTTTTGGTGCCAATGCATCACCCTTCCTGGCACAATTCGTATCGCAGGAGCACGCAAAAGCCCATGCGTCTCAGTTCCCACTAGCAGCCGAGACCATGTTATCATCAACATACATGGACGACTCCATGGACTCTGCGGCGGACGACGACGAGGGCATCATGATGTACCAACAGTTGATGGAGTGCTGGGCAGGAGCTGGAATGCACGCTCGCAAATGGCTGTCTAACTCCAAAGCCGTCATGGCCAGGGTTCCGAAGGAGGATCGAGCGAGCCAAATTGATCTCGACTGTCCGCAACTGCCTAGCGTCAAGACACTCGGACTGCTGTGGTCTGCGACATCGGACCTCTTCACGTTCAAGCCAACTGCACCAGATGCGAAGAAGGTCACCAAGCGTACATTCCTGAGCGCGATGGCCAGTGTGTTCGATCCGCTGGGTTTTGTGTCACCCTTCATCGCCAACGCGCGAATCCTGCTGCAGGATATGTGGCTGCAGGGGGTTGACTGGGATGACCCTCTCCCCGAGGAGCTCCACCGAAGGGCCTTGAGATGGTACGCGGAGCTAGACGAGCTGGCTCAGCTCGAAATTCCACGCTGTTTGCAAGACGTCAACGCAGGAAAACCCGTCAGCAGACAGATCCATGTGTTCGCCGACGCATCGGAAAGCGCCTACGGCGCAGTGAGCTATCTTCGCTGTGAATACCAAGATGGTCATGTATCAACCACGCTCATCGCCAGCAGGTCTCGCGTAGCTCCCATTACAGCCGTGTCAATTCCACGATTGGAGCTGTCTGCTGCCGTAATTGGGACGCAACTAGCTGCTTGGGCGTCGGACGTACTTGGCTTGCCTGTTCGTGATGCTGTCATCTGGACAGACAGTCTAAATGTCCTCCACTGGGTACGGAACCGCGCACGTACTTTCAAGCCATTTGTCGCAACACGCGTCGGAGAGATTCAGGAGCCGACGGGCGCGTGCGAGTCTGCAAAGTCAAAGTTCGCGGCAGTCCCTTGTGCGGCCGGTTACGCAGTTGTGCAAGCTTGTCGCTGAGTGATCGCAGGTGCTGAAAAGTCAGATGGTGGACTTCTGATACATGTGCATGCAGCGAGAAAACTGTACGAGAACTATGTATGACTGTTCTTGTAACCTGAAAGTGATGGACCATGACATATCGGTTTATTCTGGATTCCAACATAACATTACTCTGGTCACTGTTCTCTACAAGTGTAGTGTGCCCAGCAATATGCAGCTGATTCTTGATATAGTCTAGAGCAAATATTCCATATTACTAGGTTCTGTTTTTTTTACCTTTCTGTTTTTAGTTGATTAATCTGCGTTTAATCAAGGTAGGGGAGAAATTGTTCACAAGATCCAGTATGCATGTAGATAGTAGTGCTGTGGATGACCAACTGCTTAGTATTATGCATATCCAATGATTCATGTTCCCGCCAGATCCCGCTGTTTGGCACGTGTGAGTGCTTGTTTTCCCGCCAGATGCTGCTTTTGGCACGTGTATGTGCCGCGTTTGGGCACCGCACGGAGTAGGTTTGGTTCTGTTGTGTTTTGGTGCTGCCGTACTTTTCTTCAGGGCTTTTTCTTTGTTTTGTTACGTTTTTGATATCGTTCCATCAGGTTGAAGAAACAGAAGATTCAGTTGTCTCCCAAATCGCTCTCTTGGTCTTGTAACCAGAGAGTGAGAGAGAGAGAGAGAGAGAAAGAGAGAGAGAGAGAGAATGAGAGGGATAGACATCGTGAGGAACGAAGGAGGATATGTACCAGATAAGAAATCTATGGTGTCAGACTTCACAATTGCTGTGCAGTATAGCCTGATAAATTCTGCATACCGTATTATCTCTAATATAAGCACGGTCCTTTATTTTTTCAATGTACCTCCGCCCCGTGCTATTAATGGAGACGTTCCTTTATTGGAGACTGTTCCATTATTATTTCAACCTCATTTCAGAGGCATGTTGCCATGCCAAATTCATGTATGACACACACATTTCAGGGTTTTTTTCGCCGGACAGATAATGAATTTACACAGTGTGCTTATAATGGAGACTGAGCACTTTATTTTTTGAATGCCGCCCCAAGGTGTTCTATTATTGGAGACGTGCTATTATTGGAGACTGTGCTTATATTAGAGATAATACGGTTGTAGCCAGAGTTTTCGTTACCTGAATCGTATGCGCCCTGGCTTTGAACATCTGTAGCGGACTTTGCATCCATGCTCTGCTGCACAGATGTGATGCCGTCCTTGGCCGACTTGATCAAGCGTTGAAGTTGTGTAACAACACTACATGGCATGTACACACACACACACACACACACATACACACCACGTACACACACACACACACCAAGTACACACACACACACACACACACACATACACACACACACATACATGCACACAAATCCACACCCGCAGAAGAACACATACATACATGCCCACAGACACGTACGAGCAGACACACAAGCACATACAGGAACAGACACACACACATACATTGTACATACACACACACGCACACGCACACACACACACACATACACACATACACACATACACACACACACACCATGTACCATGTATACCATGTATATGCCCGTCGTAAGAGAAGCACGCAAATCTGCAAATGCACTGGATGTGCACCCACAGATTTTCTCTTATAGCAACGATAGCGAACAAAATCTGAATGAGACAGATCAAGACTTGCGCCAGATAACTGTCTAATCCGCACAACTGGCGAAGCACTGTGAATTATTATTCTTTATTTCCACGATGGCCCATGGCCAATAAGGAAGATAATATGATTCAAATCAGTCCAGAATCATATAAAATCAGTCTAGCAAGTAAGGAAACCAACACATTGCAGGGGGATGGGGTTACGATGGGGTACAGTGTGAGCTACTAGAGGAGCATATGGGTGATAGAATGAGGCTAGACGCCATTGATTTAAACGCATGCTTGCTATTTGTTTCACGCAGGTCGGGGGTAGTTGGTTGAAATTGTGAAGAGACAGGTTGATGGGTGAGTTGGTGTGTCGGTATGTGTGTGATGTTCTCAATGTGTATGTTCTCATGTGTCGTAGTGCATATGGCTGCTCTGTGATTGGTGGTGCAAGGTGAGGCTGTTGCAGGTGAAGGGGAGCGCGGATGTACTTGATGTTGTGGGCAAGAGTAACCTGTCGTAAGAGTTGCCGGGAGACCAATGTGGGAAGTTGGAGATGATGAAGAAGTGAGCTGTGATGGACTGGTGCAAAAAGGGGGATCCGCAAGCAGATACGGGCTGCTCCTCGCTGAACGCGATCTAATTGGTCCTTCTGAATCGACCACCAATGCACACCTGGTCTACACCACACGGAGTACATCGGCATACAACGGCCAAGACAGTTACCTATGCACACCCTACACTTGCTGCACATTGGATTGTGGAGCCGAAACTAGACCAACTTCCAAATGCTTTGGCAAGAAGGTAGCCTTACAACAGGTTGGGCGCACACACACACACGCACACAAACACACACACACACACACACAAACACACACACACACACACACACACACAAACACACACACACACACATACACACACAAACACACACACACACACACACAAACACACACACACACACACACACACACACAAACTGTAACGGTGTGAAACTAAAACCCTGCCATCGCCCAGTCTCTATTGCATGCCATCTGACTAACCGAAGAACGGTCAGGCTAGAATTTCACAATTTTTTAAGAACGGTGTATCCTGTATTTTTGGAGATAGGAACGGAAACCGTAATGTACACTATAATGTACACTCAGACGTATAACCCTGCAAAAATGTACATGTAAGACTGGTCCATCGAATAAGAATGAAACTGCTGTGTTAGCTAAAAATAAGAACGGGCTAGGCTTGACCCCCCCCCTCAGTTCTTTGGTGGCCGACAGTGCTGTACATGCAGAGAGTTTAGGACAGACAAAACCTACCAATCAGAACAAACCTGCATGTAACATAGGAGTCAGAACAAGAGGTTTTGCTGGAACTTGGATTCCAGCCTGTGAATCACCAACCTCACAGGGCTAATTGCTTACTCTGTAATATTAATAACTGACACTTCAAGAAACTGTCAATCTTACTCTGTGCCCGTACTTTAGAAATGTTGTTTGAATCGTGAATTGTATTGCATTCTGCCACACCAGTAGGTCATGCACTTCACTCACCCTACTTCCTCTGTGTCACTGGAAGACATTTCTAAGTCTGTGATGGCGGTGCCAAACTTGAGCTGTGCTGACGTCACTGCAGCCACAGTCATACGACGTAGGTGTTGCAGCCGTCCCACGTCTCTGTGAACCACATAGCAGAAGTGACAAGTAGCGTATTGAGCACTTGAGGTAGCACATGCATGTACTGCGGAATGATATGGAAAAGACTATCATTACCAGTTTTTAGCCAGTTTTTTTAGGGAAAGATGCAAAGGTGAATTTCTGAAGAAGAAAAAAATGGAGTGTCACCACTAAGACTGGAACCAGGGACCTTCGCTTATGGCATTATTGCAAACAATTCTGATATCTATCCATCCTCTTGAATGCAATTTAGCAGAAGTGTGGACGGTACAAATAAGTGTGCATAAACAAGAGTATGCAACTGTGCACTCAAACCCACCATTTATCGTACGATCCCTTCCGTTTTTGCTCGATTCGTTCGAGTACCAACGCGATTTCTAAACTTAAGCGCGTGAACTCCAGTTCCGTACGAAAGTTCATTTCAAACCAGAGGGAAAGTGCGGTGTTTGATTTTCCGCAGTGCGCGGACAGCAGCTGGATGATGTAATGAAGGCAGCGCGCCGCGCATCTGGCCCATAGAAAAGAGATCACAGTTGCATACTCTTGTTTACGTACTCTTGCTAGTACAACCAAGTACAGAACGCTAATTTCGAGAATTTGAATTTTGGGGTTAAAATCAACAAAAAAATATTTATCTCCAGTTTTTGAAAGGATTGGGAGAACGTCAAATTCAGAGGATCAGTCGGGGAAGTGAACTGCCTGGAAGGAGAAAAAATGCCAACCACACCAGGACTGAAACCCAGGACCTTGCTTGCCATGAGCAATGCTCTAACTGTCTGAGCTATGGGTCCAAGCCGAACCTCTAGAAGGCGCTGACAAGTTTTTCACTCACCACGCAGCTCACAACACGTACCACACAAACTGATGGCACTTGGGTCTTTTCCCTCCCCCAGGAAACAAACCACAGTCAGTTTCCGGAACGTACTAACAGAGATGAGAGATAGTGAGCAGATTGGAAGAACACCCTGGTCCCATAGCTCAGTGGTTAGAGCATTGTTCAAGACAAGCAAGGTCCCTTGTTCGAGTCCTGGTGGGATGGGCATTTTTATCTCCAGTCTATTTTCATTTTGACAAGGAGAAACATTGGTGCTATTGCGAAGGCAATAATATTTTGGTCAGTATGAGGCTAATGAAAGAGTGAATGCAAGTCAAAGCATTGTCCCCTCTCCCCCCCCCCCCCCCCCTCCCTCTCGCCCCCCCCCCCCCCCCCCCCCAGTACATATCCCCACCACACAGATGCCTGTTTTAAGTCACAAAATACTTCTGATGCAGCACACCTCACCTTTCAGTCCCAGCATCACCATCCTCACCATCGGAAGCACTTGCACATGCATCTGTTGCATTTGCAGTTAGTGCCAAACACATCAAGAAAAGGGAGATATCGGGAAGTGGCCGAAGCAGAAATGAGAAAGTTGAGCAATCGTGAAAACACCCTCACCGCACCATTAGCACAAAACAGCAACATCAATGCGCAAACAATTTACTTGACAGTACTCTTCAAAGTGATCAATTCTCACAAAGCCAGTTTTCAGCACCGGTACGTTTGCGTTTTCGGCATGAAATACACATTTTACACTGTCATTGCAAACGTATGTGTTCACTTCATGTGTTTGAGCACCCGAGGTAAAGATTAGTGCAGTGTATACTGGATGCTCTACAGCACAAAAACTGACTTTATGATCAGAGTAACATAGACCACAGTACCGTCGATCTCCGAGGAACTGGGGGGGTTTCCCTCCTAGCCTAGACTGTTCTTATTTCCATGCACTACGAGCTACGCACAGTTGAGTCACCGTGTATACATTGGTATTGGTGAGAACCCTCGGTAGTCTCAACCCGCACGCACAACACGCAACAAGTCTTGCAGTAGTAGTAAACACAATTCTTCACTTCTTCGCCACGAATCCAAAATGCTACAGCGAGAGAGAAAACTCACTGCTACACACACTCTTATTCTAAGACATCAGAAAGGTTTCGCAAGTAAAAGGTGCAAGTGTGAGGTGTACTGAGTGTGAGAAACCTAACAAGCGTGAAATGACTATGTAGTTGATAAAATAAAACCCTACACGAGTGATAACCTTATAAGGCATAGCGTACAGTTCGGCAAAACACAACATGAGCTGCAATCAGCGGATGTATCAAACTACTACTTTACTACCTTTGTGCCAAACCAACAAGCCTAGACTGCTATTATTCATGAAGTCGCACTAGTGCTACTGATCAGATATGCTGTGCTTGGTGAAATTCTGAGCTGTTCTTTCTTCGCAGCCCGATGGTACCGTATGGAAGGCCCTGGAGCTCGTGCCAGCGGTGCAGTTCTGCCAATCATCTGCATCTGTGTGTGTGTGTTTCCCGAGAAGTATTTCAAGTGTTATTGCGAAGTTTGTCTGCAGCGCGGATTTGGCATGAAGCATCCTAGGCTATAGATACAACGAAGGTTCGCGATGTTCGAACTTAGCCTGGGCTTATGTGTGGGTCTGATACTTGGCTGGGCTTGTGTGCGGGTCTGATACTCGGCTGGGCTTATGTGCGGGCCTGATACTTGGCTGGGATTGTGTGCGGATCTGATACTCGGCTGGGCTTATGTGTGGGCCTGATACTCGGCTGGGCTTATGTGTGGGCCTGATACTTGGCTGGGCTTGTGTGCGGGTCTGATACTCGGCTGGGATTATGTGCGGGCTTGATACTCGGCTGGGCTTATGTGCGGGTCTGATACTCGGCTGGGCTTGTGTGCGGGCCTGATACTCGGCTGGGCTTATGTGTGGGCCTGATACTCGGCTGGGCTTATGTGTGGGCCTGATACTCGGCTGGGCTTATGTGCGGGTCTGATACTCGGCTGGGCTTATGACAGTTATGTGCGGGCCTGATACTCGGCTGGCCTTATGTGTGAGCCTGATACTCGGCTGGGCCTTTGTGTGGGCCTGATACTCGGCTGGCCTTATGTGCGGGCATGATACTCGGCTGGCCTTATGTGCGGACCTGATACTCGGCTGGGCTTATGTGCGGGCCTGATACTCGGCTGGGCTTATGTGTGGGTCTGATACTCGGCTGGGCTTATGTGCGGGCCTGAAACTTGGCTGGGCTTATGTGTGGGTCTGATACTCGGCTGGGCTTATGTGCGGGTGTGATACTCGGCTGGGCTTATGTGCGGGTCTGATACTCAGCGGGGCTTATGTGTGGGTTTGATACTCGGCTGGGCTTGTGTGTGGGCCTGATACTCGGCTGGGCTTATGTGCGGGTCTGATACTCGGCTGGGCTTATGTGTGGGTCTGAAACTTGGCTGGGCTTATGTGCGGGTCTGATACTTGGCTGGGCTTATGATTGCTTTCTTGCTTCGACTTCTGCCGCACCTTTGTTCTCTTAACCCCCTTTATGTACAATTGTTGTGCAGACCCTCCTTTAATATAGTCTGTCTCATTTTGTCCTGAGATGTTTTATGCATAGTGATTATGACGCTCATCATTCGCTCCCTTGTCAATGGACAGTTCTGTCCGTTTGGTTTTAGCGAATTCAAATAAAGAAAACAACATGTGCAGGCCTGATACTCGGCTGGGCTTATGTGCGGGCCTGATACTCGGCTGGGCTTATGTGTGGGCCTGATACTCGGCTGGGCTTATGTGCGGGTCTGATACTCGGCTGGGCTTATCCGAGGGAATCGACGGTATTGACATAGGCTTAGCTGCATTGCAGTTTGTCATGTTTGGGACTGAAGGTAAATCCTCATCTCCCATAATCAATGCTAGAGCAATGCAGCTAAGCCTATGCCAGTACCGTAGAATCGCGAGCATAAGCCCATCTTCGCGTATAATGCTTGCGCATAAGCCCAGGCCAAGTTCGAACATCGGGAAGCTTCGTTGTACAAGCCGATGGCCTAGCACAAGGTCATACCATGTACGCAGTATTTATATTTTTTTGTGCATTTCAACACAATTATCGGTTGTTTTTGTTTACACAGTGATTTTCACCAATGTACTTCCCACTTCCTTGGTACTTTTCAATAGCACAATGTTGGAATCCGCGTATAAGCCCGTATTCGCGTATAAGCCCACTAGCAGCACCCCCGCCAGCGTTGCCTGGCCGAATGTGGCATGCGGGTGAAGCAAGTACGTGAACAGCACACGTGCTCAGCACGTGGTGGTGGCCAGACCGCTGAAGTCCTGGTGAGGGAGGTTCTTCATCGTTGGAAGGAGAAGGAGGGACGTCTGTTACGCCTTCGGGAGGCTGGTCAAGGTTGTCCATCACCTGGTGGCGGATAAAGCGGCTCAAAAAATTCATAAAACTTACGAACAAAAGTGCGATGCGCTCTTCACTGCAGATCAGATGCAGAGTGCAGTCAGTGCAGATCTTTTGTATCCTTTTGTTGCAGATGTTTCTATTTGCAGAGAACGGTTCACGTGGTCCGCAGCGCTTGTGCGGCTGCTAGTGCTACCTATGCCTAGGCTAGGTGGCTACATGATTCGCACGCTTCGCGTGCTCAGTGCTTCTGCGCACGGCTGCTACTGCTACTCGTACTGATCGTGTCTGATAGGATAAGTATAATCGCTACCACCGTACCTACACTGCACTGTTCGCACGCTTCGCGTGCTCGCGGCTTATACGCGGATTCCAACATGTTCTTGTGTAAGCTCACCGAAATGCCCTTGTGCAACAGATAAGCCCAGGGGGGTCTTATCCGCGGGATTCTACGCTACTCGTCAAAACATAACAATAATATTCTTTTCATGTTGCAGAGTATATATTGCTGGACAACTATACTATAGGTCAGCTGACTTAGAAACGCGTTCCAGTTGCTGATGTGTGCTGGCAGTATTACAACAAACACGCAAATCCATAAACAATTTCCGCACATTCCCACGTGTTACTACGTAAGGGACAGGTGAGATAGAGCGTTTGACAAGACTGGCAGCTACTTCAGTCCGTGCGCCAGACCCTGTTTTGGCCCGATTTTTATTTTCTGCGCGGGAACCATACATGCAGACGTTATGCAGGGAAAGATGACGACGCCGGTCAGTAAATTGTTGGCCGATTTGCTGCCTACCTCGAGGCCAGTCGGTGAAATGAGGGCTTCCTTCTTCAAGAAATATGTTGCCAGTCGTTAGTCGGATGCCACTCGTCTTCTAAACATCGTACTTGATGCAACCAGCGCAGTTGGATGGACGGGAGGCGAGGAATTTATCGTTTTCGATTTTCACCCTATTCTGGGTTGCCATTACATTGCAGCTGGCAGCACCACGAGGGAATTTTTTGCACAAGGGAGACTAGGTGAATTCAACTCCTCAGAGATATCGCCATGACAGGGTAAGGTTATTTTAGCCCTGAAATTGTGTACAAACCAACGGCACGAAATTATGGAAATATTTATTTTTTCGCGATAATTGCATGTTGGTTGAAAAATGTAGCCATCTTTGTATTGTGGCATCCTGGCGGTGTATTTCGTAACTATACTGCATGACAATATTATTTATGAGAAATGGCAGCGATTGCAGCGATTGTGAACAATGTACAATCAACAGCATTGGCAAAATTGATGCAGAGCTGTATGGTACTTTAGTACTATTTGCCTGTATATTGGTATTTTACACACAATGCATGAAACAGAAGAGCAAAATTATTATTGACTTATCAATTTATAGTTAGGACATGAATATGAAACCCATGACCAATGCCAATGACCCAGGGTCTGTGCACCTGCATTCAAATATATAAAAAAATCCCCTGTGGCATAATCATGTACTCTGTGCACACATACTTGGGGGGGCGATACTTGCTGCTTTACACGGTGGAAATTGTGGTGCTATGCTGCTTGGTATGTGTGTGCGTGCGTGTGTGTGTGTGTGTGTGTGTGTGTGTGTGTGTGTGTGTGTGTGTGTGTGTGTGTGTGTGTGTGCGTCTGTGTGTGCACACTTCACTTTCCGGCTGTGTATTGATGCCTATGTAGATATCACCATGATCAACAGGGTCAAACGCTTCCAGCGGACAACAGTGGATCACCTCATTTCTCCCACTGGAGTGGTCCTAGCTTGAAGTGATGTATGACTATCAATTCTATTGACTAGCCTTGAGGCATGTACCAAACGTCAGCATGTCTGTGATATCAATACATCACACTTACATTTGAAAGCTATATGCTGGAAGGCAGTCAAGTGGGCTTTTCGTCAAACACAACCCTACCAATGAAATGAAGGCAACGGGCAGAGACCACTAATGGTAGGGCCATACAAGGTGGCTGTGCCAGTGGGGAAGACCCAGCTCAACAAGGTGTTATTGCAAGTTTGATCGGAACAGCACCCTGGTCCAAATCCTCAATATCAGTGAATCTTACTGGTCCATGTGGCTGCTGCCTTGACTCGTGATGCCTACGATTGGATGCAAGCTGCACGAAGTATGTTGCAAAGAAGAGTACAATGGATCTTGAACTTAGCACGAGAGGCGTGCACTTCGTTGATAACAGCAGAACCTTTGCATGACTATCATAACACTCTCTTTATTGCAATATTTAGCCAATGCTCCATTTGTTGTAGCAGCTACCACACAACTACAAGTATGCATTCATTACCTGGCTGGCTTGTATAAACTTGTGAATGCAATCACGTGATGCTTTGTGCACATATGCTCCCATACTTTAGCGGATGTGCGCGTGTGTGTGTGCATGTTTATGGGTGTGTATGTTCGTGCACGTACGTACGTGTACATGTCTGTGCGTTTACATGTACATGCAGACGTGTGTGGGTTTGTTGAAAAAAGGGCATGAACACGTGTCAATTCACATGTGCATGTATGTACGGGTGTATGGTTAACGTATTCTTTGCTCCATGCGTCCGCTGTGAATGAAGGTACGAGACTTTATGTGTCATAGCTTGTGGCGGTTGTTCTGTAAATAGTAGCACCGTATCCTGGCCATCCGCAGATGCCATTTTTTAACTTCAATTCTGCATTGGCTCAGGTGCTGTGTTTGTAGTGTCATACTCTCTGCATTTAAAATTATTTATATTTCTTTCCCACCTCAGTACTGTATTTGGCTTGATATTGTTGCTGTTGTACATACAAGTATAGGCACATGCATTGATCTGCGAGGGTTTGTGTTTGGAGCTCCAGCAACCTGTTGGGGTTCGTGTTGTTTGTAAATTCGTGGTCTACGGATATAATGGTCTGGCTGGTACATCGCAGAATACTAGGACCCCTTGAACGATTCTGTCGGTCGTTCATAAGTCCACCAATTGAAGACATGTGTGTGTCAAAATGTGTCAAAAATACAGTGTTGACAAAACGGTTGGTATCACCGCTGTCGGATATTTTGCACAAGCCAAAATTGGAGGATACACTGTTGGCTAATATCTCTTTCTAATTAACTAAGCAGGAAATAGCGAAACCCTTGTACAAACCAACGGCACGAAATTATAGCATGTTCAACCAAAATATCGGCGACATAACGAAAACGCAAGCGACGAGCGAGAACTCAACTTCTCGTTATTTGTTATCGCCACGGACAAAACTTAGGGCAGAGAACAACTATTAGGTTGGATTTCGACAACGATCTGAGACGAAGAACTCACGGGAGACGTAAACCAAAGGACGACGAAGGTGACGCCATTGAGTATTCGTCTTGCGATATCTTGAGAAAACTGCGAAATCTGGCAAATCTGGAAAATAAAAGTGCAACTTTTAGACGACTTTTTCTGAACTGGCGCACGGACTGACTTTGCCTTACCCAAACAGCACACTGGGGAGAAAACGGCTGAGCACCTGCATAGCGCCACAATAGGCTGCCAGGATATTGCAGTCGACTCTTGACGAGTGTGACAAGATCCAACTCAGCGCCACAGCACATCGTACACACAGCTCAGGGCACTCAGATCATCTGGGATTTTTGCAGCACAAGATAAATCGATACCGCACCCCGTTCCAAGTACGTTTCTCGGAGGAGAACCATTGAGTTGCGTCGTTCGTGCGTTGAACATTCTAGCTACCCGCAGAGCTGTTAGAGTTTTGCAGGCTCCTGTTCCTACCTAGCTACATTCTGCTCTCGCTGAGATTCTACAGCCGAAAGTTAGTTTATCCCTCCAACTGCAGCTACGGCTGCCGGTTCACATGTCGTTACCGGTAATGGACCCACAAATACTTTGCAAAAATGTACGTCCACGTCGAGGCATCGGTACAGTCTACAGATAGAAAGAACAACCCAAGTAAAGATGTTTGTCATTTCGACGGAATGTGACTTTTTTGTCGCGCTAACGCTAGCGCTCGCATGAATCGATTTTTCATTCTGCCGAACTGGCAGGGAGACACCGGCAAGAATGCGGTAGCAAAACAGACCCCGGGACGCGTAACCGGTCCTTACCCGGCCATTGTTCTCCCCGACCCTGGTCCACAGCTACGGACTTCGATCATAATTTTAGTGAGGTTTTGCATTCCGAATTTCGGCAAAAAGATTCGGCACGCGTGAGCGAGGTCGAAAATGCACACGAAGATTCGGCGTGTTTGTTCGGAAAAAGCTCACTTTGCCGAAAATATTTTTCGGATGCATTTTCTTGTAGAAGAGCGCTAGCGCGTGATTTATTCCAAGAGGTTTCTTATCTCGGCATCACTTGGCAGGCGTCTTTGGCGACATAGCATCGTCAGCTACCTCTGATTGCTCCTCGCCACTGCCTGCATGTCTACTCTCTTTCGCCATGAGTGTCCTCACCGTCATCTGTGTGGCTGAAAAGACTATGGCGACACGCATAAAATTTGACTTGGCCATGGAGTTGGTTTTTCTGAGGCGACTGAGGAGGCAGGTTTGGCCCTCGACACTTTGGGCGATCAAAGTTCGTCGGAATCAGCAAGAAAAGGAGCACGGGAGAGGACGTTGCTGATGCTGGGGCTCACGAAATGAAAACACATCATTTTCGACTCGCAAAACAAACGTTGGTGCGAAAATTCGACATTTTGATGTTCGACAAATGACCGAAGAACGCTGTACCGAAATTCGGAATGCAAAACCTCACTACTACTACCATTATACTAGTAATGCTATTGTCAGATAATCAGTCGACAGACTCAGTGTAGCCCAGAATGCGCAACTTTTTTTATATCAATTTTTCGAATCACGTGGAGGGCCTACCCTTCCACTATACTGCCACTAGGCTTTCCCTTTCACCAGTGTTTATCCCGCTCCGGGGCCCACTGAAACTACATGTAGTCCTTGCTTGCAAGGGTGATCTGTGCGCTGCTGGTGCCACTCTAGGAGGTGCAGTTGAAGTCTGTGTGTGCGTTCGTTTCGTGTCTTTCCCATTCTGCGGAGATAGGATTGGCAAGCTTTGCTGGACGAGAATGCATCTGACCTCACCCGATTCGTGACCCGAAACGAGAGTCATTTCCAACACAAAGTGCTCTATGTCCGTGTGGAAGTCCATGTGCTGGGACTCAGCACCCTGTCCAGCTGGTCCAGCCGTGGCTTGACCTTGTTTCGAAAAGTCGACCCGCCCGTTGCAAGACTGGTTTATTTCATGCCTGTTTTCGGTGAAGTACCCCATTAGCCCGGTTCACCTGGAATCCCAGTGCTGCGATCCTGGTCTGTACACGTACTGTACCTCATTGCAAAGATTCGTTTTGGAGAACAACAACATGGCTGATGATATACACTATCACTATCAGACACCTGAGAAAATCGTACATGAGTTTGTATGAGGCACGACCAAAGAGACCAATAACTGTCACGGGACTCGAGTTTCGTGTTCAAAATCACTCATCAGACGAAGGAGTCGCTGCTGTTCTGCCTTGTGTAGTACGTTATGCCCTTATTAGGGTATTGAGCACTTTTACAATTTTGCAGCAGGACCCCTCAGACACTTTGCCTAGGTTAAAATGAGTGCGCAGAAGATACTCTCAGCCTGGACTGTAATCGTAGGGTCAGCAGATTGAGTATCGTTGTCAACGCTAGAATTGGGGCCGTAGATATTCTCAATATCACCTCACGCCATAGTTCTGTGTCCATGTCTTTTCTTGCCCCCCCCCCCCTTCCAAGGTGGAATATTGCCTTCCACCCACTGTCCTCTAGTATCGCTACACTTCATCATTGTCCACATTACGTCATGATATCTTACTCTGAGATCGGGTAGGGTGCCCCGTAAGAAGGCAAATTGTCTGTAATAATACCAGTACTCGTACGAAATTAATATGATGAGAGGGGAATTCCCCGAAACACTGTGTGTTGAGCAGGGAGTGGTGCTTTCTTTCAGGTTTGCCGAGTCGAAGGTTCGATGGACTTCTCGTGTGCTCTGGATGGTAGTCGTGAGTCAGTCAAGTGTCAAGTCAAGTCGGCGGAATAGCGCGAGCTCCAGTGTGGGGAGCAAACCCATTCCAAATAATGATACCGGTGATAATACGATGGGAAAGGATCCAAGTGCCATCAGTATCATGCATGTATGGCACGTGTGTGAACTGCCTTTGGAGTTGCAAAATAAAGTGTCAGCCCCTTCTTGGTTCAGCCTAACTGGTCCTGTAACTCAGATGGTTAGAGCATTGCGCATGACAAGCAAGGTTCTGGGTTCGAGTCCTGGTGGGACTGGGCATTTTCTTCTCTTTTCAGGCAATTCACTTCCCCGACTGATCCTATGAATTTGAAGTTCTCCCTTTCCAAATTATAATAATATTATACATGTACTTCGAGTAATTGAGAAAAAAAGATGCAGGACTCCGGCTGGCTCACCCGTAGGCAGTAGGCAGTTGACTAACCTTTCTTTTGCCAATCCTGTGTTGCCTGATACTGTTGTGACCTGGTAAGTTTCGCTTCCAGTCTCTCCTGAAACGAAGCCAGGCCAGCCTTGGCCGACAAGAAGGCCTTGCTGAATTGGCCGAAATGATTGCTGCTCTCGCCACTGCAGTCAAAGAGAACACCAGCATGTACAGTCATGTACATATCTTGTGTGTCTGTATGAACTTATCACAGCGAATGGTTGCATGGTCACGTGTCCAGCTGTCCACCTGTATAATGTTCTGTACTTCGAAATACATATAGTTGGTGCCTTGTTGTTGTCTGATGATCGGTTAAAACCGTGAAACTCAGAGTTACAGCAGAAGCGCTTTTGATTCCTTTCAAGTGTGTGTAGATCGTGCCTAGGTTGCTATGGCGAACAGACGGTTGAACACATTGGCTCAATATTTCCAACATACTCGCAGTAAGAGGAGTTCCTTCACAGGCAACATGTTGGAGCATTCCCACACTGGCCCAGGCCTGACTCTGATCCGTTTTCTGTTCCAATAGAATTTCATTCTGGCATTTTTGAAGATACAGCTATTTTTGTATATCATCTGCTTGAGGAGAATAGTGCTGTCATCTACAGCATACGTTACAATGTGTTGTGCGACCCATCACACTGGTACTGAGTTGTAGCACATCACTATTATAATGTACGACGTACAGTGTAGTGTATGCTGTAGTGTAGGTAAAGAAATTACTACGGTGTTACAATACTTTTGAAGTACTACAAATGTACATAGTACATGCTAATAGCTAGCGCTGTCGTCTTTACCTACAACAAACATTACACTGTAGGTCGTACATGATAATGGTGATGTGCTACCAGTGCAATGGGTCGCACAACACACACACACACACACACACACACACACACACACACACACACACACACACACACACACACACACACACACATACACAGACACACACACATACACATACACCCTGTATTACACATGCCTGCAGGTGAGATGATCAACTCTACCTCGTGGATAAGAAGAATGACCCATTGTTACGAGTAATGACTAACTGTACACCACGTTAACCAGACACTATAAGCTCACCGTCCGAGTATTCTTACCTCATTGCCTCAACTCTCCGCGGTGTTGATAGATCACACTTAATGGATGACGACTGAGCAGTACTAGCGCAGTTAGCAATCTGTCTATCATCTATACTATAGTGCGAATGGGTCGATTCTCGCCACAGTGTATGTGACAGTTATTTCGGCTTCCCTTGCGTGTTTTCCCTCTGAGCTTCTCTCCACACGATGTCTCTGAAACTGTGTTGGGAATGTCGAACTCACACCCACCGTTCAACGAGTGTAAACAACCACCCAAATATGCAAGACGTAGAGGACAATTGCAATGTTTCAGTCAAAGCAAGATGGTTTACTGGAAGGTGGATTGCGCTCTGTCGCGCTGTGCAAGACACACCCAGCCAGATTCACCATGGCATATACTTCAATTGT
>NC_088649.1:4413967-4486467 GCF_964019385.1 Sycon ciliatum | reverse complement strand
TTCGACTCTGCTAACCTGCAAGAAAGCACCACTCCCTGCTCAGGCAGGCAGTAGGAAGTGGTGATTTCTTGCAGGTTTGCAGAGTCGAAGGTTCGCGATGCACTTCTCGCGTGTGCTTTGGATGGCAGCCGTGAGTCAGTCAAGTGTCAAGTCAAGTCCGCGGAATAGCGCGAGCTCCAGTGTGGTGAGCAAAACCCTATTCTAACAATCATCGCCGAAGTCGCAACCACTATTCCGTACTGTTGTGCCCAGCGCGGGCTTGCGACTAGCTGGTTTAGAGGTGACAGGGTTGTGGTCCTTGACGTCTGTTCTCGGCGTCCATGACCGACACTGACTCACGCTGCTATCTGGTGGTCACGAGATGTTTGTCGAGCTGTAAGTTTGTATCCCTGGTGATGTTTGGGCTGGAAAGCACTATGTTAGTGATCCTCTCCAGGCACAATCTTCCTCAGCCTACTCACGCCAGTGTGGGGAGCAAAACCTTTCCTAACAATCATCGCTGAAGTCGCTACCACTGTTTCGTATTACAGTGCCCGAGCGTCCATTATTTAGCCATCATTAAGTTCTCCGTGGCTCCCCTTTTTCGAAAACCGTCATTTAGTGCTCGTTTTTGTGTCTGCAGTAAGTCCCCAGGACTAGTCGTAACCTAAGCCGATCAGATGTGTATAATTATACTGTTGAGACACAGTGTAAATAAGGGATTCCTTCACCTGGGAAAATTCTAGTCTATTCTTTCTTCGACGGTCGACAGTACTGCACTCTGCAGTGTAGGGTGTTCCATAGCTGAACACCCTGGAAGGCAAAGCAACCCTTCCGTAGCTGATGTGAACTGGTGAACTGGTCACGTGCGTTCCCATTGTGGATAGCAGCCTGGGTGGACAGCCGCCGGACCAGGCGACTAGAATGTACTAGAAGACCAGGGTCTGCGTCGAGGCCATGGATGACAGCACCGCTGCACCAAACAAGACTAATGTACTAATGTAGTAATGATCTGTTGCCCGAACGGAGTGAGTGAACGGATCGCAACCACGCAGACAGGGAAAAAAGGAATGAAAAAAAGACAGGACGTATTCAGGTTTTGAAGAAAGTTACGTAGTCGTTGGGAGGTGTGGTGCGTGGGCAGTATGACTGTCTACTGATGTTGCTCAGTGCAGATCACGTGCTAGTCAGTCCCGGTGTGAGCTGTACTCCCGGTACTGAGAGGCGGGCTCACACCCCTCCCTGCATGTCTACTGATGTAGCTCAGTGCAGATCACCTGCTAGTCAATGACACATAAGCTCACAGATGGGAGTCTGTTCGTCCTATTCTCTTGCTAATGGACTGGAGCATGGAGTCTGTTGCTCCTGTCATGCAAACTCACGGACAGGAGGCTGATTACTGTACAATACTCCTGTTCTCCAGCTCATGTCAGTCATTAACAGGAGGGTGGTGTTCCAGTTCTCTTGCAAGTTTAGAAAATAGATAAAATTAATGCAAGCGTGTCACGTGACAGTAGTTGCAGGACTGGCATGCATGCAGCACACTTGGCAACAGACTGCGATTCACGTGACTGTCAGTCAATATCATTCTTTCAAGCAACCACGCACACACTGTTCATGGACATAGTGTAGGAAAGTTAGTTGCTACTACTACCACTACTACTACTACTACTACTACTACTACCACTACTACTACTACTACTACTACTACTACTACTACTACTACTACTACTACTACTACTACTACTACTACTACTACCACTATTACTACTACTACTACTACTACTACTACCACTACTACTACTACTACTACTACTACTACTACTACTACTACTACTACTACTACTACTACTAGTACTACTACCACTATTACTACTACCACTACTACTACTACCACTACTACTACTACTACTACTACTACTACTACTACTACTACTACTACTACTACTACTACTACTACCACTACTACTACTACTACTACTACTACTACTACTACTACTACTACTACTACTACTACCACTACTACTACTACCACTACTACTACTACCACTACTACTACTACCACTATTACTACTACCACTACTACTACTACCACTACTACTACTACTACTACTTGTACTACTGATTACTGTACTGTGCCTGGCAGTGCAATGCATTTGACGACACTGCTGCTACAGGTACTGATGTTAGCAGCACTGTGGCTGGTTGTGCTACTGCTGTTCATGATACAGTTTATACGTGAACTAGTGTGTAAGGTGTAGTCTGAGTTTGAGTTGGCTGTCTAATGTCTGCTGGTCAATCATGACAGGTGCATTCTGAAAATGACAAGAGAGGCGCCATTGGGACGCCAGAGACTGTCAACGGTCCGCAACATTAGCTATGAAGATGGGACACATGTACACACACACACACACACACACACACACACACACACACACACACACACACACACACACACACACACACACACACACACACACACACACACACTGCATTACCGCACTCAGTGCTGTAGAGTGTTGCAGTATAGAACAGCACAGTTACAGTAGCAAGGGAGAAACCGTTGAACCTACTCGAACACACTCATACAGTAGAATAGTTGCTACTGGTAGCATTGCCAGCAGCTGTAGTACTAGTAGTACAGTCACGGGTAGTGGTGTTGTAGTAGCAAGAGCAAGAACAAGACTGCTGTGTGTTTGTCAGAGTTTGAATGAAATTATCAACTGACAGTCTACAGTATCACACCTAGCAGAATACTGAAAGAATCAGTATAACACAATTTGCACACCAGCCATAGCTATAGATTAGACGTGTGTGTGTGCTTGCTAGTTCTAGCATTTCCTATCTGGCCACCTGTTACACTCACATCTATCACTGCTACTGCCTAGTTTAGAGTAAGTCACCGTCAACTGCAGCTGCCGCTGCTCAAGCAGCTGTGGGCTACCATGAAGAGATCTTGCCCATCACCAAACCAGGGCACACCTCAGACACCAGAACAGCCAACATGTTGGGTGGATGAGCTGCCAAAGGCTGTCAGAGAGCTGCGTGAGTCGCTATGTGCTATCTACACCAATGTCCGTACTCTGGTCGAGGATAGCAGCACAGACGAGGTGAGAAGTTTGAACATGGATGAGATCTACGCAAACTTGCATGTTGTCTCACTTGAAGAGCTCAGTGCAAGAGTGCAGCAGCTGAATGCTGACAAACTAGGCAGCAGTGCTGGTATTGAGCAGCTCACACACTCCCTTGCTTCAGCTGCAAAGAAGCTGCGCAAAATAAAGCTGGCCAACATCCTCAAAGCAAAGAAGTCTATGAGACTAGCCCCGGGGAGGGAAACGTTCCGCACCATTGCCCTCTCTTGCGCTGGTGGGGGGAAGACGTTGCTGTTCACCAAGAAAGGTCCTTACGACTGGGCACTGGGTCGCATTTGGCAAGAGATGGCTCTGGTGTTCGCCCTTGAACTCCGCTTGCCTTCCGTGCGCCAAGCTACGTGTGCTGCTGAGCTTCTGGCTTTGAGGAGCCACGACATCATTTCGGATACTGATCAATCTGAGATCTGCGCATACGTGAAAGCCCATCCAGAGAGAGTCTGCATCATACTTGATGGTTTGGACGAAACGAAACTAGACGAGTGCAGCCCGTACGTCCAGGATGTCATCGCCGGAAAACGCTTGCCGGGAGTTCGCCTCGTCATAACGTCACGCCATTCCACGGAGGCTATGAATCTCATCCACAACCCAGAGGTTGTATTCCACCGACGCGTCGAGCTCTTGGGTTTCGAGCAGCAGGAGTTAGAGAAGTATGTTCACAAAGTGCTCCCAGCTGAGAAAGCGTGCAGTCTCCTGGACAAGCTGAAGAGAAGTCCTCAACTGGCTGCAATCATGCGCACTCCACTGTACGCTACCAGCATATGCAAGCTCCATTCCAACCAGCGAGATATACCCGATACACTAGGCAAGATCTTCAACTCCATGATACTCAACGTCATCCAACCAAAGACGGAGAAAGGCCTGAAGAAGACCGAACCACACGAGAAGTTGAGCGATGTTCCTGATGGAATCCAGGAAAGTCTCCTTGATCTCGCCAAGTTCGCTTTCCACATGCTCATCCGGCGGAAGGTCGTCTTCACTGAGTCTGATTTCAGCATGTTTTCACTATCATCAGCAGCTCGTTCACTTGGTCTTCTCATTGCCTGTGATAAGCCACTTTCACAGGCCCATCGTCAATGGCGTTTTAGCCACCTGGCACTTCAGGAAGCTCTAGCATCTCGCTACTTCGCTAGCCGCAGTCCGAATGCAGCTGACGTCGCATGGCTTGTGCAGCGCCTTGGAGCATTCACAGGCAGCCTCAACATGTTTTGGCGCTTACTGGCCACTGAGCTGGACAGTAACTCCGTCAATGTGTTGATTGAAGCCATTCTCAATGCGCAGTCCACATCATCTACTCAGCCACGGGATATCGACCAGCATTCCACAGGAGCAGAGGGGCACAACGTCACGTGTTTTCTCTTCTCAACACACGACCATATCATGGAATGGGCCGACCACGTTTCTTCCTTTCTCTCCCTTGACGAAGCAGAACATCTTGCAGATGAATTACTGGCTGGCAGAATCGACCTGGTGTCAGCTTCGGAAATGGTCCGCCGCAGGATTGACCCAGCCGTCACCAAAATCACCTGCCAGCATTTCGTTCGTTCATTGCTAGCCATTTGGACGGATCGCGTCCCGAGTGCCAGTACACAAATTCTGCACGACTGCCTGGCCAACGAGGCACAAGGATCGGCCATTCAATGCTTCACCGTCACTCCCACGTCCAAGTTACCGCCAGTTCCTCCATCCGACGAAGCAGCTCAGCCATTCGCAGCTCTGAAGAACGCCAACGAAGGGGAACGAAGACAACGAATCCTCTACGCCTTCCGGGTCTTCGCGGAGCACGTGAACGCCAAGCAAAGCAGCATCGAAGACATCACCAGCATGCAAGCCATCATCAAGCAGTACGGAGTAGATTTCGCCAAGGTTCCTTTGACACCCTCCGACTGCCAGGCCATCTACGCAGTCATGATTCACCATCACCAGTTCATCACCCGCATCAACCTGCAGAACTGTGGTATAGGTGATACCGGGTACGCATGCATGGCTGATGGCATGGCTCTACTACGCAATCTTACGCTCATCAACCTGCCACAAAACAACCTAACAGATCGTCACACGGCCCATATCGCAGCGTGTATCGCATCCAACACGTCAACACTGCAAGCACTCTACACATCCGTGAACCTGTTCAGCAGCAATGCTATGGCCATCGTCCACAGCAACACACACCGCTGTACAGGACTGCTGGGAGTGAACTTTGGAGGTCAAAAGTGCACCGATCCAGCAGTCAACCTTGACGTCATCACCACAGTCTGCAGCAGCTGCCCAGATCTCCAGTA
The DNA here is from genome assembly GCF_964019385.1 of Sycon ciliatum. Classification (NCBI taxonomy): domain Eukaryota; kingdom Metazoa; phylum Porifera; class Calcarea; order Leucosolenida; family Sycettidae; genus Sycon; species Sycon ciliatum. Next base: position 4,481,057 of record NC_088649.1, on the reverse strand, counting down.
CGTCGTTCTCTATGAATGCGTACTGGATATGGAAGGTCTAACCCAGCTAGCACCATTGTTAGGAGCACTGAGGCTGAGAACGCTGGGGCTGCACAAGGTTGGGATGAAGCAGAACTCGGCTACGATCGTCAGTAGAATCATTCAACAGCAACACGAGAGTTTGGAGCACCTCTCACTCCATCGCAATGAGCTAACTGGAGATTTCCTGTCAACCGTTCGTGGTGAGCTGAGTCAGTGCCGACGCCTAGAGAGGCTGTACCTGGACGACGACTGCCTCTCGTCAGGAGCTCTGCCAGTGCTTGCGTCCCTGCTGCCCAGTCTGCCCCAGCTCTCCGTGCTCGAAGTGGCGAGGAATGATTTCCGAGATGATGACGACGAAGCAAAGCTGTTCGCCACCGCTGTCGAGAGCTGCTCATCTCTGAAGGAGCTGTGGATGCCTGAAAGAGCTCTAGTGTCTCCACGGCTGCGTGAGGCTCTAAGTGCCATGGCCAGAGATGATCTGGAAGTGCAGTATGTGCGACTTCGCTATTACGACGAAGTGGAGAATGACGAAGAAGAAGACGAGGACGGCGATGAAGGTGATAGTGAGAGTGAGGAATGAGGAGGTGAGAGGATTGACATGGACGGATTTCTGTCCTTATGCAGAAAGCTTCGTTTTCGTCTATCACTTCTTCCTGGCATACAGTCCGTCTGTGTATATGATTAGTAGTACACGTGTGTATGTGTGCATGCGTGGTAGTATTGTTGTGTGTGCGTGCTTGTAAGTGTGTGTATGTATTTACTTGACCATGTGCGCGTGTGTGGGTGTGTGCATATGTGCGTGTGTGTGCATGCATGTGTGTCTGTACGTTTGTGTTTCGACGGGACATTTCTTTCTTCATTTGCAGTCAGTTTGAGGGATCACTGTGTTGACCTTTGACCTTTAGACTTTGGACCCTGTAACTAGATGTTTTCGCTCCGTGATTTTTGTCGATAATTCTGGACTGTCGCTGATAGAATAATTGTCATTGAATTGTTGGTTTTTGTTGATGTGGTTTTAGTTGATATGTGTGATCATTTCTTTGAATGTACATGTACATATACATTGTATGTCTGTTTGTATGTTTGGAGATTGTTTAGTGAATTTTGTTAAAATGTTTGTTGTATGGAGTGAGTAGAAATGAGAGAATAGAAAACACAGATGAAAATGATCATTGAGAACTAATATTCATAGCATCATCACCTTGCCACTCACATAGTTCTTACTTGTGCATAGTGCAATGTCTTTACTGGTCGCAGGTTTCTTGGCAAAACTTTGCATCTAGAATAGTGTTCTAATGTTTGATTTTTTTGCGATTGAATACTTTCCCCTCTGCGACTGGTGGGATCTGACTCTGATATTAAAATTATATGACAAGTATTCTTCAAGTACGTGTGTATAATATTATACACATGCAAATTATTTCTCAATCTGCGGACAGAACTGTTTCATGCAAATTATTATAATTGTATGGGTTCATAAATGTGCATTGTATATGCGTGTGTGTATGAGTGAGGGTGTGTCTATGTGCATGTGTGCGTACGTGCACGTGTGCATGCATGTGTGTGTGTGCGTGCGTGTGTGTGTGTGCGTGTGCGTGTGTGTGCTTGTGTGCTTATGTACGTGTGTATGCATGTGTATGTACATGTATGTTTGTGTTTGTGTATGTGTGTATCTATGTGTGTATGTGTGTATGCATATGGATGTATGTGTGTGTTTGTGTGTGTGTTTGTGTGTGTGTGTTTGTATGTGTGTATGCCCTGGTTGTTTGAAAACGTGTGTACTTGCATGTGCCCACACATATCCTTGTGTACAGTTGTATGTGTGTTATGTGCTTACTCACATGTATGCTTCCAGACATGTACACTGATATGCTTCCTTGTGTTTACACCCACCCATGGGGGAACATACAAATGTGTACAGAAGTTAAGTGACTTAACAAGTTGAAGAGGACGAGAGCAACATGGTATTAGCTGACCTATTTGTGAACACATGCATTTGTGCAGTCCCGGTGTGACCCAGCTCTGGGGCAGACACTGCTACCACGTGACCAACACACAGACCAACCTATCAACCAGTAATAATTGATCAACTGACCAATCAGCAGCCAGACCAGGGACCAGGTGTGTGACAGCTAGACCAGTGTAACCACCACGTGACCTACCAGCCTATTCACTGATAGACCAGACAGACCAGGACCAACCGACTGTAATTGACCATCAGACTGAGAGACAGACTGAATGGAACAAACCCTCCGCTCCCCTAGACCAACCGAGTGACATGGACCAAGTCCTTCCCTCCGCCAATAATATTGACGACCAGACTGACTGAAAAATGGACCCCGCTCCCCTAATAGATCAACCTACCATCCGACTGAAGCGTGGACCGAATCTCTTCCCCCCTCCCCGATTGACCGATATCGAGTGACTGAAAAATGGAGCAAATCACCCACACCCAGTAGACCGACCGACAGAGAGACTGATTGTAGAACAGACCTAATCCCCCCTGAATTGACCGAATGACTGAGAACCCTACTGAAGATGCTCTTCCGGCAACATGAGGGCGCTAAGAGACTTCAATATCAGGAGAGAGTAGTGAATGTTGAGCGTGGTGCCTTTGCACCTTTGGTGTTTTCCGTAAATGGGGCAGCTGTGCCGGCATCCACGGCCTTCCTCAGGCGCCTTTGCCTGCTTATATCTCAATCTTCGGGAGGTAGTTATTCGTCGTTGATGGGTTACTATCGTTGTCGGGTGTCTTTCGCGCTGCTACGTTCCGCTGTGTTGTGTGTCAAGGGCGCTCGGTCGGCCCGTCACCGTCCAGTTCACATGCTTGGTGAGTTGGCGATGGTGGAGGGTCGGGTTCCCCTGCCGTGATTGGTACTGCACCGAGCTTGTTTTGTGTGAAAGTACACGTACCTGTATAACTATTATTATTATTCTTATATCTATACTTCAAGTATTACAAAATAATTGAGAGGCTTTGAATCGTTTTTATCAAAATCTAAATATTGCTGGGTTGGAAGGTGGGATCAAAAAAAACCCTACTGAAGATCGGATCACAACCCCCTGACCGAATGACTGAGAACCCTACTGAAGATCGGATCACACCCCCCTGACCGAATGACTGAGAACTCTACTGAAGATCGGATCACTCCCCCCGCTCCCTGACCGAGCAACTGAGACATTCACCAACCCGCACTCGCAAACCGACAATATTATCAACAGACCAATCACCGATCTCCCAACCAACCCGACTAACCGACCAAACAACCAACAAATGGACCGATCCACTACATGACTTCTTCTTCGAGCGAGAAACCAACGAACTGCACACCTGGAAAAACCGGCTGTTCCAACTGACAGACCCGTGACCAGTCAACCCACCAACACACTGTTCCAACTTACAAACCCATGATCACCAACCCACCAAAATAATCACGGTTCGCGTGAGCCTCGGCTAGAGGCCGAGTTTCCGCATCCGTAGGAACGCCGCCACCCTTCCAGGATCAACCCACCAACACACTGTTCAAACTGACTGACCCGTGACCAATCAACCCACCAACACACTGTTCCAACTGACAAACCCATGATCACCAACCCACCAAAATAATCACGGTTCGCGTGAGCCTCGGCTATAGATGCCGAGTTTCCGCATCCATAGGAACAACGCCACTCTTCCAGGACCAACCCACCAACACACTGTCAGTGTCAAAACTGACTGACCCATGACCCATGACCCATGACCCACCAACACACCAATCCGCCAGAACATACTAGTACAGCATACCCATAGGTTTGCTAGGTTGAACACAATTATTATAAACAATGTGAGGATGGAGAGAAGGCAAAGGGGAAGCTCACAAAAAGCGCAAGCACTTCCGTTCCGTCCCGTAACATGAAAGGAAGAATAAGAAATGAATATCAGTACGCGTGTACCGGGGCACATATCTACAACAACAACAACAGTGTGAAACGAGGGGTACAGGCACACCACAACACTGGTGGTGCGGTTTGTGTATCTAATACAATTATGTACACACATCTTCACATACACATGCGGATTATGCAGTATAATTACATCATGATTACGTCATAATTACATCATATGGGGGCGGGGGGTGCAATAGTTGTTATAAAAATACTGCTGTGCAAATCGTGCAGAAGAAACAGCTCTGGTAGCGGCAATGAAAAGCAGGATCAACGGGTAAAAACGGAAGGAGAGAGTATGTACAAGATGATAGAAGATGATCAACAAGATGACCAACAAGACGGCTGCTAAGCTGAGTGATGGCCAGTGGAATACGAGATGACTAATCTGATGTGTGTGACAACTACGTCGTTGTGGACATCATAGCGACATGCTGTAGCACGTTGTCTGCTTGAGCGTAACCTTTCGGATCATTGGCATTATGCTGGTGATGGTGTTCTTGCATATGCTCTGCAAAACTACACAAACACATAAACACACAAACACATAAACACACAAACACACAAACACATAAACACACAAACACATCAACACACAAACACATCAACACACAAACACAAAAACACACAAACACACAAACAAACACACAAACAAACACACAAACAAACAAAAAAAAACAAAAAAAGAAATTTGAAAGAGAATACTGTAAGACCATATATTTTAACGTGAAATAAAGTTAATGATGTCCGGATTTTTGTGGGTTAGCGAGGTGAACTTCAACTTGATCCGCGTCAGCAATATTGTCGCTTATCTTTCGACGATTTGAACTTTGACTTTGGACATCAAAAAGTGCACTTGAGATGATAAAACTTGGTATGATGCAAGGTAATATAGAATGACAACTGGCCATGAGGAATTTATTGTCCAAGGAAGGGTTCATACTTTTTTTGGTCCTCCTCGTCGCTGCTCTCGGCGCTAGTGACAAATATTTTATGCTCGGGACCGACACTCTCGCTTTCGCAAGCTCATCTCTCTGCTGCCTGGCTATTTTCTAAAGGGAAGTCGATCGTGACGATTGCCTTCTCTATAGGACTTCGCATGGGCAGCACGACTGCCTGTGTGGTTCAAATCAGTCTCCGTTCTTTGCAAGGTTTATTTTGAACGACGGCGACGTGTACAGTGCTTGCAAATCTCCACGATGCGTTGGATACTCCGAGCGTTGAGCTGGAGGTGAGGGAAGTGCGATCTAAGCTTGGCGAGTGATCCCTGAGGTGAGCGATGTCGGCCGTTTTGCAAAATGGAACTGATTCCGAGTAGCCGATTACTTTTTTGTGCGTCACGCTGCTCTTGTCTGCGCAGTGTGACCAGATAATCTATTTTGACGCGGCGCTGTATCAATCAGAATCACCCACCCGTCGCTCTCGAAATCTAGCTAGACCTTTCAGGTACTAGTAAACTAACTTACTAACCAAAATTGGGATGAAACGAGCTGCTACGTGAGCATTGGCGACATCGAAAGAAAGCTGAAAGATAAGTGACAATATTGCTGAAGCATACCAAGTAACGAATTCTGTCTCAAAACCGACAAATGACTGTACATGTACATATCGTTTTGCACATAACGACTTCAAAATTTAATGTTAACGATTCTTTCAAATTCGTTAACTCGTTAGAATTAAATGTTCATTAACATTACTAGTCTTACAGTAATATTGACAAGCACGGTCCATTTCGTGCCACACTGACAACACAACGAAAGTTTGACTGCACCCACATGCATACAAATGTCCACGGTTCAATTTCGAACCATGGACGTCAACGGGTTAAAGAGCCACATTACCTTTTATAGCAGTTGGCGGCAGCGTCAACTTCACAGTTTTGACTGTATGCAAACTTCCACAGCACCTGTTCATCAAACAATCAATCACAGATAACCACAAAGAACACAATACTAGTCAGTAGTCTGAGTTAAATATTATTCACTATTCCGAGTTAGTGAAAACTTCCTCTACAGGATCTACTGTCGTGGACATGGAAATCCGGTCGCACGTCTAGCGGCCCCAGGGCGCTGGCCATGCAGCCGTGGATAAGCGGTGCACAAATGCATTTATGCGCTGCAGCGCGCTGGTCGCATCGGATCAACACAATTAATGTGCAATGCACGCAGCGTTCTGTACGCGCTGAGGGCGCCGGCCCCGGTCAATCGACAGGATTTCCATGTCCGCTACGGTAGAAACAGTCTGCAAGTACGGTAAAAGTCCGTAAATACGTACCTGCCCTAAATATATAGCCCTTCATCCTCTTGACCCTGTCTATTGAAGTTAAGTGCAGCTTGATAAACATACTGCCTGAACTAAATACTGGCAATGGTTGCATAGGATCAACGTGACTAGCATTGCACGCAACGTTGTGCACGCCACTGGCCCCGGTCAATCGACCGGATTTCCATGTCCACGACAGTACATCGGCATACAGATGACTCCTCCACTACGCACAAGTCAGGTCCGAAAGTCAGTTCATGGCAGAAAGTTCGTATGGCTGTAAGCACTAACTTCTCCAAAACATGCATACCGTACATATTGGCCCTGTCTAGCTTGTTGACTCTTGTAATTTGTCAGATTTTGGAATTGCATGGCTGGCTATCGCCCCCCCCCCCCCCCCCCCCCCTCCATATTGGCCTATATTCCCTTGGCCACGGGAAGGTGGAATAAATAAATAAATTAGCCACCCTTTGCAAATAACGGTATTTTGTAACGGCACTATCGCAAGGGCACAATTACCGTGGATTGCGTTCGATGTTTAGCAACATGCACAGTATTTTTAGTACACTGTTGCCACCAGATAGCTTTGGTTTCGCATCTCTCACAACATCACCACCACCACTACAATGTTTTAGCAAGCAAAGAACACAATGTGCTGGGTTACAACAAACACAGAGAGAGAGAGAGAGAGAGAGAGAGAGAGAGAGAGAGAGAGAGAGAGAGAGAGAGAGAGAGAGAGAGAGAGAGAGAGAGAGAGAGAGAGAGAGAGAGAGAGAGAGAGAGAGAGAGAGAGAGAGAGAGAGAGAGAGAGAGAGAGAGAGAGAGAGACAGAGAGAGAGAGAGAGAGAGAGAGAGAGAGAGAGAGAGAGAGAGAGAGAGAGAGAGAGAGAGAGAGAGAGAGAGAGAGAGAGAGAGAGAGAGAGAGAGAGAGAGAGAGAGAGAGAGAGAGAGAGAGGAGGGAGGGAGGGAGGGAGGGAGGGAGGGAGGGAGGGAGGGAGGGAGAGAGAGAGAGAGAGAGAGAGAGAGAGAGAGAGAAATGAGAGCATACACCATCACTCACCACGACCGTCAGGAGATGCAGCAACAATGTGTAGAAGAAAGCTACTGTGCGCGCTGTCTTGTTACTCAAAACAAACTGGGACTAAGCAGCACACACACGCACACACGTACACACACACACACACACGTGCACGCACACACACACACATATACACATAATTATACACACACACACACACACACACACACACATATACACACACATATACACACACACACACACACACACACACACACATATACACATATACGTGTGTATATGTGTATATATGTGTGTGTGTGTGTGTGTATATGTGTGTGTATATGTGTGTACACACACACACACACATACACATATACACATAGTGATGTAATAATCACATTATCAACATACACAATGACGTAATAATTACATCATCAACATACGTACGGAATGGTGAAATAAATGAAATAAATAACATAATGACATAATAATAATTATTTGAACAATCTCTGCTGGGATGACGACCACACCATAGCTCAGTGGTTAGAGCATCGCTAGCTACAAGCGAGGGTCCCTCGTTCGAGTCCTGGTGGTGACAGTCAATTTTTTCTTCAGACTTTTCCCGTTTGTGTCTTTCCCTCAAACTAGTCAAGATATTATGTCATTATGTTATTTAGAAAGGAAAAGGACATAAGGATACAAGTTAAGAGTAACTCTCCATCACTGTAACTGGATACTATATACAGTCAGAAAGTGCAATAACTAGGCACAAAACTGACAAGAGTACTGAGACATTCGACGTCCTGACACCTAGCTTCAACACATACGCATATGTGTTGAAGCTAGGTGTCAGGACGTCGAATGTCTCGGTACTCTTGTCAGTTTTGTGCCTAGTTATTGCACTTTCTGACTGTATATAGTATCCAGTTACAGTGATGGAGAGTTACTCTTAACTCGTATCCTTACGTCCTTTTCTCTTCTACATTTATTTATGGCTCAACATCCGAGTTTCAAATTATGTTATTCCCGTAGCTATGCAGAAGACGTTACTTCAGTAACGTCTGGCGCTAGCCAGGGTCCACACAGCTTTAATTTGGTATTTGTGTGTTTGTTTGTTTGTGTCACGCCTGGCGCTATCCCGTATCTGTCCCGTACCGTACCGTACCATCAAACACAGCTGGCCACATATACAGCTGGCCGCAATATTCAAATAGGGCTTTCAAGCGCAAGATCATAAGGTGAAGCAGCTTGGAAGAATGGGTATGAATGCGAAGTGTATGGGGGAATGCATGTAGGGCGATAGTGCGGGTTCGAATCCCAGGATATGCCTGAAAAAATAATAGGAGAAATGAAAATTTTATAACATCCTTATGCTTTTTTTGCCGTCATCAAGGCGGTAGACGGTGTCGTATTACCCTCGATCGTACCTGTCCCGTACCTATCCTGTACCGTACCATCAAAGACAGCTGGCCACAATGCATATTCAAATAGGGCTTTCAAATGCAAGATCGCTATGCAGAAGACGTTACTTCAGTAACGTCTGGCGCTAGCCAGGGTCCACACAGCTTTAATTTGGTATTTGTTTGTGTGTTTGTTTGTTTGTTTGTTTGTGTCATGCCTGGCGCTATCCCGTATCTGACGGCAAAAAATCATAGGGATGTTATAAATTTTTCAATTCTCCTATTTTTTCAGGCATATCCTGGGATTCGAACCCGCACTATCGCCCTACATGCATTCCCCCATACACTTCGCATTCATACCCATTCTTCCAAGTTGCTTCACGTTATGATCTTGCGTTTGAAAGCCCTATTTGAATATTGCGGGCAGCTGTATGTGGCCAGCTGTGTTTGATGGTACGGTACGGGAGACGGTGTCGTATTACCCTCGATCGTACCTGACCCGTACCTATCCCTACCGTACCGTACCATCACAGACGGCTGGCCACAATGCATACTCAAATAGGGCTTTCAAATGCAAGATCATAATGTGAAGCAACTTGGAAGAATTAGTATGTATGCGAAGTGTATCGGGGGATGCATGCAGGGCGCGATAGTGCGGGTTCGAATCCCAGGTTATGTCTTAAAAAAAAAGGAATTTTTTAAAGACCGGGGGATGCATGCAGGGCGCGATAGTACGGGTTCGAATCCCAGGTTATGTCTTAAAAAAAAAGGAATTTTTTAAAGAATTTATAACATCCCTATGCTTTTTTTTTGTCTAGGTCATCAAGGCAAAAAAGCATAGCGTAGGGCCCTGAGCTTCCAAGCTCTCTCGTTTGGTATTTGTGTGTTTGTTTGTTTGTGTCACGCCTGGCGCTATTCCGTATCTGTCCCGTACCGTACCGTACCATCAAACACAGCTGGCCACATATACAGCTGGCCGCAATATTCAAATAGGGCTTTCAAGCGCAAGATCATAACGTGAAGCAACTTGGAAGAATGGGTATGAATGCGAAGTGTATGGGGGAATGCATGTAGGGCGATAGTGCGGGCTCGAATCCCAGGATATGCCTGAAAAAATAATAGGAGAAATGAAAAATTTATAACATCCTTATGCTTTTTTTGCCGTCATCAAGGCGGTAGACGGTGTCGTATTACCCTCGATCGTACCTGTCCCGTACCTATCCCGTACCGTACCGTACCATCAAAGACGGCTGGCCACAATGCATATTCAAATAGGGCTTTCAAATGCAAGATCATAATGTGAAGCAACTTGGAAGAATTAGTATGTATGCGAAGTGTATCGGGGGATGCATGCAGGGCGCGATAGTGCGGGTTCGAATCCCAGGTTATGTCTTAAAAAAAAGGAATTTTTTAAAGACCGGGGGATGCATGCAGGGCGCGATAGTACGGGTTCGAATCCCAGGTTATGTCTTTAAAAAAAAGGAATTTTTTTAAAGAATTTATAACATCCCTATGCTTTTTTTTTTTGTCTAGGTCATCAAGGCAAAAAAGCATAGCGTAGGGCCCTGAGCTTCCAAGCTCTCTCGTTTGGTATTTGTGTGTTTGTTTGTTTGTGTCACGCCTGGCGCTATCCCGTATCTGCCCCGTACCGTACCGTACCATCAAACACAGCTGGCCACATATACAGCTGGCCGCAATATTCAAATAGGGCTTTCAAGCGCAAGATCATAACGTGAAGCAACTTGGAAGAATGGGTATGAATGCGAAGTGTATGGGGGAATGCATGTAGGGCGATAGTGCGGGCTCGAATCCCAGGATATGCCTGAAAAAATAATAGGAGAAATGAAAAATTTATAACATCCTTATGCTTTTTTTGCCGTCATCAAGGCGGTAGACGGTGTCGTATTACCTTCGATCGTACCTGTCCCGTACCTATCCCGTACCGTACCGTACCATCAAAGACGGCTGGCCACAATGCATATTCAAATAGGGCTTTCAAATGCAAGATCATAACGTGAAGCAACTTGGAAGAATTAGTATGTATGCGAAGTGTATCGGGGGATGCATGCAGGGCGCGATAGTGCGGGTTCGAATCCCAGGTTGTCTTAAAAAAAAGGAATTTTTTAAAGACCGGGGGATGCATGCAGGGCGCGATAGTACGGGTTTGAATCCCAGGTTATGTCTTAAAAAAAAAGGAATTTTTTTAAAGAATTTATAACATCCCTATGCTTTTTTTTTGTCTAGGTCATCAAGGCAAAAAAGCATAGCGTAGGGCCCTGAGCTTCCAAGCTCTCTCGTTTGGTATTTGTGTGTTTGTTTGTTTGTGTCACGCCTGGCGCTATCCCGTATCTGCCCCGTACCGTACCGTACCATCAAACACAGCTGGCCACATATACAGCTGGCCGCAATATTCAAATAGGGCTTTCAAGCGCAAGATCATAACGTGAAGCAACTAGGAAGAATGGGTATGAATGCGAAGTGTATGGGGGAATGCATGTAGGGCGATAGTGCGGGCTCGAATCCCAGGATATGCCTGAAAAAATAATAGGAGAAATGAAAAATTTATAACATCCTTATGCTTTTTTTGCCGTCATCAAGGCGGTAGACGGTGTCGTATTACCCTCGATCGTACCTGTCCCGTACCTATCCCGTACCGTACCGTACCATCAAAGACGGCTGGCCACAATGCATATTCAAATAGGGCTTTCAAATGCAAGATCATAACGTGAAGCAACTTGGAAGAATTAGTATGTATGCGAAGTGTATCGGGGGATGCATGCAGGGCGCGCGATAGTGCGGGTTCGAATCCCAGGTTATGTCTTAAAAAAATTTTTTTTTTTAAGAATTTATAACATCCCTATGCTTTTTTTTGTCTAGGTCATCAAGGCGAAAAAGCATAGCGTAGGGCCCTGAGCTTCCAAGCTCTCTCGTTTATTTCATTTATTTCACCATTCCGTACGTATGTTGATGATGTAATTATTATATTATAATCATTATGTTTTTTAGAACACGGAGGCTCCACTGCAGCAGACAATTCATATCACGGTCAGTGACCAGCACCACACCAAGGGCGTTGACGCTGTAAATTCTATTCAAAAAAACTCTATTGAAAAGAAATGAAATCTCCAAATTTTCGCCTTTGGGGCTTCATCAGGGAGTAAAATAAAAATGAAATGAAACTGGCTCTGTAGCTAACGATAATATCGGAGCATTGAGACATGGAGACATTGGCACTACAGAAGTGAGGAGAGGAGAGCACGAGGCGTCATACATTAGCACTATAATAAATGAATGGCGAAAACAACAATAGGTGCACACTGGCTACAATGTCTCAATGCTCCGCTATTATAGTTTGCTACAGAGCCAGTTTCATTTCACTATTATTTTACTCCCTGATGAAGCCCCAAGGGCGAAAATTTGGAGATTTCATTTCTTTTCAATAACACTTTTTTAATAGAATTTGCAGCGTCAACGACCTTGGTGTGGTGTCGTGACTGACCGTGATATAATAATTACTAGCGAAAATTTCACTCTTTACAGTACATCATCAACATCCATAATGAGTATTGATGACATAATGATTATATCACAGGGCCGGAGGCCGCTTCTGCGGAGCGGTGCGGCCGAAGGGCCATCTTTAAGGGGGTCTGGGGGTCGTCCCCCAGAATTTTTTTGGAATTTAGACGGCAAATCCTGCACTCCGGGCGACTCCCTGTACAAAATCATACATCGAAACTTTTTCTCCCCGGTTTTGGACGTTTCACGTGGACCGACTTTTTGGGAAATTGGTACGGCCATGGCCGTACCGGCCGCACCAGTGGCGCCGGCCCTGCATATGATTATCGGAACACGTCATCACTCACAATGCCCAGTGTGGCGCGTTCTGGTGCGGACAATCCCATGTACTTGCGCTGCTTTTCTCGACGACTGAATGCGGCGAACGGGTCCAGCTTTTCCTCGTACTGTGACGAATAGCGGAGAACGGCGTCATCATTGGTACCACTGCTGCTTGCCCCGCCACCACTACCACCGACTGTGGAACGGAAACCACCAGCACCAGCACCAGCACCAGTAGTTGCAGCACCCATGTGTAAAGACACGTCACCATGTCCTCCTTTACCCTACAAGTGGTGAGTTTGGAGAAACACACACGCACACAAACGCCAACATCGGAGCGGAGTGATATACACAGGATCTAGAATATTATAGCTGAATGCGCCGTGAGTACCATCGGCTGAATGTACCGTATCCGCGTGTGTGCATTTGTGTGTGTGTGCGTGTGTGTGTGTGTGTTTGTGTGTGTGTATATTGCTATGCTGTAGCATCGCTATCATCGCCTCTGGCGATGGGCGTCCAATGGTCAATGGTCAATGGTGTGTGTGTTTGTGTGTGTGCGTGTGTGTGTATGTGTGTGGGTGGGTGTGTATGCCAGAGTATGTGGTGTGGCGTGTGTGTAAAAAATGAAAAATGAAAAAAAAGTTTACTGGCCAGAAAAAGCCACTTCAATCAGCTGTGTGGTGGATACTAGGCTAAACATCAGTGGTGGCCAAATCATCAGCCTTGCAAGCTGTTGAATGGTGTAATCCCAGCACAAGTTGCTATGTCTAACATAGCTGTTCTCAATCATCGCTTCCGCGATGGGCAAGTCTGAGGTCTGAGGTGCGTGTGTGCGTGTGTGTGTGCGTGTGTGTGTGTGTGTGTGTGTGCGTGTGTGTGTGTGTCTGTGTGTGTGTCTGAGGTCTGAGGTGTGTGTGTGTGTGTGTATATGTGTGAACAGTAGATACCAAGTATTAACGAAGGAGCCTCACCGCTGACGAAGAATAGCTTTGCAGGAACTTGATCTTCTCGTAGAGCTTGATGTTGTCAGATCGGAGTGTGTCCACCTCGTTACGTAGTACGGCTATGGTTTGATGCAACTGACGTGTTTCCTGCAACAACAACAACAACAACAACAACAACAACAACAATAACAACAACAACAACAACAACAACGACAATAACAACAACAACAACAACAACAACAACAACAACAACAACAACGACAATAACAACAACAACAACAACAACAACAACGACAATAACAACAACAACAACAACAACAACGACAATAACAACAACAACAACAACAACGACAATAACAACAACAACAACAACAACAACAACAACAACAACAACAACAACAACAACAACAACAACAACAACAACAACAACAACAACAACAACAACAACAACAGCAACAACAACAACAACAACAACAACAACGACAATAACAACAACAACAACAACAACAACAACAACAACAACAACGACAATAACAACAACAACAACAACAACAACAACAACAACAACAACAACAACAACAACAACAACAACAACAACAACAACAACAACAACAACAACAACAACAACAACAACAACAACAACAACAACAACAACAACAACAACAACAACAACAACAACAATAACAACAAGTGGAGAGCAGCAAATCAATCTGGCTGAACATTCCAGCGGGGGTACCCCAAGGCTCTGTCTCGGGGCCGCTTTTGTTCACGGCCTACACAGTCGATCTGCCAACCGCCTGCATAAATGCCAACACTGAGTGCAGCCAGTTTGCCGACGACACTGCCATCATTGCCGCTCACGAGAATTTTCTAGCCGCAGAAGAGCACCTCCAGCCAGCTGTGACAACCACGGCACAGTGGCTGAAGGATTGGCATCTCCTGGTCAACGAAAGTAAGACCACTATCATCCACTTTCACCACACCAACCGGCCACCTCCCAGACCACCATCAATCACACTCAACGATACCACCTCACTGTGGCCTCAAGGCATCGCCACCTTGGCCTCCTCATACAGCAGAATCTATGCTGGAACTCGCATGTTGACTACATCATCACTAAAGCGACCAGGAAGATGTTCCTTCTCCTGCGACTACGCAATTCCTTAAACACTTCTGCTCTCTCCTCCATCTATCTAACCTACATCCGCCCTATTCTTGAGTATGCTTGCACTGTCCTCTCACCCCTCCCCGCAACCCCGAACGACCAGCTTGAGCGCATCCAACGGCGCGCCGCTCGCCTCTGTTTGCATTTCCCCCTCTTTGAACACAGAACCCACTCCGTGCTGCTGCACCGACTCAAATGGCCATCACTCAGCAGCCGCCGTACCCTCTCCCATATCCTTCTTGCACATAGCCTGCATCATAGATATGCACCACCACACCTTCTTGCAGTTCACCTACCCCAAATACAACCCATTCGCACGCTCAGGTTCCCCCGAACCTTTGAGCTACCCACAACACGTACATACCGGCTAAGAGACTCCCCCATCTATGCTTCTCTTGATCTCTTTAATAGCATTCCACTCAGCCTCCGGCAAATCAACCCCAGACGAGACTTCAAAGCAAACATCCTACCACTTGTCATCTCTTCCGTATGTACTTGCTCACATTGCTGAGCACATCTGTAGCTCCATTGCGCCCAGCCTATGTGATAAACTCCCTATTGCCATCGCTACTGCCTCAGCAAGCAGCTAAACTTTGATCTCTCTGTATCTGATCCCCGTGCCTGTAATTATTTTTCTCTTATTGGCCACAGGCCATCGTGAGAATAAAAGATTTCAAACAACAACAACAACAAAAGATTTGAAACAACAACAACAACAACAACGACGACAACGAAGACAACAACAACGACGACAACGAGAACAACAACAGCAACAGCAACTTTTGAGCTACCCACAACACACACGCCGAAGCCGGCTAAGAGATTTCGCCATCTATGCTTCCCTTGGTCTCTTGGATAATATCCCACTCCGCCTCCAGCAAATCAACCCCAGATATCAGTTACCAATGTTGTAGCTGCCTTCTCTCTACCTGCTCCCAGTCCCGTGCCATCTCCACACTTATACAAAGGGACGACGATAACTACATTTGAAAGACTGTTAATTGCAAGACGACTACGGAAAAAACAACTAGACATGACGAACTCAAGACGAAGAAAGCAAACACCCTACCTCTTGTTGTCTGTTGAGTATGTCACTGCTTGCATTGCTCAGCATATCTACAGCCACACGTTGGCACTCTCCTATGTACAGCCAAACGTCTTTAGGACGAACACCAGGGAACCGGTGGTATTCATTCGCAAAAAACGGGAGTTCTTCTTATCCATAGTTTATCCACTGGCAATACACAGTGATTTGCCGAGTAGAGTTATGAATTATTAGTTCTTCTAAAGTGAAGTTAAAACTTTGATGTTGAGCCAATACTATGTGTAAAGAGAAAGGATCAATACGCTACGAGTTATGCCACATTATCAGACTGCATAAGATCTCCTTACCTTGGTGGTCCAAGGTTACCAATATTTTCAAAACGAAAAGTTTTCGTTTGAGGGTGGGTGAGTTTGATGGAGTTTCGTTTTGGAAATAATTATTGAACGCAGATGGAGAGTACCCAGTTTCTTCTGGGTGTTGAAAATTGACATCAATATTTTATTGGAATTCGTTTTACCTGCAGAAAAGGTGGGTGGGTGGGTGGGGGCTGAAAAATACTAAAACGTTTCCAGGGATCGATTTATCCGCGTTCGCATCGCAGTTTGCGAATCAAAATTCACTGGCTGCGATTCGCTTTTCATTTTTTATCGCCCAAAACTGCGATGCACTGGCCATGAATACCGGTATGTACAAAGACCATTCTGTACTGTTTGTGTGCAGTTTGTGTGTGCAGTTTGTCGGTTTGTGTGCAAGGTGGACTTATCAAGCGAGGCCACAATGATCTGCGTGATAGCGATGCAAAGCTAGCTGATATGGCATTCGGTGGTGTTGTCGTCGAGCCGATCATGGAGCCGGAGGGTGATCGGACGGGGCAGCCTGCTCTTCGGGCAGATTGGCTTGCCCGGGTGTTTGGGAGGATAACAGGGTGGCGTTTTTTGATAATCGCATCATTGATGCCAACGCACCCAGTTACTCCCATTCATCCTGGGAAGCTACTTCCAACCGCGCTGCTAACGCGAAGAAAAAGAAGTACCGTCAGGCCTCCGAGGACCTCCGTGGGTCGTTCACACCACTGGTTTGTTCCACGGATGGGGTGCTACATCGCGAATACGCCAGCTATCAGAAGAGAGACTTGCTGGTCGCCTCGCCCTCAAGTGGGACAAGCCATTTTCAATCATCATGGCTTGGGTGCGAGTTCGCAGCCAATTTGCAGTGATCCATGCAGTCGACCTCCGGCTACGCGGGTCTAGAAGGCGCCTGACAGGCCTGTCGACGCAGGATGGTGCTGGGGTAGGCATCGGCCATTGAAAACTGAATTTCGTCTGTTTTACGTGGAATTTCTTGGAGTTTCCCAATGTATTGTACTTGAATGAAATTCTATTTTAACTTTCATGGTATCTCAATTTTCACGTCTACATGACTTTATTTTGTCCGTAAAAGAGGCCGTTACCCCGTAAAAAATATAAAAAATTGTGTGCAGTTTGCATGCGACTGTTGTACACACTGCTGACTAGGGAGTAGTAATAGTATGTTACTACTCCAACAACTGGCCTGTCCTGCTCAGGCCGCGCGCGGGTCGCGGATCGCGCTCTGTTTGGTTTTGGACACTGCACTAGCCACTGCTATCACTGGTCGACCGGTCGTACAAGACTGCACAGTCTGCAGTCTTTTGAAGTTTTGTACAAGGCGGCGACTTTCCCTGAAGTTCTCCTTTCTTCTTTCACTGTCAAGCTCAATTCAGTTTGTTTCTGTTCGACAAGGCACAATTGAAGTAGATGGTTCTTAGTCTCATGTAGCCAACATGTCAGAATCTGAATCTGATCACTGTCCAGAAGCGAGAAAAAGAACTGGACGCGCCAGGAGTGTCGATTCGTTTCGATGAAGAAAAGGAGAAAAGCGAAAATTCTGTGCGCTTTGAACGAAGTGTCACGATCGTTTGAGCGCTTTCCTGAGCTTTCTTTGAGGAAGGAATCAGTGGAACTGCCCTGTTGAAGGACATTGTGTTGTGAAGAACTCGAAGTCGGATGGACGCTGAACATGCAATAAGCCCAAGCGAAAACCCTAACGTAAAATATTCAGGTCAACCGTTTGTTTGGAAAAGCAAATAGCAACTGCAGCTATTGTCCTCTTCTGTACAAAATCCTGCTATTGTACAGCTATACATGTAAACTTTCGTTGAAGGAAAACTGCTAATCAATACTGGGAGTTGCTAGTCAATTGTAAAACTGTGTAGCAGTGACTGCTATGCAAAAACATCAAAGTAAATCGATCCCTGGTTTCGTTTTGTAAAAACAATCGATAACCCCGGACGGCCCCTTAGTCCTTACCTCGTTAGTCCAAACTCGTAACTTGTTGGTCTTTTCCCTTTTCTAAAGTGAAGGTTTGTCTTATCGATGTTCTTCCCTATTCCGTCATACAGGACACTCTACACTAGCATAGTAACCCTTGATTGTGAGTGCTGGAGAAAGACGTCGATATTGGTGAGTGCTGGAGAAAGACGTCACTATTGGTGAGTGCTGGAGAAAGACGTCACTATTGGTGAGTGCTGCAGAAAGACGTCACTATTGGTGAGTGCTGCAGAAAGACGTCACTATTGGTGAGTGCTGGAGAAAGACGTCACTATTGGTGAGTTGGCGGTATCCGTGAAGCTCGAAAATAGCCAGGAAAACAATCATCACAAATGTAGGTTTGAGTAGGTTTGAGGATTGCGTCGCTATTCACCAGTTGTTGTTAGATACAATGTCGGTGTTCATAAGGTTGCCTGTAGTTGCCTGTAGTTGCCTTTAGTTGCCTTTAGTTTCCTTTAGTTTTAAGTTTTGCTATCTCTTTATCAGATCCAACTACTGCACCTGTATTTCCTATTCTCTTATTGGCCACAGGCCATCGTGAGAACAACAAAACATTTCAAACGACAAAAACAACAAACCTGCAGCAGCAGCAGCAGCAGCAACGACAACAACGACAAAAAATGCCCAGGTTGTGTTTGATCTTGTACGCACACATACACACACGCACACACGCACGCCCGCACGCACGCACACACGCACGCACCCACGCACACAAACACATGCGCACGCACCCCCAACTCACCGCTTCAAGCTCAAGGTTTCTCTGTCGAAAGCGTTCTCTCTGGCTTGATACAATGGGCAAGAGAGAGTCGTTAGAGGAAGCGTTAACGCCAGCACTTGAACTACTGCCACTACCACCACCACTTCCAGGTAGTATAGCACTGATGGGAGGTTTGCTTGTGGCGGGACTGAGCGGCAATTGAGCTGGCTGCCAGCTAGGGGAACTGGACTGATGGAGTGTCTCTGTGGTTGCTGTACTGGAATCTGCAGCCTGTCCCTACACATGTGTGCGTGTGTGTGTGTGTGTGTGTGTGCGTGCGTGCGTGCGCGCGCGTGAGAGAGAGAGAGAGAGAGAGAGAGAGAGAGAGAGACAGAGAGAGAGAGAGACAGAGAGACAGAGAGACAGAGAGAGACAGAGAGACAGAGAGAGAGAGAGAGAGAGACACACAGAGAGAGAAACCCGACATTAAGATAGGCAGACGAGGACGGGGGGGGGGGGGGGGTGCATAGGTACAATCCAGCTCAGGAAGTCTGTTGACATTATGTCAATACCCGCAAGATCTGAACTTTTCCTGGGAAGTCTTCGAGGATTTGTTTTACCTGGGCCCACGCTTGCTGTAATAATGTGTAATTCTAACCCACGCAGGTATCTAGTTTTCAACCCAGGTTCACAGTATGGACGGCAAGAGTACATGAAAACCAGAGTGTGCAGCTCGGATGGGTTGCTGCCACAGCGGAATTCCGTGATAACATCATTTTAGTTATGTAGTGCGTACAAGCAGGATTCAAGCAGGTCTCTTTCTGCACAACTGCAGCTCAGTTGTACGCACTACCCCATTTCCCGCCTCAGATCTGCGCCAAATATGATGTAATCACGGAATTCCGCCGTCACAGACACCCATAGTAGAAAAGGCCCCAAGCTGCACACTCTGGTTTTCATGTACTCTTGGTGATCGGTTATACCATCTGAGACTCACATACCCTCCCCCCGTGGTGGTGCAGTAGCAAGGTTTGCACTAGATTCACTCTGACCCTGAGATAGGACGGGGCATTTACACCCAGGTCCATATGAGGGGTGATCTTACCTCCCCTTCAGTCCGGGACGGTAGAAAGCTCTACACGCTATCCAGAATCACTATGGCCCTGGAAGGGCTATTGCCCGGTCGGTATCAGGGGTGATCTTACCTCTCCTTCAGTCCAGGGCGGTGGCAACCTCTACATGCTATCCAGATTCACTATGGTCCTGAGAGGGCTATTGCCCGGTCGGTATCAGGGGTGATCTTACCTCCCCTTCAGTCCGGGGCGGTAGCAGGCTCTACACGCTATCCAGATTCACTATGACCCTGGAAGGGCTATTGCCCGGTCGGTATCAGGGGTTATCTTACCTCCCCTTCGGTCCGGGATGGTAGCAAGCTCTGGACACTAATCAAGTCCATCTCGAGTTGAGTGATGAGGTCTTTTTGACGCCTGCAACTTTCACGTAAGTCCACACTCTCCTGTTCTAGCTCCATGATACGCACTGCATATGTCAGGGAGCATATGCACAGGAAAGTATACACACACACACACACACACACACACACACACACACACACACACACACACACACACACACACACACACACACACACACACGCACACACACACACACACAGACACACGTACGCACGCACACACACGCACGCACAGACACACACACACACACACACACACACACACACACACACACACACACACACAGACACAGACATGTGGAGTACACATAGATAGACGTATATACATAGTAAACAGATCATTAGGTGAGTGAGACATAGTTCAACACACAAAGCTGGAACACAAACAAAAACGAAAGGCGTGGTTAACTGATACTTGGTCCGACTAATTAAAATGTGCGCTTCACTTCAAAACTCAAGCATATGTACAAAGGAGCACCTGTACTAAAAAATCAACCAAGAGACGGTAGATAGATAACTACTGTGTCGTTTCTTGGCCTGACCTTCTAGTTTTCATCGCTGCTGGTGTCTCAGGGCGCATCTGTAAGTGCGTCAACCTGCAAAACGTCGACATTTTTTTCATCTCCTCCAAGCTACACTGCGCTTCTTTGATTTTTTCACTCCATAGGCACGATTTCCACAATCGACTTTGCCTCCTCCTCGTGCAGTGCGACTACCAGAATGGTGGCTGTAGGTGTTTTAGCCTGAAGCTCCCACGACACCTTCAAATGAGGCGAACAAGTAAACCACCACGCATAAAAAATCACTTCTGACCACCGTGTACCGCGCGCGTACTGAGTCTGATCTGTGTCGATATGTCATGCAGTCAGACCATGCGTACTCTAAGCTGCTCTTCCCTGCCTGTTTCACGAATCCACTGGCCCCGGAGACTGGCGATCTTGTGACGCATCGCGATCGCAGCTCCGCTCGCGGATCCAAGGACTCCGCACCGTATCCGCCGGATAATTCACCCTTTCTGCGCTTCAGTTTTCCAGCCAGGTTGTCGCCTGAAAGTCGACCTCAAGGCCGGTTATTTATTTCGATCAACTTCTCGACGATCTCTTCTGTGATCTTGATTCATCGGCCGCCACATCGTGAACGACTGTGAGAGAGATCAGCAAACTGGCCGGAGCGATGCTGGTGCTTTCTGCACGAATTTCTGGATGACGCGTTTGCTGAAATTCTGCCAAGGAAACAGCGATTGCAGCGATTTCAATCCGCCAGGAGGCACTCGAGAACGATCACCCAGGAGGTTCTGGTACTCCGTGACAATCCCCCATCGCAGCGGGGTGTTGATTTTAGCACCAGGCCTTCTCTGTGTTGCGCGAGAAGCAACAGGAGTCCTCTGACGACAAAATTTGGACGCAAAATGCTCGAGTCGACTAGGATCCTGAGCCGCTGCCTCCTTTGGAGTTGGAGCCATTTGTTCTTCAACATCACAAATTGACAACTGAATGATAGTGTTAGATAGCTGGAAAGTTTATTCCGTCCTGAGATTATTTGAATTTGTTAGGTTGATGTTCGAAGCGAAACGCACATTTTAATAAGTCGGACCAAGTAGTTGGAAAACAAACAAACACAAGGAGTGGGGAACGCTGAGCTGGAGAACACACCCACCCAAACATGACACTTAAGCCATGGACTTGATTCTGACACTCTTTGTTCGGCCCGCCATGGTCTCACAGCAACCCCACTATGCCACTATGCCATGCCAGCAGGTCACAATAGCCCAGAGCATGACAATCTGCATGAACTCACCATTCATTTCAGTTTGAGCCAGCTTGAGTGAAGTGTTATCAGCTACAAGAGCTGTAGACACGCACACATTGACACAGAACAGGACAAATAAGCAGTAAATTACACCGGAAGTTAGACACAGGGATTTTAGACAGATAGAAGTGGCCGCTACCATTGTGTGCTGATGGCAGCGATATCAGACGAAAAATCTAACTTGAAACCAGAGGAATGAGTGATATACCAATCGAATCAGTATCCAAAACGCTCCGTACTGGTCAAATTTTAGGTGAATCCAAGCTATGGAAGCGGTATTTATACGCGCTCGAAGTAGGATGACAGGCACCCGCCATTGTCGTGCTGAGGGATGCACCACTGCATACAAACAGCAAGAATCGATGGCACAAAAGCCGTCAACTTGCCCAGTGCGTCATGAGCGGTTGCCATAGGGTTACAAAGTGCAGAGCTGAGGGAAAGTGCAAAAATTACGACGAATCCGTACTCCAAGCAACAAAATTAATTAGTTCGTCTCGCCATGGACGGCAAAGAACAACACCTTGTCGGAATCAAGCATTTTTGTTTCTCTATCGCAAAGCTACTAATGTAGTATCGAACAACTACGCCAGTGAGAATCCAGGAACATTGGGACGTGTTTTGTACAGTTATTTTCATCGTTCACCTTGCTCTGTTCCAAGACCAGTCCATTCGATATCGTGTCGATTTGGTTTACCTCGAGCTGCTTAGCCAGAGATGATCCAACGCACAAATCACGTTGTTCCTCTGGGCCTCTCATCAGAACTGAAACCACTACTTGAACACGCACGTAGACTACTCATATGTACCCTGTTCACATAGGTGCGCACAAAAAGAACAAAAAACTATGGTGCGCAAGCAAGCACGGCGACCAAATTTTGCCAGAAACTAAATTCAAGGACGCGGAAGACGATGGTGAGCGAATCCAAGGCGTGCACCGATGCGCAGGGACCGAAAAAGCCAAACGAAAATAACCTACTTTGGCTCAACGGCAGCTTCGCGAAAACACAACGCAGATTGCTAGTTCAAACTCTGAACAGGGGCTTTCTCTTTGCTCTTCGCCTTCTTCCTCTCCAAACATTTCAAAAACAAGCTTGGGCTGCTGTACGAGGCCATGGAAGTATGCTGCTTGGACGCCCACGCGATTTTTTCAGCCTAGTGCAGGATCATGGTCGTGTGCCACGCGTGACTGTAGCTGCTATGGTCAGCCCTGCGACACGATTTTAGGGCGATTACGTAACCACTCTGACATCTCTACTGATGGCAGTTCATTCGCTTACTAAGTGGGCCGAAGTTATCCCGTTGGCTCGACATGATGCTGCCTCTGTTGCCAAGGCGTTCACGGCACTGTGTAACCTCTGGGGCACGCCGAAGATTGTCCGCATGGATAATGGGTCTGAGTTTCGGAACGCGCTCGTTGAGTCTGTCTTCAAGTACTTCGGCGTCCGAGTGAAGACAGGAGCCGTCAGACATCCGCAGTCCCAAGAAACTGCTGAACGCTTCAACAGGACATTGCCTGGCCTGATTCGGAAGTTGGTCGACGAGTCGAGTTGTTGGAGAGACGACCTGGTCGTCTTACTACGACTATACCGACAGTGGCCCCATGTCTCTACCCGTGCGTCGCCAATGGAGGCCATGAGGGGATGGAAGCGGGACTACGTCATTGAAAGTACTGCCGAAGCGTCTGCCTTGAATGATTGGTGCACTCGACTGGATGAGCGGAATGCCCGAATCCGTGACCTGGTTGATAGCGAGCTGCCGGGTGCAGACTGTATCGACAAGCCGGTTGACTGCTCATTCCAGCTTGGCGATGAAGTGCTGTTTGCACGCCCCAGCCGACGCCAGAAGTGCCTAGCGCCATACGAGACCGGATGGAGAGTGCTCAAAGTAGTGAGTCCTTCTACTGTAGTCATTCAGTCCCTGTGACAGTCGTGAGAAGGTTGTCGTCAACGTGGCACTATTGAAAATGGTGAGCCATGGGAATATCCCCCAACCATGATGTGGAAACGCCAGATGTAGATGCAGAAGATGCTCTGCCTGCTGCCGACCTGGACGAGGGAGACATACCAGTAATTCTGCCCCTCGAGCCATCAGCCGGCGAAGCCCCTCAAGCTGGTAGGTATAATCTTTGTTGCCGCGACAACATAGCGAGACCAGCTAGAGGTTGTACGACTGACACCTTAGTCGTGAATGATGTCACCAGGTGATGGGGTAGTAGTAGTACGTTATCTTTGGTAACATCGTTGTGTTGTAATTCTATGAATTGATATTACTGCATGTTTTGAATATATTATATGAGCCGTCAGATGAGAAAACAGACCTTATCGAAAAACTGTACAGTGCAGAAAAGTGCACTTGAAAGTTGGCGAGTTTACCCACTGGTGCGTCTGGACAACCAAGCTACAAACCGTCGTATTTCAGTCAAATATCGGTCTTTTGGGACAATCCAAGTATGTAAATCGAAGAGAAAACTCCAAGGAATCCAATGCAGCAAGCGCGATCGTGGCACGATGCTGCGTTCCCGAGATGCGAAGCCTGCAAGATACGTCACGGCACTTTGCATTTCTACACGCGAGTCAAACGCTCCAGACCAGGGATTTCCCCCTTTTCAAGCGATCTACGATCTCGGCAACAGGCGCAGACGTCCTGGAAGCTCTCACTGCATCTTCACGAAAAAAATTGGGCGTCCTGGGATAATGGAGATGGAAATGGCGAGCGATTTTCGTTTGACGGCGGAAGTCTAGCGCTGAAGCGATGTCTGTAGCTTGTTGCGCTGGAGCTGTGCTTTATTTGCTATCGGATTTGGGCCCAACTGGTTGCTTGTAGCCAGAGCTTTCCAGAAAGCCCAAGTTTGTGGAAATCGGTCAAAGGAAACAGAAAATATTATCCAAAGTAGGTGAAACAATTGTTGGTATTGCACCCAAAATTGAGGTGCAATTTGTAATGGTCTCCTACTGTCGAGGCTATAACTTTACTTTCCCTGGTCCAAATCAACTCTGGTTTTCTGCATACGATTCCTGGTGCTCCTGGCAATCAGATAGCACCACAAACAAAAAATATGACTTTTTTGTGATAAGATCTGTTTTCTCATCTGACGGCTCATATTATGTTGTGGAGTTGAAAGATATTCGCAAGAGACCATCACAGACTCTTGATATTTGTATTGTTGTATGCTTACGGTACCGCTGACAGACGTTGTCATCCATGGTCAGCTGCGTTGTTACTGACTCTCTCCCTTGTCCCTTACCTTGATTATTGTTCTTGATTGCTCGTTTGACATTGTCTCTCTAATCCTTTGTGTCTACGTCGAGTACGTCGGTTGTTCGATCATTCTCTGATTTACTATTTTATTGCCGATCACCTCGTTCGATTTATTTGCGTTGGGCGCACGTGACGTTCCTTTCTCTCTGCTCAGTATAAATATATCTGTACATGTGATGACGTGGGTTGCCATTTTTCCTCGCTACCTTGATGCGCGATCCTTGCTTGGCTCGAGATGATTGTTTGAGTTGACCCAAAATCCCAAGAGTACATCGGTTCATGTACTCTTCGTCGGTTAGTTGACCTAGACGATGTTTCACTGATATTTGTAGTTTTTAGCTTCTCTCTCGAAATGTATTCCTATCTGTAATTGAAGACTTGTGTTCTGCTGGTTGGTGTGCCAGGGTAGAGGATAGACTGAGGCGTAGCCAGTAATCCCCTTATAGGCCAATCACACGCCGTGTAAACACTTGCACGTGTGTGACCAAGATAACACTGGCAAACCGTCATCCAGTTCACACGGTGCTGGGAAAACTTTGCAACCGTCAATGTATCCTTAGTGGCCTCCTGAAAATGCCGGGAAATGTGCACGTCGTGTGAATGGCACATAGGGCTTGAAAGTGATGACGTCAAAAAAGGCCAGGGAGTACTAAGTTCACATCAGATTTCTATTTTGGATCCACTAAGGTGTGACTTTGCTATTGCCTCAGTATGTGGGTGCATAGCAACCCACGCATGTCGTATGCAGGTGTGACTTTTTCTTCGCCACCAGTTGTCACCCCACCCCCATTAGCCAACCCAGTCAATTTCACTGGCTACATCACCTTGCTGTGAGTAAGACCGCTTGAAATGTGCTTGGATCCATACAAAAACTGGATCCAAGCGGATCCAGTTTTTGAATTTTTGAAATTGTTGCTATGCAGTGACGTAGCACTTTCAAGCCCTATTACAAGATAGACAGGGAATTACACAGTTTAAACGGGGAGTTACACAGGGAGTTACACGGGAATTTCACAGGAATTTCCACGGGAATTAGACAGGGAGTTACACAGGAATTTCCACAGGAGTTAGACAGGGAGTTACACAGGAATTTCCACAGGAATTAGACGGGGAGTTATACAGGGAGTTACACAGGAATTTCCACAGGAATTAGACGGGGAGTTACACAGGAATTTCCACGGGAATTAGACAGGGAGTTCCACAGGAATTTCCACGGGAATTAGACAGGGAGTTACACAGGAATTTCCACAGGGAATTATACGGAGAGTTACACAGGAATTTCCACAGGAATTTAGACGGGGAGTTACACAGGAATTTCCAAAGGAAATAAAACGGGGAGTTACACAGAAATTTCCACAGGGAATTAGACGGGGATTTAGACAAGGAGTTAAGACAGGGAGTAATGTGATGCAGGCGTGGAAGCGATCGTACAGGGCAGTATATATAAACATATCCTATTCGAATCCTGCCGTACAACTGTAGCACCAGAACCACCACCATTACCATCACCAGCAGCACCAGCAGCATCACCACCATTACAATCATTACCACCACTATCAGCATCAGCACCAGCAGCACCAGCACCAGCAAATTTACAATGGCTTTTACCGCAATGGTTCTTCACGCTCGGTGTCAAATTTCGTGGATTGAATAATAAAGATGACTCGCCACCAGCACTACCAGCATAACCATCAGCACCTGCAGCACCACCAGTGCCCCCCCCCCCCCTCTCTCTCCCCCCCCCCCCCCTCTCCCCCCCCCCCCCCCCCTGCCTGAATCATGACCACGATCACTGCCTCTGGCAGTACCATCTACAGCTGTGTAGCATTGATCAAAAAATTAATATGGTATTTTTTATTGATCACTAAATTTAATTATAACCGCAATCAAAATGGCTAGCTGAATCGACATTTGTCTCCACAGTTTTACATTGCATGAATAAAGTGTACACAAATGCCGATTCAGCTTGTCATTTTGATTGCGGTTATCAAATTATTGTCTCCTCGCCGTTTGTTCAAAAATTTAATACGATATTTTTATTTTCATCGCATATCCCCATTGGCTTACTGTCAGCAGAATACTAAAAATATCACAATAGAAAAGTAAGATAATTACTTGGCGCAAAAAGCAACGACGTCTCATTTCCTTACTAGCCCTTACCTTTATTCTTCTCCAGAAAGAGCACTTCCAGAGGTTTCTTTGATACTTCCTGCAGCATTGTTAGAGGAGAATGGCAGTAAGAGAACAAGCGACATTGAAATGTGGCAGAGTACACGTACAGACACATCAGCCTATAACAACTTGAACACAACAGTACACTAGTCGAGAGGCCGACTGACGCAAACACAAGTCACGTCTCATCATCATCAGCAGCAGCAGCAGCCTTTTCGCGTTGACAACACCAAGCAAGCTTGGCTAGTCTATGCTTAGGCCAAACGGAATAAAGAATGAGGTTACCGACTGACACAAACCAAGTCACGTCTCCGACTCACATAAACACAAGTCATGTGGCCGACTGACACAAACAACCTGTTAAGCCTAGTTCACATTCGACGGGGCGCGACGGGACGCGACGTAAGGATCGACCGGAAGCGACGGGACAGTCTGACTGCGTCCAATGTGAACACCAGGAACGGGAACGCAACCGTACTGCCGTACGGATCGGGAAGCGACGGGAAGAGTTGGATCGATCCAACTTTTCATACCGTAGACGGGGACGCAAGCGTACAAAACAGCTGCATTTTGAGTGTGAACAGGAGACGGCGTCGTGCGCCAAATACTCCCGAATCGTACTTTGAAATTTTTAGCATTCCGAACACTGCGTTTCCCATGATAACTCGCAGAATGGCTAACACGACTTGAGTTGAATTTGAGCAAGATAAGGTCTGTTGTCACGTATGGTATTTAGGGATAGTTCAGGAGCGTGACAGACGAACTGTTTTATCATTTCCTGGAGCTATTATTTGAATGGCACACTTTTCGAAGCTACTTTTTTGGTGTTCATGAAAAACTGGTATTGTGAACTTGATTCCGCTCCATTCAAGGAGAAATAATTGAAAAGAAGTCTCAAAAACAAAAAAATTAGGTCCAAAAGTCGCCCTGTCACGGACCGTGCCTTATGACTGACGCCGTTCGCTGTTGAACGACGCAACGACTGCAGCATGTCGTGCCGTACGAATCGTACAAGATTTTACAGCTCAGCCCAGCCTTCCCGACAAGCCCTTACGTCCCGTACCGTCAGCGTTGCGTTGAATGTGAACTAGGCTTAACACGACAGTACACTAGTCAGCGCTATTCATTTCATTTTTTCTCTTCTTCCGTGGTTGGTCCCACCCTCTCCGCAATTCAATTGGCTGTCTTGACATGCTACGAGGTGCAGAAATAAATAAAAATAAAAATAAATAGTCGCATGGCTGACTGACACAAACATCCTGTAACTAGATAACTGTATAGTGTGTGTTAGTTGCAATAGTCACCAGTATGTCATTACTCCTCACAGCCATGCAATCACTGTAGGTCCATTTCAGTCAAGCTCTACTGGGTACTGACACGAACCCCATCACTATAATGTATGCTGTGTGTGTGTGCGTGCGTGTGTGTGTGTGTGTGTGCGTGTGCAAATACCTTTGTTCTAACACTGTCCGCGCCGTCAACATCATCATTATCATCATTATCCTCATCATCATCAGAGTCACCAAGTCGAGATGATGATGACGGAAACTCTATCATCTTCAGGATGCTTCAGAACATGCAGAGAAAGACAAGCCAACAGGCAGACATTCACATGCACATACACACACACACACACACACACACACACACACACACACATGCATACGGACAAACAAGCACATACATACGAAAACACACGCACGCTCACAGGCTCACACAAACATACTCACACATGCGCGCACACACACACACACACACACACACACACACACACACGCACACACACACACACACACAGCGCGCGCACGCACGCACACACTTACGCATACACACATGCACGCGCGTGCGCGCGACACACACACACACACACACATACACACATACACGCGCACACACACGCACACACACACACTTACACACACACACACACACACACACACACACACACACATACACACATTCAAAGCGGAAAAGAAGGACTAAATCTCTCTGACAGTACAGTTGCATGCAGTTTTACCTTTAAAACAAAATGCCATTCACATAGAAGGAGTCAACCGAAATAAATAATGACTTCATGTTTGAGACTACAATAATAATTTTTGACATATTTTCAAGAGAGAGAGAGAGAGAGAGAGAGAGAGAGAGAGAGAGAGAGAGAGAGAGAGAGAGAGAGAGAGAGAGAGAGAGAGGGAGGGAGGGAGGGAGGGAGGGAGGGAGGAGGGAGGGAGGGAGGGAGGGAGGGAGGGAGGGAGGGAGGGAGGGAGGGAGGGAGGGAGGGAGGGAGGAGGGAGGGAGGGAGGGAGGGAGGGAGGGAGGGAGGGAGGGAGGGAGGGAGGGAGGGAGGGAGGGAGGGAGGGGAGAGAGAGAGAGAGAGAGAGAGAGAGAGAGAGAGAGAGAGAGAGAGAGAGAGAGAGAGAGAGAGAGAGAGAGAGAGAGAGAGAGAGAGAGAGAGAGAGAGAGAGAGAGAGAGAGAGAGAGAGAGAGAGAGGAGAGAGAGAGAGAGAGAGAGAGAGAGAGAAGACATGACATCATACCTCATACCTTAGTTCACGTTTGATTTCATCATAATCATCTTGTAGCGTGATTTTCTCCTGTAGCGTATGTATGGCTTGTGATTGGTCTGTTAGTTGACCTTCCAATGATGTTATCTGAAGTCAGGATTCGCGGGGGAAAAAGAATAATTTTTTTAAACTAAAGTTCAACGAAGACCGGCACACTTTCACGAATCACTGCAGAAAGGTAAACGCAGTTTTAACTTTTAACTGTTCTCCGTAAGGCGTTGTCCCCTGGACAATGGGCATGCGTGAAAGCTCAAAGCTGGTTACAAATCTATTTCATTCCTTGGTGCTGACCGCTTTAATGCGCTTCCCGAATCCCTTCGCACAAATCATACCCCCAATTCATTTCGCCAGGAACTTAACAAATTCATTCATCTTGGGCACCCTGTAAGAAGACCTTAGGGTCTGTTGGGAATAATAATAATAAATAATAATGACAGTTCGCATTTCACTCATTGCATGAGGTCAACGCATCTGTTAACAATTTCGAGCCAAGCAGCTCTATCAGAAGCAGATTGCACAGCATCCAGAAGCGACAGATTAATGCATTGTAAGTCTTTCTTGACAACGTCGATCCATCTCAGACGGGGTCGTCCTCGGGGTCGTCGTATGTCTGTTGTGTTGATTGACATTAGGAGGGCTTGGAAAGAGGACGATTCTTCGCCTTCCCTCACTACATGGCCGAACCACAGCAGTCTCCGTTGCCTGCAGACTTGGGATAGTGGGTCTGCTCGGTTCTGGCATACAGCGCTGTGTTCGAGATTCGTTGTGGGTACGTGATACCAATGATGGTACGTAGTTTCTTCCGGTGCCATACATTGACGACGTCGGTTAATGTTTGCGATAAGGTCCAAAGCGCACAGTTATACAGTAAGACAGGCAATATCAGGCAGGAAAACATACACAGCCTGGAATTCAGGTTGTGGCGTTTCCATGGAATGCTTGCAAATGCCCGATTTGCAGCAGACACTCTGGCCAAGTAAAATAATAAAACACAATACAATAAAAAATGCGTACCAACACACTGGCTGTATTGGTATCTACTGGAAAGCTGTGTTCACAACTGGCGCGTGTACGCGCGAAACCACGCGTTTGTGCGTATTTTTGCTGGCTTTTGGGGCGCCATGCGTACGGAAACACGCCGAAATGGAAATTCCAACATGTTGGAATTTTCAGCGCGTATCAGGCACGTACCAGCGTACATGCCAGTCACTTTGACTGGCGGGGTCATAAAATTAGTACTCGAAGGTGTCGCACGCGCTAAATACGACTCGGATTGCTGTCTTTTGTGAAAGCTTGAGCGCGCGTTTAGGCACGCATGAACCACAAGCGTACCGCGTCCACGCGCCAGTTGGGAACACAGCTTAAGTCTACAAATATTCGGCGCACATTAATTTTATATTTGGCTATTTTCGGCCTGATCATATTTGGCCGAAAATTTGTTGCAGCCGAAATTTTGTTTTGCAAGGGTCAGTGTGACAGTGTATACAGGCAGCAGCAGTACAGACCGAAAATTTGTTGCAGCCGAAATGTGTTTTAGCCCTGGAAGGCCGAAAATTGAATGGGGCGAAAATTTGTAGACTTACAGTACGGATTCTCCACAGGCTGTAGCCTAAATCAAGGTAGTCTCCGCAACAACAACAACAACAACAACAACAACAACAACAACAACAACAACAACAACAACAACAACAACAACAACAACAACAACAACAACAACAACAACAACAACAACAACAACAACAACAGGAACAGCAACGACGACGACGACGACAACAACAACACCACCAGACATACATACCTGGGCTGCAGAATTCTCCTTGGTTTTGCTCATTGCACTCTGCAACTGTTGTAGGTCGCCAACTAACCGGATTACCTGCAAATAACAAACAGTACATACATCATACATCAGTACATACATCATACATCAGCACATACATCATAGATTCTCGGTTGCAGGAAAGCAAATCAGCACACGAAGCACAGAAGCCATTATAGTTTCCACTAGGCCTTTCGTACCATTACTCTTCAAGTCGAATACAATGGTGATTAAAAGATAGCGCTTGTGGCGCCAACTACATAGTTGGAGGTCATCATGTACATGTACAACATAGTACAACATAGTACAACATAGTACAATCATACAGCATACACCACACATCATACACAAACATGTTGAACGCAAATTCGTTGTGCTTGGGATGAGCTTCAAGCTGCAGTCGACATGATGATTGTGATGTGATGCCTTGAATCTGGTACGAGGCATATCGGCCTTTAAATAAGATATTATTGGAGGTGTGGGCGTTGCGGCCTGAGCGAAGGCTACGGGGTTGATAGACCTGATGTTAGGGATATCAGCGAACGCACTGCGCAGGCCACTGCGCAGGTGATCACGTGCACATCTCACGCGGCCGACAAGCCGTGATCATCCACAACCGAAAAAAATCGCTAGTAAATCAGGATGGAAAAGAAGGACGGAATGGCGAAGAAGTGTCTGAGGAAGAAGACCAGCTAGAGCCGAGCTTCTTCGAAGCTCCCCTCTACGACGTTGGGCGATGGCTACAAAGGTGACTACGAATACATTCATCGCTTATTACACTGCTCTCGACGTCATCCACAGGTTTTCCGAGGCACTTTCTTCCAGCTCAAAAATGGACGATCGTCAGCTAGATTTCGTAGTACGTCGGCTGGTACCTGGCAAGATCTAACCAGGGAAGTCCCCATTTGAAGACGTCATTGAATTGGCCTGACCATGTGGACTACACGTGCCAAGATTGGAGGAAATCCACGGAGGCGTTCGCGCGAAAATAATCGAAAGATTACTTGGGCACCATGTACGTACATATACCACGCGTGGCGCTTTTGAAGTTTCGACTGACAGTTGACAGTGACTTGTTCTCGAATCGAGGACCTGCCTGTGCCCAAGCAGTTTCTGGTCATGGCTGTCTAGACAAGGGAGTAGGGGCCCAAGTCTTGGAAACTTGCCTGGCATGGCTAGCAACAAGTAAGTTTCAGACGTAACCAGCGGTCACCAGGTGGCCTGTTCGCAAGGAAGTACGAGTACTGTTCTTTGTTGCAAACATAGCTCCATCCAGCTACGGACGTCTTCTTCCTTTGTCAAGTCTTTGCTTGAGAACGTTTACCAGGCATGGGCGCAGAAGAATATTAGCTCCTGATGTCTCCTTTCCTGCATGAATCGAGGTCAAGCAAACCAACAATCAGGCTTCTTGTAGAGTGTCGATTTTATTTTTTACTCCTAGTACATGGTCGGCCTGCGCTGTGCTTGACCCAAGACATGATTTTAGCGATCGCCATTTTTTTCTTGTCAGTCGTACGTCTCATAGATTATTGTATGACGTAAGACATGCGCGAACACGCTGCGCAGTGCGTTCGCTGATATCCCTACTGATGTTGCTGCATCACTAGCAAGTATAGTTACCATTGTCCGTACTAAGAATGAAATGGAAGACTTCACCATGGAAGACTTCACATCATGGAAGACTTCACCATGGAAGACTTCACCATGGAAGACTTCACAATAGAAGACTTCACCATGGAAGACTTCACACCATGGAAGACTTCACCATTGAAGACTTCACCATGGAAGACTTCACAATAGAAGACTTCACCATGGAAGACTTCACACCATGGAAGACTTCACCATTGAAGACTTCACCATGGAAGACTTCACATCATGGAAGACTTCGCCATGGAAGACTTCACCATGGAAGACTTCACACCATGGAAGACTTCGCCATGGAAGACTTCGCCATGGAAGACTTCACCATGGAAGACTTCACACCATGGAAGACTTCACCATTGAAGACTTCACCATGGAAGACTTCACATCATGGAAGACTTCGCCATGGAAGACTTCACCATGGAAGACTTCACACCATGGAAGACTTCGCCATGGAAGACTTCACCATGGAAGACTTCACATCATGGAAGACTTCGCCATGGAAGACTTCACCATGGAAGACTTCACACCATGGAAGACTTCGCCATGGAAGACTTCGCCATGGAAGACTTCACCATGGAAGACTTCACACCATGGAAGACTTCACCATTGAAGACTTCACCATGGAAGACTTCACATCATGGAAGACTTCGCCATGGAAGACTTCACCATGGAAGACTTCACACCATGGAAGACTTCGCCATGGAAGACTTCGCCATGGAAGACTTCACCATGGAAGACTTCACACCATGGAAGACTTCGCCATGGAAGACTTCGCCATGGAAGACTTCACCATGGAAGACTTCACAATGGAAGATTTCACTGTAGCTGTTCGTATAGGTTGACTCATACGGCGCGAAAGACACACGTGGGGAAATGGCGGTATATACACACCTGCCCCCCCCCCCCCCACACACACACACACTCTCTCAAAGCTGCAAAGTTACAGTCTGGAAGAAGAAGAACGGAGAAGAAAGGTGATGGAAGAAGAAGCAGAGATCTATGCCAGAGAGTAACTTTGCAGCTGAGAGTATGTGTGTGGGGGCAGTGGGCAGGCAGTGTTGGTGTGGGGGCAGTGGGCAGGCAGTGTGCGTGTGGGAGCAGTGGGCAGGCAGTGTGCGTGTGGGAGCAGTGGGCAGGCAGTGTGTGTGTGGGGGGGGGGGGGGGGAGCAGTGGGCAGGCAGTGTGCGTGTGGGAGCAGTGGGCAGGCAGTGTGTGTGTGTGGGAGCAGTGGGCAGGCAGTGTGTGTGTGTGGGAGCAGTGGGCAGGCAGTGTGTGTGTGTGGGAGCAGTGGGCAGGCAGTGTGTGTGTGTGGGCAGGCAGTGTGTGTGGGCAGGCAGTGTGGGTGGGCAGGCAGTGTGTGTGGGCAGGCAGTGTGTGTGGGCAGGCAGTGTGTGTGGGCAGGCAGTGTGTGTGGGCAGGCAGTGTGTGTGGGCAGGCAGTGTGTGTGGGCAGGCAGTGTGTGTGGGCAGGCAGGCAGTGTGTGTGGGCAGGCAGTGTGTGTGGGCAGGCAGTGTGTGTGGGCAGGCAGTGTGTGTGGGCAGGCAGTGTGTGTGGGCAGGCGTGCAGTTACCGTTGTTTCCCCACATGTGTCTTTCCCACCATAAGAATCAACCGGTGTACTCCCTGCCCAGGACAACCTAGTCATGTGATGGTGGCGCAAAGAGACTGAAGCCTGAATTCCAGCATGGTGGTGCAAAGAGAGACTGTGAAACAGCAACAACACAGGACAGCAACCCATCACTAACCTCTCGGTCTTTCGCAGCGATTTCCGCTTCGAGCGAAGCCTGAATTCCAGCATGGTGGTCTTGTTGGTCCGCTGAGCTGGAGTGTGTTGCAGTACCGGTCTTGAGCAGCTGCTGAGCATTTGCCAACTGATCGCGCACTTGCTCGGCTTCTTTCTCTGCAGTTTGAGCACGCTGACGGTGGCAGAGACAGAACGCAACAAGAACAACAAGAAACATAAATACAAATACAAAATACAAACTCAGAAACAAAGGAGCAAGAGCTGGTGTTGTGGGTGATAGAACTGGAAGCAGCAGCGGAGAGAACACAGAGCATCATCCGTCATCGATAAATGTATGGTCCGCGGAAAAGGGATAAAGGGTTAAGATTCAACAGTATCAGATCTTGCTCCTGTTGCGTAGTTCGGCTACAGTCAACTTCGCTAAGAACGATTGCGGATATAACGACAATTTGCGAATAACGACAGACTTCCCATGCCCAGAGCAAAGTCCCATCCAACTGTAATACATAAAATGAGACTTCGGGTATAACGGCACTTCGCGAATAAGGACACTTTTCTGATGCCCCTCCGAGTGTCGTTATAAGCGAAGTTGACTGTATCTACTGGCGTACGTTGTGGATTTTCTAACTTCTAGCCGGGCCTTGGATGGCGTGTTATCATTAGGAGAACTAGGCTACTGATTGCTTCACACCCTGCACATCTTTGCAGGGTGAAGGCGTTCCTACAGATGTGGAAACCTCGGTCAAACTGAGTCTTAGGCGAACCATGTAAAAAAATTAATTTTTTCTACAAACAGACAGATTGACAGACAGATGGACAGACAGATGGACAGACAAAACGAAGATACAGACGAACAGACGTGCACCGATAACGAAACGGACTTACCAGTTGGGAGCGTTCCAAGTCAGTCGATACCATGTCCAACTCGGAAGACCTACACATCATGCACACAGACACACGGATGAACAGACGTCCATACAGACACACGGATGAACAGACGTCCAGAGAAAGTTATGGAATATTCCATGATGACTCTAATACAAAGTCCAATAATTATAGATAAAAGAGGACTTGGCGGCGCAGCTGTTTTCAGACATACCTTGCCTCTGTGAGCTCGTCATTCTTGGTACGAAGTACAACAACTTCATCACGTACACTGTCCAGCGCTGGAGGAAAATATCACAGCAAAGCAGACATGCATACAA
This sequence comes from Sycon ciliatum, assembly GCF_964019385.1. Taxonomy (NCBI): domain Eukaryota; kingdom Metazoa; phylum Porifera; class Calcarea; order Leucosolenida; family Sycettidae; genus Sycon; species Sycon ciliatum. The sequence goes on along the minus strand of NC_088649.1, from coordinate 4,444,707 downwards.
CCACACAGATTATTTAATTTATTGTTTATGGTGATTAACGTAGCATTCTCTCTCTCTCTCTCTCTCTCTCTCTCTCTCTCTCTCTCTCTCTCTCTCTCTCTCTCTCTCTCTCTCTCTCTCTCTCTCTCTCTCTCTCTCTCTCTCTCTCTCTCTCTCTCTCTCTCTCTCCCTCCCTCCCTGACCCTCTGACCCTCTGCGTATCTGTCTGTGTGTCTGTGTGTCTGTCTGTGTGTGTGTGCCTGTCTGTCTGTCTGTGTGTGTGTGTGTGTGTGTGTGTGTGTGTGTGTGTGTGTGTGTGTGTGTGTGTGTGTGTGTGTGTGTGTGTCTGTCTGTCTCTCAAATACACACACAGCAGAAGCAACATCAACAATAGAAATCACTTCATATCTCCCTCACCACGCCCGCCCGCCCGCCCGCCCGCCCGCACACACACACACACACACACACACACACACACACACACACACACACACACACACATACAGTTATTTGATCCCAGCCATTGTTGGTACGGACACACAGAGACCAGCTATATAATATGTAGGTAAAGTAGAGACAGTTGACTACAAGTGACCCAGGCATCAACCAGCCACCCTGACAAGTGATCCGGCCATCAACCAGCCACCCTGACAAGTGACCCAGGCATCAACCAGCCACCCTGACAAGTGATCCGGCCATCAACCAGCCACCCTGACAAGTGACCCAGGCATCAACCAGCCACCCTGACAAGTGATCCGGCCATCAACCAGCCACCCTGACAAGTGATCCGGCCATCAACCAGCCACCCTGACAAGTGACAACACACATCTTAGTGGCCACAGCATGCGAGCACGCACTCCCGCACAAGCATGCTCAGACCATTGCAAAAAGCAGTATCGAGCAAATAATAAGCAACTCAAAACTAGAAGAACCCGTGAGCACTTCCATCTAAAAACTCTTTTAAGAAGAGCATTGTCAAAAATTACCAGTGTGCAGGGATGCAGATTGCTGTTCAGCAATGCCTAGTTTGGTAGCCAGCTCCACATTCTGACTGGTGAGATCTCTGCAGAGTGCACACACACACACATACCATACCATACCATGTATACGCCCGTCGCAAGAGAAGCACGCAAATCTGCAAATGCTCTGGACGTGCACCCACAGATTTTCTCTTATAGCAACGATAGCGGACAAGATCTGAATGAGACACATCAAGACTAGCGCCAGATAACTAGCCAATTAACACATACACACACACACACACACACACAGCCCGCCGGAACCAGTCCAACATGATCACACCCTCAGTGAGTAGCAGTTGCCATTAGCAATACCACAACTACGCACCGCTCCTTCTCAGTGAAACGACGCTGCATTTCCAACTCCTTCTCCTGTGCTCTTGCCTAACAAAGTCAGATAATAGACGAACAAACAGAAACAACAGAAAACAACGAGAGCCACTCATGCACAAATTCTTGCCACAACGCACTAAAGGACAAGAATGAACAAGGAGTATGGTACTTCCCCGAATATAAGACGCACCTTTTTACACTCAACTTCAAGGGAAAAGAAGGGGATGCAACTTACAATCGAGAGTGACATCCTACGTACATGCATGTATTGAAACAATGTGGTTCAAACCTCAACATGGGGGGGGGGGGGGGGGGGGTGCGACTTATAATCGAGTGCGCCTTACAATCGGGGAAAGACGGTCGGTATAAATGATTGCTCACAGCAGTGAGAATGAGGGTTACTGGGTGTTAGCGGGCGTCGTCAGTTCCATTCACGAAAAGACAGTAATTTTTTTTATTTTTTCATTGAGAATGACAGCAAGTAAAATATGATCAATATCGAATTCTATCATTATGACTGTGTGAACCTGGAAGAATGAATCGAATTCTATCATTATGACTGTGTGAACCTGGAAGAATGAAAGAAACGTAATACTAATACCAAATCAACAAAACTGGCTACGGGGAGTCGGCAACCAGCGCCTTTTTCACAGTTTCTATGCAAATGTACACGCACACGCGCACACGTACGCACACACACACACACACGCACACACACACACACACACCTTTGCTGTTTCCTCCATTTCTTCTTCGTACTCCTTGACCTTTTCACGGAGACGATTGATGGTCACCTCTGCACAGGCACACGCAGGTACACAGACAAACATGATTGTGTACACAAAAAATATTGTGTACAAGCAAAAGCCACAAGAGGGAGGGATACAAGCATTTAACACAAGTGCCCCGTCGCGGAAACCAGTCGGAACATGATAGTGGCTTCGTGTCAGGGCAGTCATAAATTTACTACTCCTTAGTGTCTGTATTACTGTTGGAAGTGTCTATATCTAACCAATACCAATCCTGTTTGCTGACCCTCTTCAAAATTTCCTCACCTAAATTTTGTCTTGCTAAACCTGAATATTTGAAATAGTCGTTGGAATGTACTCAATTTGCACTAGGAGTAGTAGGAGTAGTGGTTGAATGAACACCTATACACTTGTCGTTCACATGTATCAGAGGAGGCGAAATCGCCTGTTTGTGGTGCGATGTTAAATAAACTTCTACAACTACAACAACAACTTGCACAAACTCCAGAGTTTGCACAGACACTCGGCTGCATTGAGCACTGTTTGGAGCTGGCTCAACTGGCCATGATTAAACCTCTCCTATCCCAGGGCCTGAGGCCCGTAAGATGCACGTATATCAAAAACGTCCGCAACTCACAATACACCAGGAGCATAGGAACACAGCATTCTCTTCAGTTGGGAACACTAAACATTTAGTAATTTAAACAATGATCAACCTCAGTTCACATGCAACTCATCACTAAATACCTAGCATTTCTACTCATAACTAGAGTGCTTTTTGAGGGTGTAACCTAAATTTAGGTGCCTGGTTTCACAACCAAAGCTAACAGATCTTAAGTTGCAGTATTTTTCAAATATTTCAGCACAGCAAGTTGTAGAGTGCTAAAGACACTTTGGGGTGTGACCTAACACGTGAAGGGTGCTCTGATTCACACCATTCTTAAATAACCACTGACATGGTGGTGTGAATTTCCTGCAGCATGACCAGCAGTGTGCTCAGCTACTGCAGTGATATGGGAAGGTGATGGCGTTAGACCAGGGCAGAAAGGATGGGGGATTAGGGCAGAAAGGATGGGGGTCAGGGCAGAAAGGATGGGGGATTAGGGCAGAAAGCATGGGAGATAAGGGCAGAAAGGATGGGGGATTAGGGCAGAAAGGATGGGGGATTAGGGCAGAAAGGATGGGGGATTAGGACAGAAAGGATGGGAGATTAGGGCAGAAAGGATGGGGGATTAGGGCAGAAATGATGGGAGATTAGGGCAGAAAGGATGGGGGATTAGGGCAGAAAGGATGGGAGATTAGGGCAGAAAGGATGGGGGATTAGGGCAGAAAGGATGGGAGATTAGGGCAGAAAGGATGGGGGATTAGGGCAGAAATGATGGGAGATTAGGGCAGAAAGGATGGGGGATTAGGGCAGAAAGGATGGGGGATTAGGGCAGAAAGGATGGGGGATTAGGGCAGAAAGGATGGGGATTAGGGCAGAAAGGATGGGGGATTAGGGCAGAAAGGATGGGAAATTAGGGCAGAAATGATGGGGGATTAGGGCAGAAAGGATGGGGGATTAGGGCAGAAAGGATGGGAGATTAGGGCAGAAAGGATGGGGATTAGGGCAGAAAGGATGGGAGATTAGGGCAGAAAGGATGGGGGATTAGGGCAGAAAGGATGGGGGATTAGAGCAGAAAGGATGGGAAATTAGGGCAGAAAGGATGGGGGATTAGGGCAGAAAGGATGGGGATCAGGGCAGAGAGGGTTGTGGGAGAATGCATGCTGAGATGTTAGGTCAACTGAACACTATTACCGTAAAGTACCGCCAGAGCGCCCCGTCTCGCGACAGCGCCCCACCTTGATTTTACAGCCAGGGAAAGGAAAATCGTATGGCAGAGTGCAACGAAGTGTGTACGATGTGAGAACCTTAGTGTACTAAGGGCACACTTGGCAGGGTGTTGTGTAGAGCTTGTGTCTGCTGGAAGGTACGGATTGACTGCAAAATGTGGAATATGTGTACAAGGTTCGTGTCGTATGACGTGTCGTATGACCTACAGACAGCAGACCGCCCCCACAATACGACCACGAAAGGACGAGATGGTGGGGCGCTCTGGCGGTACTTTACGGTAGTAATAGTAGATGAGAGAGCATACTACCCCAGACCAGGGTACACAGCATGCATAGCAGTGCGGTAGTTACCTTGATTTCGAACTTCAGCATACTACCCCAGACCAGGGTACACAGCATGCATAACGTTAGCAGTGCGGTAGTTACCTTGATTTCGAACTTCAGCATACTACCCCAGACCAGGGTACACAGCATGCATAGCAGTGCGGTAGTTACCTTGATTTCGAACTTCAGCATACTACCCCAGACCAGGGTACACAGCATGCATAGCAGTGCGGTAGTTACCTTGATTTCGAACTTCAGCATACTACCCCAGACCAGGGTACACAGCATGCATAGCAGTGCGGTAGTTACCTTGATTTCGAACTTCAGCATACTACCCCAGACCAGGGTACACAGCATGCATAGCAGTGCGGTAGTTACCTTGATTTCGAACTTCAGCATACTACCCCAGACCAGGGTACACAGCATGCATAGCAGTGCGGTAGTTACCTTGATTTCGAACTTCAGCATACTACCCCAGACCAGGGTACACAGCATGCATAGCAGTGCGGTAGTTACCTTGATTTCGAACTTCAGCATACTACCCCAGACCAGGGTACACAGCATGCATAGCAGTGCGGTAGTTACCTTGATTTCGAACTTCAGCATACTACCCCAGACCAGGGTACACAGCATGCATAGCAGTGCGGTAGTTACCTTGATTTCGAACTTCAGCATACTACCCCAGACCAGGGTACACAGCATGCATAGCAGTGCGGTAGTTACCTTGATTTCGAACTTCAGCATACTACCCCAGACCAGGGTACACAGCATGCATAGCAGTGCGGTAGTTACCTTGATTTCGAACTTCAGCATACTACCCCAGACCAGGGTACACAGCATGCATAGCAGTGCGGTAGTTACCTTGATTTCGAACTTCAGCATACTACCCCAGACCAGGGTACACAGCATGCATAGCAGTGCGGTAGTTACCTTGATTTCGAACTTCAGCATACTACCCCAGACCAGGGTACACAGCATGCATAGCAGTGCGGTAGTTACCTTGATTTCGAACTTCAGCATACTACCCCAGACCAGGGTACACAGCATGCATAGCAGTGCGGTAGTTACCTTGATTTCGAACTTCAGCATACTACCCCAGACCAGGGTACACAGCATGCATAGCAGTGCGGTAGTTACCTTGATTTCGAACTTCAGCATACTACCCCAGACCAGGGTACACAGCATGCATAGCAGTGCGGTAGTTACCTTGATTTCGAACTTCAGCATACTACCCCAGACCAGGGTACACAGCATGCATAGCAGTGCGGTAGTTACCTTGATTTCGAACTTCAGCATACTACCCCAGACCAGGGTACACAGCATGCATAGCAGTGCGGTAGTTACCTTGATTTCGAACTTCAGCATACTACCCCAGACCAGGGTACACAGCATGCATAGCAGTGCGGTAGTTACCTTGATTTCGAACTTCAGCATACTACCCCAGACCAGGGTACACAGCATGCATAGCAGTGCGGTAGTTACCTTGATTTCGAACTTCAGCATACTACCCCAGACCAGGGTACACAGCATGCATAGCAGTGCGGTAGTTACCTTGATTTCGAACTTCAGCATACTACCCCAGACCAGGGTACACAGCATGCATAGCAGTGCGGTAGTTACCTTGATTTCGAACTTCAGCATACTACCCCAGACCAGGGTACACAGCATGCATAGCAGTGCGGTAGTTACCTTGATTTCGAACTTCAGCATACTACCCCAGACCAGGGTACACAGCATGCATAGCAGTGCGGTAGTTACCTTGATTTCGAACTTCAGCATACTACCCCAGACCAGGGTACACAGCATGCATAGCAGTGCGGTAGTTACCTTGATTTCGAACTTCAGCATACTACCCCAGACCAGGGTACACAGCATGCATAGCAGTGCGGTAGTTACCTTGATTTCGAACTTCAGCATACTACCCCAGACCAGGGTACACAGCATGCATAGCAGTGCGGTAGTTACCTTGATTTCGAACTTCAGCATACTACCCCAGACCAGGGTACACAGCATGCATAGCAGTGCGGTAGTTACCTTGATTTCGAACTTCAGCATACTACCCCAGACCAGGGTACACAGCATGCATAGCAGTGCGGTAGTTACCTTGATTTCGAACTTCAGCATACTACCCCAGACCAGGGTACACAGCATGCATAGCAGTGCGGTAGTTACCTTGATTTCGAACTTCAGCATACTACCCCAGACCAGGGTACACAGCATGCATAGCAGTGCGGTAGTTACCTTGATTTCGAACTTCAGCATACTACCCCAGACCAGGGTACACAGCATGCATAGCAGTGCGGTAGTTACCTTGATTTCGAACTTCAGCATACTACCCCAGACCAGGGTACACAGCATGCATAGCAGTGCAGTAGCTACCATAGTTACCTTGATTTCGAACTTCAGCATACTCTTTGTTATACTGATCCAAGGTTTCACGCAACTTCTTATTCTCCAACTCCAAGTCCTGACAAAATTCAACATGCACACATGCGCACATTATACACACATGCACACACATGCACACACATGCACATATACTTGTACTTGTTGCTCGCTGCCAAAACTGGTCACGTGGGTCTCCCCGGGAGAGGGGAGAGAGATTCAAAAGGAATGATGACTCAATTGGCTATTGAACCGCCCAACGACCCCCCCCCCCCCCCCCCCTGAAATCCCCAAAATTCTGGGTGGACTTGAAAATGATCCCACTTATGGGCTCACCACACCTCAGTAAGTGACACATATACACACACATGCACACACATGCACATGCACACACATGCACATACATGCACACACATGCACACACATGCACACACATGCACACACATGCACACACATGCACACACATGCACACACACATGCACACATAATTATGCAAATCCGTTGTATTACAAGTGTAGTTCAAAGCGGCCCGAAAAACATCCCTGCATGAATGCACAAAAGAGAAAGAAACAGAGGGTCAGGGAAAGAGAGAAAGAGAAAGGCAGAAAGAGAGGGAATGCGGACGGAGAGGAAGAAAAAAAGAAGTCGTTAGCAGAGGATGGTTTCGATCCATCGACCTCTGGGTTATGGGCCCAGCACGCTTCCGCTGCGCCACTCTGCTTTGCCACACATAAATCTTTTCCAAATACCGTATTATCTCTAATATAAGCACAGTTTCCAATAATAGCACATCTCCAATAATAGAACACCTTGGGCGGCATTCAAAAAAATAAAGTGCTCGGTCTCCGGCTCCATTATAAGCACACCGTGTAAATTCATTATCTGTACCGGCGAAATAACCCTGAAATGTGTGTGTCTGACATATAAATTTGGCATGGCAACATGCCTCTGAAATGAGGTTGAAATAATAATGGAACAGTCTCCAATAAAGGAACGTCTCCATTAATAGCACGGGGCGGAGGTACATTGAAAAAACAAAGGACCGTGCTTATATTAGAGATAATACAGTAAGGTATACAACTACCGTATTTTCTGGAATTAGGGCCGGTCTGCTATTACCGCCTGTCTGAAACCCGCGCCACAATATTTCAGGGCTTTTCTGTGGAAAGTCAAAGGAAGTGTTGTGTGTAGATTGCTTTTCAAACTGGGTGAAATGTTCCGTGCCAAAATCCGTATAGGCTCTACGGATTTTTTCGAGGCGTGCTCCATACGATTTTTCGGCACGGAGAATCCGTGTGGACTGGCTTTCATACGAACCATGTTTCGTATGGAGACTTTACGTCATCGGGTGCAGAAAGATTTTTCGCGTACAAATTCGGTACGAGAAACATCGATTTTCCGCGGGAAGTTTTGATTTCGGTACAAATTTCAAAGTTAAAAGGCATAGCGCGGGAATGTGACGTGTTTGCGATCGTAACCTAGGCAATGATGGCAAACACATAAGTTCCGTACTCCGGAACATTTCACTGCTTGAAAACGACGTATAAAAATCCGTAGCGCCTCTACGGATTTTGGCCCGAAAAATCATACTCCGGAACCTCTCTATTGCCGATAATACGGTACATCCTTCATCTTTGAAGTCATATAATCATACTGTATAAGTAGAAAGCTTCGTTTGGAATTAACTTTCGCTATATTCGTTAGGGCGCACGGAATAACTAAAGTTTGCACCAAACTTCAGTTTTTTTTCTGAATGTTCGGGACGACGGACCTCGACCAAAAACGAAATTTAGTACGTAACGATCCTGCTGGTGGAGTGATCTAACGAAAGATTTCGTAAATGAAATTTGAACTTATACAGTACAGAAAGGCACACAATGAAAACCTTGGGCGCATTCCGTTGTGACTCAGAGTCTCATGGCTGAACCAATCATCCGACAACGAACTACTGCCTCTGTACTTATGAAGTACACAGACATACAGCTAAAGATTACCTGCATGGATGTCAGTCTCTTCTGCAATGTGGAAACTTGATCCAGTGCTGGTGCTGGATCGGGAGCATCAGCAAGGCGTTTGTACAGGTTCAGAAATGAACCCTCTGCAGCCTTGGCTCGGCGTGACAATGTGTCAACCTTGTAACAGAGAGAGAGAAAAGAGAGAGGGGGGGGGGAGAGAGAGAGAGAGAGAGAGAGAGAGAGAGAGAGAGAGAGAGAGAGAGAGAGAGAGAGAGAGAGAGAGAGAGAGAGAGAGAGAGAGAGAGAGAGAGAGAGAGAGAGAGAGAGAGAGAGAGAGAGAGAGAGAGAGAGAGAGAGAGAGAGAGAGAGAGAGAGAGAGAGAGAGAGAGGATTGACAGCATGTTATAGCACCACCACCACCATCGTTACCATAGTTACCCAATCGCCACAGCCACCAAGCACTGGTGTTGCAAAAGAAGGATCCACGAGCGGAATTCGAACCCAGCGTTGGGGCGGGGGAGCAGTGTAGCAAGAAGGACCCATGAGTGTGTGTGATCCCTGGTAGCCTAATCGGTAGGGCACTGTCCCAGAAAGACAGGGGTGCTGGGTTCGAATCCCGCTCGTGGATCCTTCTTTTGCAACATCGGCGCCTGGCAATGGCTCGAACCCACGACCCATCGTACCCCCCGCGAGTAGGTACGGCGTGAGGACACAGTCTGTTGGGGCGGGAGAGCAGTGTAGCGAGAAGGACCCATGAGTGTGTGTGATCCCCGGTAGCCTAGTCAGTAGGGCACTGTCCCGGAAAGACAGGGGCGCTGGGTTCGAATCCCGCTCGTGGATCCTTCTTGCTACATGTGTACGCTAAAATTCTTCAAAAAAAGATTGAAAGGTTAACGATTTGCAATTTTCCCAATTTAATAGTGTGCAGAACGTTTAAAAACCCTGTCATAACACTCCCGTCTTTTATTTGTCTAGTGGAGGGGATACATGCGTTCCCTCCCCTCCCCTTACCCATGTATTCTCTAGTACAGAGCAGAGACGGACTAGAGTACGAGTAACTTTTCTTGAAATACTATAGTCTATAGTGACAATGTCATTTCTCTCATTCTACCACAGAACACGCGGAACACATGCACACATTGCTGTACAGAACACAGTTCACAAGCACACATTGCTGAAGTGGTGAAGTCATGCAGTGACATGCACACAGCACATCATGTGACCCAGACACGGTCTGCTCGGTGAGCAGCTCCAGATCAGGGGAGTCCGGGCAAGGGCAGTCTGGGTAAGGGCAGTATGGACAAAGGCTATTTAGGCAAAGAGAGTTCGGGCAATTGATATACATGAAAGGGGAGTTTGGGCAATCGAAATCCAGGGAAGTGGAGTTTGGGCAATTGAAATCCAGGGAAGTGGAGTTTGGGCAATTGAAATCCAGGGAAGTGGAGTTTGGGCAATTGAAATCCAGGTAAGTGGAGTTTGGGCAATTGAAATCCAGGGAAGTGGAGTTTGGGCAATTGAAATCCAGGGAAGTGGAGTTTGGGCAATTGAAATCCGGGGAAGTGGAGTTTGGGCAATTGAAATCCAGGGAAGTGGAGTTTGGGAAATTGAAATCCAGGGAAGTGAAGTTTGGGCAATTGAAATCCAGGGAAGTGGAGTTTGGGCAATTGAAATCCAGGGAAGTGGAGTTTGGGAAATTGAAATCCAGGGAAGTGAAGTTTGGGCAATTGAAATCCAGGGAAGTGGAGTTTGGGCAATTGAAATCCAGGGAAGTGGAGTTTGGGCAATTGAAATCCAGGGAAGGGGAGTTTGGGCAATTGAAATCCAGGGAAGTGGAGTTTGGGCAAATGAAATCCAGGGAAGGGGAGTTTGGGCAATTGAAATCCAGGGAAGTGGAGTTTGGGCAATTGAAATCTAGGGAAGGGGAGTTTGGGCAATTGAAATCCAGGGAAGTGGAGTTTGGGCAAGTGGTCAGTACTAGAGCGTCGCGGTACTTGCAAGGGCAATGAGTGTACTCAAGATAATGGTTCTCACCTCGGCTTGGAAGCTCTTTAGCAGGGCGGAAACACGTTTGCGCTCATCTTCCGGCGTGTTGCGCTTGTAATCACGGCTGAGCTCAATCAACTTCTTGCGCGACGTGTCGGCACTGTCTTGACGCTGGGCAATCTCTGCTGCCGCTGTATCCAACTCATGCTGAACAACGACAACGATGACGACGACGACAACAACAACGACAGTGGCAAAATAGATGGCCACAGTAAAGAAAACACGGGCAACAAGAACACAAAATTAATGAAAACGACAACTACAACACCTGTACGGGAGACCAGTGGTAGTACCGCAAAGTACCCGCCCCCTGTAAAGTGACTTTGGCGTATACAACGAAATACAATGTTGAACCGACGCATGCACTGCTGGACACAATACGTGCCAGTGCAGGACGGAAATGTGCACGATCCAGCACATCGAGTCTCATCGTCCACATTGTTGTATATCGTACTACACTTGACAGCCTTGATCTTAATTCCCGCCCCCTGCCAAAAACCCAGCTGGGAAGCGACATGGCGTGGGGGGGGGGGGGGGGGCAGATCAACAGTACTTTACGGTATTAAAGGGGAAGTTAAGCCTAAAGGGAGAATGAAGTTGAAGACACTGCAGCTGTACTTATGGTTGATAAATATGGTGGTAAAGACACACAGACAGTGGTGTCTTCAACTTCATTCTCCCGAGTCAAGCTCCGTATGAAGACATCCAAGAAGAAGATTGCCTGATGAGTCCAGCGGGGACGAAACGTACGTCGCAATCGAGCTACAGTGAACCCTGTCTAAGGCCACCCCTCAAGGGACGAGAAAAAGTGGTCGCCGTGGCCAGGTGGTCTTCTTATCCAGGTTCAGTGGGTCACGTGACCATATCCACATGTGATACATCATTTTGATCAGTGCATCACAGTGCACACACCTATGCTACTCTAGCACGACTCATGTGCCTGGGGTCCTCAGACCTGTCAAATGTCGTGCATGCACCATGTACAGCTACACTTCCTGCACTGATGTGTAGATCTACCATGCCTGGTGCACCATGCAATGCGTACATTTACATGACTAGCACTGTGCAACGCGGTCGCGGGTGGGTGGTCGCCGGTCGCGTTGAGCGAGTGGTCGCCTTATCCGAGGTGTTTTGAATGTGAATGCGTCCGTGACAAGGAAAAGTGGTCGCCATGGTCGAGTGGTCGCCATATCCGAGGTGTTTTGAATGTGAATGCGTCCGTGACAAGGAAAAGTGGTCGCCATGGTCGAGTGGTCGCCATATCCGAGGTGTTTTGAATGTGAATGCGTCCGTGACAAGGAAAAGTGGTCGCCATGGTCGAGTGGTCGCCATATCCGAGGTGTTTTGAATGTGAATGCGTCCGTGACAAGGAAAAGTGGTCGCCATGGTCGAGTGGTCGCCATATCCGAGGTGTTTTGAATGTGAATGCGTCCGTGACAAGGAAAAGTGGTCGCCATGGTCGAGTGGTCGCCATATCCGAGGTGTTTTGAATGTGAATGCGTCCGTGACAAGGAAAAGTGGTCGCCATGGTCGAGTGGTCGCCATATCCGAGGTGTTTTGAATGTGAATGCGTCCGTGACAAGGAAAAGTGGTCGCCATGGTCGAGTGGTCGCCATATCCGAGGTGTTTTGAATGTGAATGCGTCCGTGACAAGGAAAAGTGGTCGCCATGGTCGAGTGGTCGCCATATCCGAGGTGTTTTGAATGTGAATGCGTCCGTGACAAGGAAAAGTGGTCGCCATGGTCGAGTGGTCGCCATATCCGAGGTGTTTTGAATGTGAATGCGTCCGTGACAAGGAAAAGTGGTCGCCATGGTCGAGTGGTCGCCATATCCGAGGTGTTTTGAATGTGAATGCGTCCGTGACAAGGAAAAGTGGTCGCCATGGTCGAGTGGTCGCCATGGTCGAGTGGTCGCCATTACAGGTTTCACTGTATGTGGTTTTTTGTTTTTGTTTTTTTTTTACTTTGTTTTACTTCGCAAAATCCAAACGGGAATTTCTTCCCAATGACAAGGTAGCGGAGATCTTAAGACGGAAGAAAAGAGAGAGAGAGAGAGAGAGAGAGAGAGGGAGAAAAAAAGGAAAGAAAAAAGTGTGTATGCACTGGAAATGATAGTCAGCTGGAAATCGGATCCATTGTCAAACATGGCATTTGCTACTGTTGCATGTAGTCAACAAGCAATTGCGTAGGGTACTGCTGCAGCTTTGAAGGTCTCCAGCGTTGTGCTGGAGCGGACGTCTCCAGGTAATCTGTTCCATTTACCTGTAGCGTTGAAGGCGTACCTCGACTTGCCAGCGTTTGTTCTTGCAACTGGAAGACTGAGTCCGTCCTGCTGCTGAAGGCGGGTTTCTCTGGTCATTTGTGGAGTTATTAGTTCTGTGACGGACTGCGATGTCTCACCGTGTAGGCTCTTCCACACAAGAGCTAAGGTGTTCTGGTGGAAGTGCTCTGACACCAGCAAAACTCCCAGCCGGGTCAGCAAAGGTTCAGCTGAGTGTCGCGTGGGCACACCGTTGCCCTACTACTAGGCTATTAGGTTTAACAGACTTTAATAGGTTTTCAAATTTCCGTAAGCTACGGTTATTACAATTCAAAGAATTATTACTAGTTTCTTCGCTCCGAAAATCTATCACCATGTCTCATCGTGGAAATAGAGGTGGAAGAGGTAGGGCTAGAAGCTTTGAGTCCCCGGCAGCTACAGCAGCTCTAAGCGCCACAGCCCCCCCCCCCAACATCAGCAACGGCAAATATTGTCCAACAACATCAATCCAAGCAACCAACCAAACAGGGAAGAGGAAAACCCCACGGTCCTAGAGCAACACACGCTCCGCCATCAAGCGCAACAATGCCAAAGGCGACGAGACCGTCAGAACACAATAGCCCTGAGTCATCAGGCGCATTGCCAGATCTGTTTTCCGGTCTGGACGTGTTCGGGATGAATCCCACACACCCGCACTATATGTTTGGTACCGACTTATCATCAATATCAGAGGTGTCTGAGACTATGCACCGCTCGCTAACAGCATCGAGCAATGAGTTCGCTAAGCGAATTCCATCATCCGTGACATATCTCAACATTTTCTGGTCGGCAATGTACCGCTTTTCAGCAATTCAACGATCTAAAGGTACATTTCAGGACGTCGACATAAAAGATTTTATGTCAATGTACGAGGCGCAGGCTCGCCCGATACCGTCCAATGTTGCTACCGTAATTGGCCTCATTGGTGAATTTACAACTCCCAATGGCGTGCACATGGTCCCCGCGATTGCTCATTCGACTAACCAAAACGCTAACCGTGATTTTGGAAATATCGCTATAGCAAACCGGGCTCACTACGCCGTAACGCCCACGGCCACTATCGCGCTCGAACGAGTGTATGAGGAGCTGAATCCTCCTGTGCCTTTCACTCCGCACTGGAACTCAGCGTTAGCGGCTGTGAACCATCACATCAACCGAAATTGTGTCGGCTATATGCCAAGAGCACCTATTCGGGAATTCACACGCGCCGACCTCAACTCGTTACTCGGCGACCCTCCGAACGTAGCAGCCATTCCTGCAACTACACGTTATGGATGGGTCCCTGAACTTGCAGCTGCGTGGACCGACGCACTTCTCACTACCTACGTCACTACAACTGACATGAGAAGTTTGCCACTAACAGGTCATGTTTCAACGTGTATTGAACTTATGCAAGTAGAAGACCTGAATGTTGCTGTACCTCAAGCTGGTAGGAACCTCTCAGCTGCGGTACGTCCTCGAGGACCGTGCCGTATGACTGCGACAGAGGTGACTGCCGCCGCCATTCTTGGTCTGCGTAGATTCCGCAGTCAACAAGATTCGCGATTGACCGCGCCAGTTACACCCAACATGGGTCAACCTCCTTTAGGAGCCGCGTGGGATTTCGACAACGGCTGGCTCAACGCTAGGGATGGGATGCAGATCCGCCAGTTTTCATTTCTGGGCGGATCCCTTCAGTCAACCACTGCTATAAGCACGTGGATGGGCCGTACACTGAAGTAAAAGAAAATATACGCCCATTGGTCAGGATCGTTGCTGTGTCATCTTCTATGTGCCATGCGCTACTTGATGTACCAGCCTGCTATGTCGGATACCGCCAACCATGCATCGACTAGGCGCCAGGCGCGAACTGATGGTGGTGGTGGTGAGAAGGAGAGCTCTGTGACAGAACTTTGCAGCTTAGAGAGCGTGTGTGGGCAGGCGTGTGTTTACCGCCATATTGCCAGGTGTGTCTTTACCACCATATTTATCAAGTTAATCAAAATTTCACCAGTTGTAGTCTTCGGGGTGCTGAGTCGAATGGTCTTGGTCCGAGGAAGCCGAGACGCTCCCTTCCTACTTTAATCCCAATCGAACTTGCGCACTTCCACCGAAACTGGGTGACTGCGCCCTACTAGATTGGGATTTGTATGCAAAATGTCACTAAAAGCGCCATTTCGTTCTTATAAAAGCACGGATGACCGCGATTGGCTCATATGTTGTAGTCTTTTGGACGCTGAGTCGACTGGTTTTGGTCCGAAAAGGCTGCGATGCAGGGTTTGGCCCTTATTCCCAATCGAACATGGTTGAACAAGCGGTCACGTGCTCCTGCGCACACCAGTCGCCTGGTCACCGTGCCTGCAGGGTACAACTTACAGCCTGTTTTGACCTTTTTTGGGTGCAGTCCTGTCACTCGAGTTGAACTCGAGTTGAACCTTGGTGTGAAAGTTGTCGCCTGCTGGCGCTGTGACCAGGTGACTTGGGCACGCAGGAGCACGTGACCGCTTGTTCAACCAAAAATCAGCAAAAGTAAGCCGGCGCGAAACGCAGAACTGTAGCAAAAAAAAACTAATGAAATTGACTCGGATCGTAAACATTTCCAGGCGCAAACTGGTACATGTATGTGGTCGTAAACAGTGAACTATAACCGGCGCGCATATTTCCCGGTTTACCGTACCCTCATTATTACGTATTAAAAAAATGATCTGCCGACAACCCAAAATTCCTCAGCCAGCTCAATCTCAACTGACACGACGTGAGTTTGTCGGCGCACTACATGCACCGTCAACCTTGCGAACAACAACACTTTCCGTACGACTGAATGAGGGTCGTTATTCGCAAGGCTGACTGCATATGTATGCATTTATTTGCACCCCGGAGAACTGTACTAGTTTGCACATGCACATGGGGGAGGGGGGGGAGAGGGAGGGGGGGGGGGAGAGGGGGGAGGGGGAGGGGGGGTGCAAGTGGTTCTTCGTTGACCGACAGTACTGTATTCAATGTGTGCACCATACCATGCTCAAGAGTACATGATTGTATAATATGTATGTGTAAAGTGTGGAGTTCGTGACAGGGGGTGGGGGGCTGGGCAGACACGGCAACACACACGAGCGCACGTATATCCACATACATACATGTACACACACACACACACACACACACACACAAACGCACACACAAACACACGCGCGCACGCACACACACACACACACACACACACACACAAACGCACACACAAACACACGCGCGCACGCACTCACACACACACACACATGCTCTTTCTGTGCTGCTGCTGCTGCTGCTGCAGACTTCCATTGAGTGCGCGGCACGAATTACAATTGTATCTTGTTACCTGTTGAAAAGAAACATTTTCCGCGAATTGATAAAGCAGTGTCAGGGTCAGGGTGTCGTGCTGGGATGTGAAGCAAGCGAGTGAAATGGCCACTTCGATTTACCCACGTGCATGATGATGCTGATGACAGGGCCATCGAGGATGTTGCTGAGCGATTTCAAAACACTACAAAATTCACTCTGGTTCACGTACCTGCAAACGGGGCAGACTGATGTCCTTCCAAAACTGAATCAGCGAGGAGGCCGAAGCCGCCATGATGGCAACGCTACTTGTTCAGCACGATCTACGCGTGATGTCCCACTTCAACACGGAGTGCAAGGAATCTCTACTTCGACCAGACGCTGATTTCAAGACAACAAAAAGAGCTGAGAAAGCCATCACTCGGCATCAGACTCAGTGCATGCAGTCTTGTTGCAGTTGTTGTGTTCCAGCTTTGAGTTTGAGTTTGAGTTTGACGTAGACGTACAGCATGAATCATGATCATTCTACGGATGACTGAATGAATGATGTCATCTATTCTAGACGTCACGTGACATCAGGGCATGACTTCAAGTGGTGACTACACCCAATTTCCAAAACTTGCTCCGATCGCTTCGATTTTGGTCTCATTCGATTCTCCCAGGCGTAGTACATAGGAAATCTGTAAGTATTATTCGAATCGGCCCAGCCATTCTTGAGTTATAGTGATTTGAAGTGCGCCAAGTTGGACTTTTGCTGGAAACAGAAATGAATGGGAGCGATGGGAGAATCGAGAACGACCGCACAGTCCGTGCATGCAGTCAGTGCACACGCCTCGTCACTCGAACTGCGCGTACGAAATTGCATACTTAGGTATGCTGGCGCAGAACAAATTCGCTCGTAGAGGAAGACGAAAGCGTCTCACCGCCTTGTAATCTCACATGGCCAGTAGTTTTTCGACGCTGAAGACGATGGAATAGTCCGCGACGCTGCGATCCGACCAGAACAACCCGAAATTCATACCCTGAAAAGTGCTGAGCGCAGAGCTCCTAAATTTTGTCGTATGGAAACGGGACTTCGGGTCTCAAGGGCACGAACATCTCCTCTCTCAGATAAAGTAATTCACTCGATGCGATATTCTACAATTTGACCTGGCCACGCCGAAATGCACTGCCATGTCGGATTCTCCCATCGGAAGTATAGAAACTTGTTTCCAAAAAATCAGCGTCTGGGTGCGAGGGAGTAAAGTCACTACTTCAAGACAAAAAGACATCGCAGGGTCCAGTTTCATGGTGAAGCAGAGTGGCGCAGCGGAAGCGTGCTGGGCCCATAACCCAGAGGTCGATGGATCGAAACCATCCTCTGCTAGCTTTTTCCTTTTTTTTCTTCTCCTTTTCATTCTGTTCACACTGTCGCTGTCGCTACATGTACATGACTGTATTCTCGTGTCCGAAGAAGAAGAGTGTTGAAGTTTTTTTTTTATTGTCCACCTTCTGGCAGATCCTAGAGCCTACTGCCTGTACTGGCAGTACTGCAGCTCATGTAAATTGTTTTAAAAGTATCACTGTTGATTCTCTGTCACTAGTCGGGGTCATTTGACTGGAAATAGCATCTCTGGGTCCTGCGGGTTGTAATGGTCTTCTTGGACAGGTGGTCGCCTTATCCGAGTGGTCGCCTTGACAGGTTTTGGTGTACATGTACCATTAGGCCACCCTTTCTTTTTTCGTTGTTTAACGTCCGCGCCCGCGTACCTTTTTGCCTCCGACCGAAAAAAAAAACAAGAAAGTAGTAGTACCAATAATATGCGAAGTTGTAAATACATGATTGTGTAGTTTCACAGTGTGCCGATCATGACCCTAAACTTATAATCTTGCCTCCCGGGCATGCCTTTGTCTTGTGTTCTTTTTCTTTTTTTGTTGGCTTTTAAATATCGTACGGTGTGTGCCCTAGTAAAAATCCAGATGTAATGAATTCATGACATGCTAACTCCATGCTATGTACCTGTTTTGTTGGATTCATCAGGCATGTGCTCCAATGTACCATCAAAGAGTGTTGTTCTATGCCTGCAAGTGCCGTTAGACCCAGAAATATTGTATATATCACATGCTTCACTGGTCAAAATGTTTGATTGGGGTTTCCAGTTTTTGGAATGGGCTTTTGTTTTTTTTCCGCCCTCCCGCGTACCTTTTCGCGAAAAAAAGGACGTTAAACAATGAATTAACAAAGGGTGGCCTTAGTAGGCATTACCGGTATCTGAGTATCTCGTTAAACACAGCAAGTTTGTTTTGGTAAATTTTAGCGGGAGCCTCAAAGTGTTAAAGTGCGAATCAATGCATCTTCATCAATTTTCATTCATTCATTCATTCATTCTGAGACTTTATTTGAATATCTCTAGTTGCATAATTCCTACGAAGTAGTGGTTGCGACCTCGGCGATGATTTGTAAGAAAAGGGTTTGCTCCCCACACCGGAGCTCGCGCTATTCCGCCGACTTTACTTGACACTTGACTGACTCACGACTGCCATCCAGAGCACACGAGAAGTCCATCGAACCTTCGACTCGGCAAACCTGCAAGAAAGCACCACTCGACGTCTGTCTCACCCAGGGGCCGTCCAGGAGCGACACTGACTCACGCTGCTATCTGGTGCTCACGAGGTGTTTGTCGCGCTGAAAACGGAGCGTCTCTGTAAGTTTGTATCCCTGGTGATGGTTGTGCCTGGAGAGCACTATATAAGTGGTGCTCTTCAGGCACAATCTTCCTCAGCCTACTCAAGCTCAACTGATGAGGGGTGAATTCCCCGAAACACTGTGTATTGAGCAGGGAGTGGTGCTTTCTTGCAGGTTTGCCGAGTCGAAGGTTCGATGGACTTCTCGTGTGCTCTGGATGGCAGTCGTGAGTCAGTCAAGTGTCAAGTAAAGTCGGCGGAATAGCGCGAGCTCCGGTGTGGGGAGCCAACCCTTTTCTTGCATAATTCCTGTTACAAGATAAGCCGGTCTCGTTAGGCGAAAACTGCAGAACTGGTACTGTAGCTTGCGTTTATTTGGACTTTTCACGACTCGAAATGAATGCTATGCCGGAGACATGTGATGATAACGCCAACGAGTCGTGAATGCATACATTGTAGGTTAATTAACAATTGAAGAAAATACACACAGTAGTAACGACCTTGCGTTCTTCAGGCTGAGCATATCCGCACATAACACATATGAGGCATTTATAATACAGCCTTGCTGCGCAGAACTATTATTATAACTAAGACGTGTCAGTCGTTAAAACGTTAGACTTACTTCCTCGTTATATTTACATGTACACGTCTTACAGTAAGGACAGTGGCTGTGGAGACAGGTTTGGAATAATTGGATCATCCCAGGGCCAAAAATTCAAAATCTGACATGCAGCTTTTACAGGTACTCCAAATGTCAGAAAAATATGAATTTTGGGCCCCGGAAAGGGGGGGGGGGGCTTAGACCCCCGAGCGACTACCACCCCCCCCCCCCCCCCCCCCCCCGGAAAATATGGTATGTACTGAGTCCATCCAGCCTGGGGAAATCCCCGTTGCATCAACGTCCTTTGCCCGGCGCTGCAGAGCGCTGGAAATATGTTATTAGTACATATTACCTTTAAGGCTCAAAGCATACAGAATTGGCAAAAATGTAGTGATGATGAACGTGCAAGAAACTGTGTGCGTGCGTGCGTGCGTGTGGAAATTCCAGTAATTATGTGGTGCCGGTTGCTGGCTGCAAATACAGTACCATGAATACTCAAACTTGAGTGTAAATACAGGATGATTGTCGCTCATGTAGCTGCGATTCTCTGGGGGGGGGGGGGGGGGAGACTTCCAATTACGCATAGCATACATCAGACAATCATGGCGGCTGATCGAAGACAAAGGGGAGTGATGCAGACAGCACTGAGACAGTTTGCAGAATGCCAACTGTGTGCGATCTCCACCGGCTCCACAGTGCAGCAGCACAGACAAGAATAGACGACCAACCAAACCGATAGAAATCACAACACCATGCTGAAGCATGTACATGACTTGTATACACGCAGGGAAATCATCGAATGGATCCTAGAGTTTAGAGTTGAATAAAGGCTCTGAGAACGAGACACTTTGTAGAGAGACACGCTGTGGTACAAGAGAGAGAGAGGGGTGACACTTCGCAGCCAGACACTGCACAGCAAGTCAATTAGCGAGAAGCTGACACTTCACTGTATGAAGTGCACAGGCAGCGGCAGATCAGCAGAAGGAGTTGGCCGACACGATGGCATTCGTGTTTGGACAGCACTTCTCCATGTTGGCGTCGAAGGCGGTGCCGTTGCAGCAGAACAGACGAGGCGATGCCGAGCGCTCACGTGTGATGTCGAATAGCTTGGGACGCAGCGGATTCAGGCAGCACGCCGACTCATCTGGTAAGTACAGCTCAGATCCGCAGCAGCTATAGCCGTGGACGGCGGGGCATATGGACAAATGGACATGGAAGCGTTCAAAGACCATGCACACACACATGCGCGCGTGCACACACACATACACACACACACACACATGAACACACACACACACATACACACATGAACACACACACACACACACACACGCACATACATGTTCACAAATACGTACACAAGCACATGTGAACGATGACAAACCTTCACGATAAACTGGCCAAGCTTGAAAAGTGCACCCCCAAGTGCTCTACACGTCCAATCTGAAGTCCGCATAGAAGTGGGAACTTCTCAAACCCGATCTAGACCGATTTTCGGTTCGGAAACCTGATTGCGATTCGATGAGAAATGGGTTTTGGATGAGCCTTTGTGTGGATTTATCAAAACCATTCTTGGCCAAATCAGAAATCATTGAAGTGCGGACTTTCTCAAATCCCACCTTGATGGATTTTAGCCGTTTAGGCTCAGAAACCTGATTGTACTCGTAGTTCGATGACAAAATTAATGGGTTTTGGATTAGCATGTCAGCGCATTCATTCATGCTAAACCAGGCCAAATTCTATTGATACTAAACCAGAGCAAAATTTGCAAAACCCAGCCGAAACCCCGGAAAATGTGCGTGTGCTCTAAGGCTAAGTGCTTACATTCTGGCATCGGAGGCTTCCATGGCTCGCGGTGGTCCACCCTGGCACTGGATACAGCGTTCTCCCAGGAGCGTGTTGTACACGGCGCGTGTGCCACAGCAGCTAGTGCCACGTGCGTTCACTACCGCCGATTCGGTCACTGCAGGCATACGTACACACATATGTGCACATACACGCACAACACACACACACACACACACCCGCACACACACAACACAACACCCACACGCACACGCACGCACACACACACACACACACACACACACACACACACACACACACACACATACACACACAACACACACACACACACACACACACACACACACACATACACACACACATATACACACATACACACATACACACATACACACACACATGCACACATACACACACACACACACACACACACACACACACACACACACACACACACACACATACACACACACACAGGAAATTCAGAGCCGAGCTGCAGTGAAAACCAAACACTACAGATACCTCAATAGGAATAGAACCACTGTAGGATGGTATAATTATATGGAATCAAGAGTACATAACCTCCCCCCAGAGTGTGCGACACCTGATCCAACTCTGCACAGGGTCTTGGTCGAGCGTAATCGGATCTTCTGATGTCATGCGTACACTCCACACCAGCGCAAGGCCAGTCTCGAGGCAGCGCACCGTTGTTTTTGATCCAAGAGTACCAGGCGTTGCACACTCTGGGGGGGGGGGGGGAGGGGGGGGGGGGGGTATGTACTCTTGATGGAACACATCACTAACATACCCTAGACCAATCGTCGAAACAGCCCACCAGCCGATATACACACACCCAGAGAATACTCATTTCCGATTTACTACCGAATGTAACTTTAAAATTAGTTTAAGTTCTTGTTAGGGTTCTTGTCAGTTTGGAGCGATTACAATGACCTCAATAGCACACCGTCCAGGGAGATAGGAAGTTGTATAAACCCGGGGGGGGGGGGGAGGGGGGAGGGCACGCCGCTGAGTTCCACGGATCCTGTTTGACACATCTCGACACGTGTACATTTTTTCCCCTCTGAGCACTTCTCAGGGCGTAAGAATTCATGATTTGACAGATATAGCAAGAAAACCATCTGGGAGCAGCCGGCTGTTCATGACTGTTTCTCTCAGAACTTTGATTTGTGATAGGAAATCACAGGCACGTAGCACCGACATTGGAGGTGGTCTGGCTGGAGGGGATGCACGGGTGGGGGGGGGGTCTCCCCTGGGAAATTTTTGAACTTAGGGTTCAACATCCTGCATTCTGGACACTTTTAGCATTGTGTTGCTAGAAAAGTGGTCCGGCCACAGCCGGACCAGCCGGACCGGCTGCTACGCCCCTGATCCATACCGTGAGGCATGCTGACCACTAGAACTGAACGAACTTGACAGTAAACTATGAGATCATGGATGCAATTGAAATCTGGCCCAGTGATCAATGACTGTATTTAAAGAGTTACTTTAACCAGCGACAAAGGACATGTTTTCCCTTCACCCAACCTCGGTGCCCACCTGTTCCTGTCTTCAGAAAACTGATCTCAGTATGCCATGGCACAATTGGCCAGGGGCACTCGCCTTCAGTTTTCTTTTGGGCTCTTCGCTGTCGCTGGATGCTTCTTTCTTTCTCCTTTTTAAAGAGATTTCAAGCATGGCACTGGAGGGCAACCATGGCAGTGGGTCACCCATGGTTATGGGGGTCAACCCTGGCACTGGGGGTCAAACCCTGGCACTGGGCCAATCCTGGCACTGGGTCAACCCTGGCACTGGGGAACCCTTGCACTGGGGGTCAAACCCTGGCACTGGGTCAAGCATGACACTGGGTCAACCCTGGCACTGGGGGTCAAACCCTAGCACTGGGGGTCAAACCCTGGCACTGGGTCAAGCATGACACTATGTCCACCCTGACACTGGGTCAACTCTGATACTGGGTCAAGCATGACACTGGGTCAAACGGTAAAATCTGGCACTGGGGGTCAAACCTAACACTGCGTCAAAAATGGCACCGGGTCGCTGGCACAACTTACGCGAGCAGCAAGTCTGTGTGGCCGGGTCAAACGCTCTATTGCCGCAGCATGCAAACTGCGGTAGCTCCTGAGTGCTGCGGAAGGTCTGGTTCAGCGCCAGCACCTGGCCATTGCAGCATAGCGAGGAGAGGCGGCTGAACGGCGAGATTCCGCAGCAGCTGTACGCGTCGCTGAGGGGAACCAGTCGCCGGAACCCGGAGCACTCCAGGCACTCGTGTGTGGCGGGGTCGAACGCCTGCGTCTCGCAGCAGCGCCAGTTGGCCGTTACTCGCTCTCCCGGCTGAGCACGTGATACTTGCCCAAGGCAGCACAGGCCACTGTCGCGGTCGTATACCTGCCAACAGCAACAGATGTGCATGCGCAAACAGGTGTACACGAACAAGAACATGTCATTAACCATACAGCACTGTAGGGCGACACAAAAAAATGGGGGTCAGCCTCCCGAAGCCTTTTGTAGGCCGTTCTAATTTTCATGTGCATGTACTACTGTACAGTCTTTGCACAGTTGAGTCACCGAGGATACGTTGGTATGCTGTGCTTGGTGAAATCCTAGCCTGCTCATTCTTCGGCCTTCGGCACTCCGTTCTTCGGCACTCCATTCTTCAGCACTCAGTTCTTCGGCAGCAGACAGTAATGTACGTCTACTTAAACACACATGCGAGCAAGCATGCATTCGTGGCAAAGGAACAGCAATTGGGGACTTGAAGATTGTTGCCATTCCAGTTTCAACCTGGTATAGAACAGCCCTGACCAAAGAAATCCGACAAAATGTGCCGAAAGTAGCGCCAAGGATCATGCGGCCCCTGCGGCCCTTGGATCGGCTTTTATGAGAACGTGCATGATGTAGTTGAAACGGGTATGCAGTGCTGCTTTGACTCACGGATTGGATTTCTTTGGACACAACTGTACGTTCTCTTCGGAAACAAATCTTCCTGACTTCCATGAGCCTGCGAATTGAGCTCTGAGGAACCACGTGATAGTGAATCCAATTGAGACTCAAATGATGCTGATTTATTCTCACTAAGAGAGAGGGGACCAGTTGTTCTCCTCAATACCATCAGAAAGGCTCTATCTCTGGTTGTACTCAAAAGAATAGCCCCAGCCGTCGATGGACACCTTGGCGCGATACAATCAGGTTTCAGAAGAGGCAGGAGCACGGCAGACGTCGTATGGACACAGCGTTGGATGAGTGCTAAGACACAGAGGCATCCATTCACCTACCACATGCTGGGAATCGACATGAGCCGTGCTTTTGACACTATCAACAGGCAGCGGCTATTGGAAGTGATGGATGGAGTAGTTGGCCCAGACGAACGCAAACTCTTGCGACTGCTCCTGGAGAGAACTACCCTCGTGGTCCGTGTTGGACAGGCGACCTCAGAGTCGTTCAGTAACACAGTTGGAACACCACAGGGCGATGGCCTAAGCCCAGTCCTGTTCACCTGTTATCTCGAAGCGGCCCTGAGGGATGTCCTGTCCCATCTGCCACCCCGTCCAGAAAGCGATAGACTACTACCCCATGAGAGCAGGTATGCTGACGATGTCAACTACTACAGCACAAGTCTAGATTGGTTACGAGCTGCACTGCCGATCATTGCGAAGGTCCTTGAATCCTGGTCGCTGTACGTAAACACCCAGAAGACGGAATGGGTCACAATATCGTCAACAACAGAAAATTGGAAAACAGTAAAGCAGCTGGGATCACTCATGGCAACTAACGAAGACATCCAAAGGCGAAAGCAGCGGGCAACGATTGCCTTCAAGAACATGTACACTCTGTGGCTGCGGAGGGAGCATGTCTCAGAAGCTCGCAGAGTTCGCCTCTACAATGCATATGTTCTGCCGACCCTATTGTACAATTGCTGTACGTGGGGATCAACAAAGGCAGTCAGTGACAAGCTGGACGTGTTCCACAGGCAACAGCTTCGCTCGCTACTGGGCATACATTACCCCAATCGTATCACAAACATCGAGTTATACCGGAGATGTCAGAGCCAGCCCATCTCCGAGGAAGTCCACAGACGAAGAATGACCATGCTGGGACATGTCCTACGCCTACCCGAAGACACACCACCGCAACAAGCCATGGCACTCTACTTCAATCCACCGAACACAGCCAAACCAGGAAGACCTCTGACTACTTTAGTCACCCAGATCCAGCAAGACTGCGTCCACAGACAAACGCCACTCAAGAGGAGCCCGCATCTGCAGAGCCTCCGGCAGAAGGCATCCGACAGGCAAGTGTGGAAGGCCTTCGTAAAAAACGCACAGTGAACACTGACGAAACAGAAGTTGCCCATCCTTCTCAGTGCTATTTGCTTATTGTCGATTTGTAAACCGTACCTTGCAGTCCATGTCTTCCCTTGTCATCATCATAATAGTATAGTTTTGTCTCTCTCCTTCTATTGCTCAGGAACACAGAGGCGGAAAGAGGCTGGTCCTCAAGTACGCGAAACTGTTCATAATAATAATAATAAGAGAGAGGGGTGGGAGAGGGAGGCTCTCAGGGGGTAGAGGTAGAGGGAGGGTAGAGGTAGAGAGGTGGGGCCGGGGGGGGGGAGGGGGGTCAGGGGGGGGGGGGGGGGAGATAACCGACCATGTGTGGTGGGGAAGGAGGTAATCAAGATAACAATAATTATGAGTCATACCTGTCCTCCACAGCATCCGGATCTTGTGTACACTGCAGGCAGTAGCACTTCTCTACTGAAGTCACAACACACCTAGTACACACATACACACATACACACACACACACACATACACACATACACACAAACATACACACACACATACACATACACACACACACACACACACACACACACACACACACACACACAAACATACACACACACATACACATACACACACATACACACATACACACACATACACACATACACACATACACACACACACACACAGACACACACACACACACACACACACACAGACACACAGACACACACACACACACACACACACACACACACACACACACACACACAGACACACACACACACACACACACACACACACAATCGTCTGATGACTGTGTTTGAACACGCTACTCGGAGTAACGAGAAAGATGTTTGGTCTCTGTTGTTCTGCCTTGTGTAATACGCTCTGCCCTTTTTGAGGTATTGAGCACTATTTGCAGCAGGACCTCAGACACTTTGTCTATACACACACATACACTCAATGGTAGAGTGCAGGGTATATGCATGAACAGACAGACAGACAGACAGACAGGAAGACAATTTATTCGATGAACGGGTAAATCATAGTAAAGTTGGATGCCCCCCCCCCCCCCCCCACATGCACTGGTGGTACTTAAAGAGGATAGATTGGCGTAATTATTGCCATGTAAGTCTAGGGAAGACAACAGATACTGTATAGGCAGAACATTTCGTCGGTCAATGATTTCGTCCAACTCCAAAGAAAGGGAGTTCGTCCGGTTTTAAATTTCGCCCATGGATCATACGAGTGTACATGTATTGAAAAGCTGGACAAATCGACATTCGTCCAGCATTTAATTTAGTCCAAACGCTCCTTGGACGAAAAAGACGAAATTAAATTCTGGACGAAAATTTCTGCTTGTACAGTAACTTGACAAGAAGGCTGCCGCACTACACAACATAAGTGCCACAGGCCGTGACCATGGTGACTGCATGAAGATCGGATTCTAGAGCCGGGGTCAATTTGAGAAAAAAGGCCCAAGAACAAGTCGCCCATGCACCCCATTGGCAAACTCAGTTTTCTCTATAAGGGCTGTGGGTAAGGGCACTAGCAGGAGAAGGTGTTCTTCGCTGCTTTTTGCCAAGACAGTTTTAAGCATACTCCATTTACAGTACAGCTGCCCTTTCACCAGAACTGTAGAATGATAACACATGTACTGCAAGACATGTGAATATAATGAGGAAGCAAATCTAACGTTTTAACGCGTGACATTTCTTCGTTACGATAAGTTCTGTTGAGGCTGTAATGCCACATATGTGATATGTGCGGTTATACCTCAAGACTGCAAGATCGTTATCGTATGTTCTCGTTAACCTATGAATTTTTGGACAATCGTTAAATTTGCGAATCGTTATAATAACACGTCTTACAGATTGTGGCATGCAGTAAAGCCTGTCCCAAAAAAAGGCCGACCACCCTGGAAAAACAACCACCTGTCTCAGAAGGCCAACCCCAAAAAACAACCACCTATCCCAGAAGACCACCGTTTGAACCGCGAATTAAAAAACAAACGACAAACAACAACACACCCAGGAATGAGAACTATCTGCGAAGGGGACTAAAAAAATTTCAAATATTTTTTTATTATTTCACTTCACCAATATGACAACTAATCTGCTGGATTACTCACCGACTCGCTCATGTTGTACGGCTTCGTGCCACAGCACGTGAGTGGTAGGCTCTTGGGCTGGATGACACGGCTCGGCGAGCCACGGCACAGCATGCAGTTGTGCGTCGTCGGGTTGAACGGGTAGCCGTCGTACGGGCAGCATGCCATCTGTGTGCCCAGCACTCCCGACCAGGTGTTGCGCAGAGCTCCTCCACAGCACAGCTGCACACCACAGCGGGGCAGGAGCAGGCAACATGCATGGGGTTACGCACACTATGCGCACACTATACGCACACAAAACGCACAGAGTATCCCACAGTTAGGGCACTTGTTTCATATATTGTTTTATTTACTGTCTGCACTTCTTGGCACATAATGAAAATAGCCAATACAAGGAAGTGAGGGTGAAGTCAAAATAATACCGTTTGGAGTCAAAACTACTACCTGAAATTAAAAAAATACTACTTAGTATCTACTTGAAGTCAAAATACTACCACTTAAAGTCAAAATACTACTACTTCATGAAATGCTACTACCGAAAAGTACCGTTGATCTGCCCCCTGTCGAATTTCTGCCTGTGAAGCGACGTCGGCGTATACAACGAAATACGATGTTGAACCGACGAATGTGCTGCTGTACACAAAGTGTGAGCGCAGGATGAAAATGTGCACAATCCAGCATTCCAGGTCTGATTTTCTGCTTTGCTATACAGTCAACTTCGCTAATAACGACTGCGGATATAACGACAATTCGCGAATAACGACAGAATTTCCATGCCCAGAGCAAAGTCCCATCCAACTGTAATACATATAATGAGACTTCGGGTATAACGACACTTCGCGAATAAGGACACTTTTCTGATGCCCCGCTGAGTGTCGTTATAAGCGAAGTTGACTGTACATCGTACTGCACTTGAACGACTTGATCTAAATCCCGCCCCCTGCCGAAAAATCAGCTGGGAAGCGACATGGAGTGGCGGCGGATCAACGGTACTTTACGGTACTTGAAGTCGAAATACTACTACTTGAAGTCGAAATATTACTACATTGTACTTGTACTGACTCACTTTATCAGATGGATCGAAGGCTTGATCACCGCAGCACCTGACCTGACTGCTGCGGGTCAGGATGGTAGCTGGACTGAAGGATTTCTGCTCACAGCAGAACACGTCGTTTGCACGGCCCAGCTGCTTGTTTCCACGGCAACAGGTGGCCTCCTCCGGGTTAAACGACGTGCGATTTCCACAGCACAGCCAGCCTGCGGGTGTAGCGGAGAAAGAAGGCAGAGAATGGCGGTTACAAGCTTACCCACTCACTCACTCACTCACTCACTCACCCACCCACTCACTCACTCACTCACTCATCCACCCACTCACTCACTCACTCACTCACTCACCCACCCACCCACCCACTCACTCACTCACTCACCCTTTCCTCCCCTCTGACTCTATTTCTGGTACACAGACACGTGTGAATATTAACATGCACATTCATGTCAACACAGCTCCTCGCTGCCACACTGAGCTGGACTTGATACCGGGAGCCGGTATCAGAATAAGTACTGTATTGGAATAAGTACTGTATTGGAATGCGGACATGACTGTCATTTGAACTGATGGACCCCCGAAGCTGGAATGGATGTACTTTCAAATGGGACGCTGCATTTTAATAAGCGTGAGATGATGTAAGAACAGCCCAGCAGCCATGTAATCCACAACAGACATGTAGACGAAGAGGTGTCAGTGACCTCCTGTTTCAAAGAGTTCCACACAGCGGTACTAATGTCTTCTCTCTCATCACTCGAGTCGCGCTATGCGCTTTTTAAATTGACACAAGCGTGGCTCAACTTACGAGCCAACTTCCTACCTACCCTTTGCCCTGTCAAACTTGAGATGAGGCAAGGAAGAATTTTACGGGTAACACAATGCTAGATGTACAGTTACCCCGATACTTACATCTCTCCCACTATAGTTGCGAGACACGAGGATGCCAGTTTTGGACATGCACACACACACACACCAGGGGCGTCGGAAGGAGGTAGAAAGTGGTACGGCTCGACAGTGAGAGGGGGTGCGGGGGAAACTTCCCGCGGGATTTTTTTTCAAAAACACTCAAAATACCCCTCTCAGAGGGTCTCCAAAGGTACAAAGTTCCGTAGTCGACAGTCTAGTCACGCGTTACAGTAGAGTCGCGCGCTGAAGAACGTGGAGCCCAAGAACTTCCAGCCTAAAATTCTGAGAACACAACAGCCTAAAGCTAAGAACGGCGGTGTTGGTTTTCTGGCATCTTGTGGGATACATATGATCCAGTACGGATTGTTTCTAAGAACGTAGCCAGATTTCATGAAAAATAAGAACGTCCCAGGCTAACGCCTTGGAAACAACGTTCTTGGGCGAGCGACTCTACTGTAGACGGTGCAGTGACCTGACTAGTGCACCGGTGACGGATCGCGGCTCACGATCACGCGTGGTCATGTACAAACTCGATACCCCCATTTTTTTACACCGGATTTGGACGTTCCGAGTGGACCACCTGGAGCCAAAAGTGGTACGGCTCGAGCCGTACCAGTTGTACCGCTTCTGACGCCCTTGTGCACACATACACACACACACACACACACATACACACACATACACACACACGCACATCCCCCCCCCCCCTCACACACACACACAAACACCAATCCCACACACAAGTTGACGATTGGTTACCTTTGCCTATCGTTCCCGGCTGTATGGAACCACCACAGCATTGCTGATCAGGACCCAGTGGTACTCCATTACAGCAAGGCGGTGGGGTATTCCCCGTGTGGCTGAAGTAAAGGCTACTAGTGGGACTGCATCTTGAACAGGTCTCAGTGGCAGGACGGCCTGCAGGACAGGATCCTGTGTTGGTTGGATAGGACACCTAGTCAACATGTACAGGATCAGAGACATAGAGAAATTTAGTATCATTGGTAGCTCGGCTTGCTTTAAAAAGCTCGTAGCTGTACTTATGAGGCCTTTATGGCCAAAACAGCTTGCTGTCTACATCATTGGGTAGTT